>NW_022196898.1:16642350-16666890 GCF_008632895.1 Mastomys coucha
CAATGGATGGCTGTGAGCGTCTACATCTGTATTAGTCAGGTACTGTCAGAGCCTCTCAGGAGATAGCTCTATTAGGCTGCACCACACCTTTTAATTCAATATAAAATTCAGTGGTATAGATGACATCAGCTGGGGTGTGTATTGGAAAAATTCTAAAAATCCTTAGTTTTAAATGTATTGTCCTTGGAATGTTTAGAAGATAATAATAAATAATAACTATATACCCACAATATATTGAGAATTGTAGCCAGGAGCTCTACAGGATAAAAAACTAACAATATCTGTTATTTATTAAGTTCCTGTTATAGGCTATTTTCCCTACATACACTCCTCAAATTTGAATTTAGTAATTAAATTAATTAATATTTATTTAGTTCTTTTGTTGCCACCCTTCTTTTCTGAATGTTTTTAGATATTGTCTTTTCCTTACATTATTGAGTACTATCAGGTTATCATTTTTGTCTACAACCTACAACCAATATTTTCATGTATAATACGTGTTTATTCATCTATGATAAATACTTATCCAGTGCTTTCTCTCAGTGTAACATTATGGAATAAAAACCCAATTGCAAACTTTGAAGTAACTCACCCTCTTCTCGAAGGTTCAAAACCTAGGAAAGTAGAAATGAATTTCTTCACATAAGTTTTTTTATTAATGTGTATTTTTGCCTAGCACATGCCTTGCTCTTTTCACAGATTTCTTCGATTAATCTGTAAAAGCCTCATGAGGAGGATCTTTGTAGATAAAGAAGCAGACTTCAAAGGTTAAGAAACCTACCTGAGGGTATTCAGTCCCTCTGCAGAGACCCCAGAATTGGAAGCCACATGGCTTCTTACTCAAGATGCTGACCTCTTTCTTATCTTCATAGGCTTCTCCATCTTATGTTTAGATGGTGCATATAACTCAGACATGAGCTAACATGTCCAACACTCTTCCAGAACTGAAATCCCTTGGTCTGCATCACCAATGTGTCAGTTCCTATATTAGGGCTTCTAATCTGGAAGACCTCTCTGCCCTTGCTGCTTCACTTACACCTGCACAGCTCAGATCTTGCTTCCCACAATGCCTTACTTCATCTGCTCTCAGCAAAATCAGTACAAATCTTTGACTTACTAAACCACCCTTCACTGGACTTTTACATGTTAGTGTTTAAGCATGTGCTTAACACAACAGAGTCTTGCAGTCATTTCCTCTATTGAATGATAAAGTAACATACTATACTAGAATCACTATGACTTAAATAAGTCACTTACACTCTCTGAACCTCAGCTTTCTCACATTTCCATAATTTTAGAAATACAATCTCCATAGTGACTACCAGGACCCATGGATGACAAAGGAGGACCATGACTGGATATGATCAGGATATATTCTATGCATATATGGAAATTTTACACTGAATGTAATTAAATTATAGGATTAGTACACATAAATAAAAAACATATATGGGAAATGAATTTCAACTTTCCTAAGTTTTGAGCCTTCAAGAAGAGGGCAAGTTACTCAAAAGTTTGCAATTAGCTTTTTATTCCCATAATGTCAGATTGAGAAAAAGCACTGAATAGTATTTGTCATAGATGAATAAGCACATATTATAGATGAAAATGTTGCTTATAGGTTGTGGGCAAAAAAATGGTAACTGGATAATATCCAATAGCGTAAGAAAAAGATAATATCCAAAAGCGTTCAGGAAAAGAAGAATCTTAGCAAAAGAACTAAGTAAATATTAACAGTCTATGAAAAAAGGACATGACAGCCTAATATAGCTATCTCCTGAGAGGCTCTGACAGTACCTGACTAATACAGATGTAGACGCTCACAGTCATCCATTGAACTGAGTACAGGGTCCCCAAGGAAGGAGTTAGAGAAAGGACCAAAGAAGCTGAAGGGTTTGCAGCCCCTTAGGACGAACAACAATGTGAACTAACTAGTACCTTCAGAGCTCCCAGGGTCTCAACCACCAACCAGGTGGGACTGATACACGGTGGGACTGATTGTTCTGACAGCAAGTGTATATTAGAGGATTGTAAAGATGATCATCAATGGGAGGAGAGGCCCTTGGCCCTGTGAAGGTTCTATGCCCCAGTGTAGGGGAATGCCAGGGCCAATAAGTGGGAGAGGGTAGGGTGGCAAGCATGGGGAGGGAGGAGGCAACAGGGGTTTGTTCTTGTTGTTTTCGTTTGTTTGTTTGTTTGTTTGTTTGTTGGAGGGGAAACTGGGAAAGGAGAAACCATATGACATGTAAATAAAGAAAATAACTAATAAAAATTTAATAAAAGAAAAAAACTTAAAAAAAATATTAACAGTCTAGATGGAAAGTCAGCAAAATAAGATGAGCCTATTTCATAAGCAATAGAAAGATAACTTATTTACTGTGTGTGAAGCAACTGTTTTCAGTGGCTAAGGTAAAAATGCTCCAGTGACTTAGAATTCACAGCAAAAAGAAAAGCAAATAAGCCGGCGCTCATACTAATGGGAATTTGCCCTTGTAATCAGTAATGGGGAAACAGAATTATTCACTGTGAGTCAATGGTTGGCCACATTCTAGAAAATACTAAGGACAATTCATCACCATATAACATTTCTTCTCTAGCTAGATCCATGCCAGTGTCTTCAGAGAAAAGGTGATTGAGATTGTATGGGAAAGGAATGAAAGGATGCAACGGGTAATAAAGATCCATGTCTCATTTTGAAAAAAGCCTCAATTTCTGCTTCTAGTTCTAAAACTAGAATCTAAAATTTGCTTCATTTAGCCTCTGAATTACTTCTGAAACTGTGTGTGAGCACTGATCTCTTTTTATCATTTTGATTCAATAATGACTATCATTTTAAATCATTCATGATGAGTGGTATAAAAAAATAAATGACGGCAGACACACAGACAATCAGAAAGGTTGGGTGAGAAATTAAATGCTAGAATAGTAAGGTGATTACTGGGACATCACACCTACCTAGTTTTTAGTTTGTGTTAACTATATAGAATGGATACCAAAAGTTTTAAAAATGGATAATAAAAAGAGAAATTGCTTCAAAATAAATCTATCTCTGTTATGTCCTTCAAAATACAACTAAAGACAATGGTTATTGGGAAAACATTTTCTAAAGCATCCCTTGCAGCTATCATCTTCATTTATAAGCAAATATCCCAAGTTGCTTCTTGTTTCGGTGACAAACACCAGGGGCTAAAGCAATTCTCCGAGAAAGAGGCTTATTTCATCTACACTCTCAGTCTATCTTTGGAACTGAGGCAGAATCCCTGGAGTGAAGCACCTTACCGGCTGGATCCCATTGGCTTCTTCAGTTGGTTTCTTTTATTTTTTAATTTAATTTTTTTTTATTTATTCACTTTACATCCCACTCACTGCCCCTCTTCAGGTCACACCTCCCACAATCCTTTCCCCACCTTCTCTCCCCTTCTTCTCTGAGCGGGTGAGGGTCCCCTGGGTATTCCCCTACTCTGGCACTTCAAGTCTCTGTGAGGCTAGGTGCTTCCTTTTCCACTGAGACCAGACAAGGCAGGCCAGCTAGAAGACATATCCTAGGTACAGGGATATGTACTCACATGAACTCACATCAACACCAAGCTGTACATCTGCTACATAGCACAGGGATGCCTAGGTCCAGCCTGTGTATATTCTTCGATGGTGACTCAGACATATAAATATACCCACAGCCCAACAGTGGATAGAGCTTTGCAACTCTTACGGAAGAAAAGGAGGAAGTATTTCAGGCCCCAAAGGGGATAGGAACTCCACAGGAAAATCAACAGAGTCAACTAACCTAGTCCCTTGGGGCTCTCAGTTGCTTGCTTTCTTTTCTTTTCTTTTCTTTTTTTTGTTTTTGTTTTTGTTTTTGTTTTGTTTTGTTTTTTGAAACAGGATCTCTCTGTGTAGCCCTGGCTGTCCTGGACTCACTCTGTAGACCAGGCTGGCCCTGAACTCAGAAATCTGCCTGCCTGTGCCTCCCAAGTGCTGGGATTAAAGGCATGCGCACCAAAAAAGGGTCCCATATCTCATTATATATGGTTGTTGTTGCTGGGATTTGAACTTGGGACTTTTGGAAGAGCAGTCAATGCTCTTACCCACTGAGCCATCTCACCAGCCCCTCTCAGTTGCTTTCTTATATAGCCTAGACCCACATGCTTACAGATGGTGCTGCTACAGTGAGGTGTGCCCAACCCCCAACAATCATCAGTCAAGACAATTCCCCACAGACAAGCTCAAAGGCAAATCTGAGAGAGGCAATTCCTCAACTGAGGCTCCCTCTCCCTAGATGGCTCTAGTTTGTGTCAAGTTGACAATAAATACTAACCAGTATAGCTTGGTAGGTTAATGATTAAGAGTTCTTAAACATTTCAAATCTACCTGAATATATTTTTATTCACCATTCTTTATAGGTGTCACAACAAAGATATTGTGAAATGATTTTCTACATTGTCTTTTTAATTGAAATATAACATGTACCAAAAAAATTATCCTTTTCTTTTATTTTTATTTTTATTTTTTATTAGATATTTTCTTTATTTACATGTAAATTTCTCCATTCCCAGTTTCCCCTCCAAAAAACAAAGAAACAAACAAAAACAACAAAAAAAAAAACCCTGTTGCCTCCCACTCCCCATGCCTGCCACCCCGCCCTCTCCCACTTTCTGGCCCTGGCATTCCCCTACACTGGGGCACAGAACCTTCACAGGGCCGAGCTCCTCTCCTCCTATTGATGATCAAATTACAATCCTCTCTCAACCACCAACCAAGGACCGCACATGGAGGGATCTGATCGTTCTGGCAGTATGTGTAAATTTATCCTTTTCAAAGTGTGTAGTTAGGAGGTTTTAGTATATTCACAGATTGCCCAATTCTGTACTCTTTGCATCTCAAGACGTGTATTTACCTGGGACCTATACCTGTGGACTTGTTTTTAAAAGAGTTGTTACTAATGACATTTAAAAAAATCACAAAATAAATTCATCCTGATTATTTAGTGGGCCCCAGACTCAAAATAAAAGAAGGAAGGTAGTAATAAGAAATGCAGAAGAAAAGGCAATGTGGAGACAAAGGCAGACACTAGAATAATGTGCCTACAAGCCAAAGAGTGCCAATGGCTGCTGGCAGTCAGAAGTTTCTAACATTCTAACATTCAATGAACCCTTCCTCAGAGAATCTACAGAATGACCCTATCCTGATGATGCTTTGCTGACACTTCTGGCCTCCAAAGATATAATAGGACAAATTTCAATGGCTTTAAACTACCACATTGGAAAACACAAAATTCGCACTACTATTTAATTTTAAGATATTTTCTTTACTTCCCAAAGAAAACCATTAAGAATCGTATTGGTCAGCATTCTCTAATGGAATATAACTGATTGGACAAAAATATATTAATAAATATATTAGTGAATATGTATGTGTAATTTATATATTACATAATATATATTATACATATATGTGCACTTATATATATAAATATAACATATATATATATATATTACCTTTTTTTCAGAGAATGGATTTGAAGGAGTCACAGGATATGGTCTAGATGGACTAACAGTGGTTGTCTTATTAGAGAAAGACCTCAGTATTTTGGAGATGACAGTGCCATGGAATGACCACCAAGAACAGCAGCAGTACTGGGGTCTTCTGCTGCAACTGGGCTGCACTTTCACCAACAGCCTCTCTCATAGGCTCTCTTCATGGTATCAAGCTGATTCTTCAGCTCCTGCTAGCCAGACTGACAGAACCTTACATCAAAGTAACAAACAGCTCTTCATCCTCTACCCTGCTCTCAACATTCTTATTTTCCAAGCTCCCACAGAATATCCCACTCTGAACACTCAATGGATTTTCCAGCCCAAAGTTCCAAAGTCTTTCCATACGCCTCCTAAAAATGCAGTCAGGTATATCACAGTAGTATCCCACTATGCTGGTACCATCAATTCTTAGTTTGGGTTTCTGTTGCTGTAATGGAACATCCTGAACACAAGGAGGAAAGGGTTGAATGGCTTACACTTCCATATTGCTGTTCTTCATTGAAGGAGGACAGGAAAAGAACTCAAACAGGGGAGGAGCCTGGAGGCAGAAGTTGATGCAGAGGCAATGGAGGAATGTTGCTTATTGGCTTGCTCCCCAAGGCTTACTCAACCTGCTTTCTTATAGAACTCGAGACCACCATCCAAGAGGTGGCACCACCCAAAACTGGCTGAGCCCTCCACTGTCAATTACTAATTAAGAAAATGCATTACAGTTGGATATCATGGAGGCATTTTCACAACTGAGGTTCCCTCCTTTTCTGATAATTCCATTTGTGTCAAGTTGACACAAGACTGGCCAGCACAAGTGTTAGATTTGCTTTCTTTATATGTTGATTATCATTATAAAAAATTACAATTTTCTTCTGAAAGTCTACTTCATCTTCTCTTAACAAAGCCACAGCACTGCTTTGGTTCCTGTTTGTTTGGTATATCTTCTCAATCTAACTGGGTCTTTAAAACTGAAGAGTGTCTCTTATCATCAAAACAAGGCAAGCATAGCTTTCATCCACTTTCCTAGACTTTATCTTTGATTAGAGTGTTTAATCTTTTAAATTGAATGTGGTGACTGATGAGGGAGGGTCTAGGTTTGCTATTATGGTTTGTGTTTTTAGTAGATCATATCTTTTTTATCTTCTTTCTCTACTTATCACTTCTTCCTTGTTAATTTTCTTTGTTTTTTAAGGCTACCTCACAGTTGAGATGAGGAGAATGAAAGTAAGACAAATTAAAACATATAAAATTCAAATTTATGAGCAAGATGCAGCTATATTTTTTGAAGATGCTTTTGAATCTTTTAAATACTTGGTCAATGTTTAGAGATTTTGAAAGAATGATATTTTAACTTTTGCCTATAAGAGTGAACTTTCTGGGGGAGTGACTAAGAGGTCCTTATGTGTCATCCTCACCTATCACCTCTTGATCTTTGAGTGAGGGATGGAAACATCTCTGTCATTTACAGATGGAGCACATTAGTACTTACATAAGTGTTTTGTTGATACCACAATAAATTTCCAGAAAATTCACAGACTTAAATAACCTAACTTTATGATCTTACATTAGATAAATTGAAATCTGAAGTCTGATATGCATCTCACTAAGCCAGTACCATGGCATTGGCAGGGTCTCATCTTCTTTCTGGAGTCTCCAGAGGGGAAAAAAAATCCATTTATTTGCTCATTTTGGTAGCTGGCAGGATTCAATGTAGTTGGAGTGAGGTCCCTGTTTCCTGTTGGCTGTCGGCTAAGTGCCTTTCCTACCTTCTCTAAACTCTCCAAATGACTTACTTGACAAGTTATGTGGACTTCCTTGATCTCCAAAGCCAAAGCTGGTGGGTCTCGTCTTTCACATACTTTGAATGTTTTCTGTCTTCCCTCCACCCTCAGAAATCAAATCTATCTTTCTTCCTGCATGTATGCAATCACTGTACCATACAATCCCTATGGTGGGATCTGTAGTGTAATTCTACAGGCATATTTTCTTTCTCACATAACATAATGTACTATGTGCTCCACACATTTAGGCATGGACATCTTGGGCAAAGCCCTGGGAAAGGATGTGGTTCTGTCTCAGAAAACATCTGCAACAAAGCTAATGAGTAGAAGAACTGGAAATACAGTTCAGGTTTCCTCAACCCCTGAACAACACTCATTTAATCACAAGACATAAAGTGATGTAGCAATCTAACCAGCCAAACCACCAGTTGCTAAAAATCACAGAATCCTAAAATCACGAACTGAAAGCACCTCTGAGTTCAGACCTGTTATTTGACAGGCAAGGAAAATAAGACCCAGAGTAGCAAACACCCCACTTGCAAGTCACAGAAAATCCAGACCGCAGGTAGGCCTCTCTTGACTGCCGTTCTGTTGTTTTTTCCACTACCAAATCCTCTCTCTTAAATCCATGTTCTTGCAAGATACACTAGCCACTCAAATTAGCCTTGTAATACACAACAATTAACAGGCATGCACATTTGATCCATAAACTTTTCTTCCATGCTATCAACCATTTCCAACTACCTATGAGTTGCTAAAAATACCTCATTAAAATTTTATGACTTCAACTTTCTCTTGTAACTCCTCAGAACACAGATTTTCATGTAGAACTCAGCTCACAAAACGATCAAAGATCACAGTCATTTCTCCAACCTGGTGCTCATTTACCCCTACCATATCCACCCAGAACAAGATGCCTTTGTGGTTCCTCTAGATTATACTCACAACAAGCCAGAGTAAGAGAGGATCCAAGGCTCCATACTTAAGTCCATCCATCCGACAGAGTCCACTGCTGCTGAGATAAAGGCCGTGGGAAGCCACTTTGCTGAGGCCTCTGCATTGGACAGCGTTAATAGTTCAACCTATATTCTATCCATTTTTAGTCATTTGGACTTACATCTTCACTTTTTTTAAACAGAAGGTAAAAATTTTAATGTTATTTTAGCCTTAATTTTGGCCTCAGTTGTTAAAATTATGATTAAAAGCAACTCATTCTAAATTCCCATGATAGAGAAAAAGAATATCTGTGAGAGAAAAAAAGAGGCACAACTTAGAAAAATGGGTGAAAAGGCATGTATGTTGAGAGCCCTAAGATTAAATAAAATAATATTAGTAAATCTACTGTGTAAATACCTGTCTCAAAATAGAGCAAGTCCTAGTCAGAAGCTAAGCTAATTTAAGAAGCTGACCAACAGGACAGGTAACATACACCATCCATCTGTGACCCTGTAGTAATCTAGACTCAACCCAGAGAACACAGATTGACAATAGATTGCTGCAATAACATGAGGTTTATTGATCCATATACATGGGGTTGCCCACCATCATGGGGGGGGTGTCAACCCTGAACTCAGAAAGCAGACATCTTTTATACTTTACAGAGGGGGCAGATTTCTGCAACAAGGCTAGCTGGCTTACTCTGGTTGGTGGAACACAGGACTAAGGATCTCATCAGGCATTGGTTGGCTTGCTCAGGGGACTGTTCTTGGCTTAGTCAGCCAACTTCCTTATCCAGCTCTGCACCTGGCCTTGAAAAGTCCCTGGGAAGGGGCTGAGTAACTAGGTGGTAGGGGGATTGTCATCAGCAAGGTCAGGGTGACAGTTTGTGATCTTTTTCGAAATTCGCCACAGGAGGGGTTGGGGGGGTCTTTTGAGAATTGCTAATCTTCTTTTCGTGGACCTTAACATCACTGTGACCACCAGTTATTTTTGTTTTGGCCTTAGCTTAGTCAGAATGGCCTGGTCATTCTGTCTCAACATTCTGACCACCAGAACTTTGTTTTTACAACATGTCCTTGGCTATCCCTGGAACACAACTTCTCAGTGTCTGAAGCTGCTGCTTGCTACTGTAAAACTTTGTTTCCATTGCTTGATGCTTACAAGAGCTGGAATATGGCTCTCTTATTTTACTTTATTTCTACATTCCCAGAACTTTATTTCTACAACTTTGTTTTCTCACTTTATTACTTCAGCGCTCCCTAATTTTCCATCTGGCAGGACTGGAGCAAACCCCATAAAAGTCACAACAGAGTGTGGGACTTTCTAATACTCCTCAGAACAGCATCCATCTCAGTCCTTCATCAAAGGAAGTCAGGACAGGAACTTAAGCAGGGCAGGAACCTGGAAGCAGGAGCTGATGCAGAGGCCACAAAGGGGTGCTGCATACTGGCTTGCTCCATGTGTCTTGTTCAACCTACTTTCTCATAGAACTCAGGGCCTGGAGTGACCCCACCTAAAATGGGCTGGGCTTTCTTCCATGAATCACTAATCAAGAAAATACCCTACAGTCTTGCTTTTAGAACATCTTGTAGAGACATTTTCTCAAGTAAGGCTTCCTCCTCTCTGATGACTCTTTGTGTCAAGTTAACATAAAACTAGACAGTACTGACTGCTTTGTTTATAACATAAAAAGATTAGTTTAATATAGGAGTGTGTGTATGTGTGTGTGTACACTTATATGAAAAAAGGTCACAAATTTGAAATTATTAATCTCAAAAAGTAAAATTATTATTAAAAAAAAAAGAAAATGGTCAGCTTGTTTATATTCTCTAAAATCAGGTTTGACAAACTGACCCCCAGTGCTACACCTTGACCACTTGAGAGTATTTCTGTGCCTTTGCCCAGTCTCAGGTAAAAACAACATTCCCCTTCCTCTATTTGCACTCAAAGGTAACATTTGTTTTATTCTCCCTGATTCCTCTTTCCATTCACTGTTCTTCCCTTAAGTTTGTCTCTATCTTTTCTCCAGCCCTTCCCCTTTTGTCTTCATGCCTGTTCAATTCTTTCTAACTAATAAACCTCATTCCTCTCTCCCTCCTTATATAAAATTTCTTAAGGAATGCACGAAAATCCCATTTTCTGTCCTCACATTTACCCCTAATTCTTAACATTTATAGCTATTGCTTTCAATTGTTAAACTAACATTGCATGTTAGACATTTTAAAAAATTGTTTTCCACTATCAAATGTAGTGTTCCTCACTCATCCTCTTCTCTACCATATTTAAGCAGTTGCTAATCTGCATGCAATCTCTCTTTAACATCTCATGTGTTCATTTCCTCCTCTTTATTCCTACCACAGCTTCTGGCAACCAGTCAGGTATACCATCCTCTCTGTGCTTGTATTTACTTCTCCTGATGTTAATTACTGAAATGCTGCACATCCTTAAAGTCTTTCAAGGATGCCCATAGAGTGAAGTTCAGAGTTACATATTTCCACTTTATAATTCTCTGTGTACACTTATCACTAATGTCTAAGATGACCAGACTAATGGTTAAGGAAGGTAGACTTGAGAATGAGAAAATGCCAAGGAAAATCTGTTCTGGGAGGATGAATTTGTCATGGGACACATAGAATAGATAACCAGTTTGCAAGTCAATTATTAAGTTGTGTAGATAGTAGTAAGTTTGTTACTGTTATATCCAGAATATTCTTTTATGCAAATGCATTGCCTAGTTTTAAGAGCTCTTTTAAGGTTTAAACACTCTAGAAGATTTGAAAATAAAAAGAGTTAAATGGTTTGCTCACCATAAATCATGAAATTTGAAGACATTAGTAACTAGCATGGCATAGCAATGTAGACAGCTGGAATGAATATAATTGAGTATTGGTTAAACGTGAAAAAAAAAAGTTCATTAACAGCTAGGCTTGTTTCTGTAGGATTTCTGTTTGGCCTGCTAGTTTGCTTCATGACTCTTCTATAAAGCAAGTGGAACCAATGTGGTAAAACCATTGAATTTGGCACTATTTAAAATCTTCTGAATAAGCAAGCTTATACAATATAGTTTTGCCTGCCTGAGGATAGTCCAGTGAGAGTGTATGTGTGTGTGGAAGGGGAGACAGAAAGGGAGAGAAAGAGGGAGAGGGAAATGGAGATGGAGAGGCAGGGGTGGAGGGTGGAAATCCTGAACTAAAAACATGTTTTTTTAATTGAGAACTTTTTAATTTTTTAGCAATGAATTATTCAATACCCAGAGTAACAATAGCAAAAAAAAGGAACATTTTACAAAGATACTACATTCAGCATAGTTTCTAATCATAGCTTCATAAAGCACAATTAAAATTACTAGAAGACATTACAAGTCCCTTCTTGAAATCCTATCTCTCTTTTAAAAGAAATGTCTACAATCATATTTAATAACCCGTAGCCATTTAAACAAATAAAAATTATCCACCCACCCTAAGCCACAATTCAATTACTCATTTTGCAATACCAAAGTCCTTAAGCAGAAAAGTCAAAGGAGCCTTGGGAAAGTTAAAATTTGTTAGTGGGATGAAAAGAAAGGACATGTGCGCAGTCCCCCTCGTGCCCGTCTTGAACAATTAGCATATGAAAAATATCCCATCTCAATTCTATAATTCTAGGTACAGAACCAAGAGTAGGAAGAATAGACTTACCTAGAAGGAAGAATTGCAAAAACCATAAATATTGACAAATTCTGAAAATAGAGACCAAACAGAGAAACGTAGGGGGCTAACTATATATATATATATATATATATATATATATATATATATATATATATATATATATATATATGTATATATATATATATTTATATATAATTTTTTTCAAAGCTTAGTCACAAGACTTAAATTGTGTCACCTGCTATTAACTGCTATACAGGGCATCCCCCATCGAACACACAGAGGGGCGGGGGAGTGAAGCCATGACCTATGAGAGAAATGTGTACCTTGGAGTCAATCTGGGTTCAAATCTTGGCCCTGTACCTTATGTGCTGTGTGACCTTGAGCGCTCAGGCTCTTCACCTGCACAGAAGCGTGGCTGTTGGCTTCAGAAAGTGTTAGAATTTATTCTGAGGCAACGATCATGGCTGTCCTCTCTTTGAAAAGTAGTGGAACTAGATACTGGGAGCAAGGGTCCCAGCATTAGAGGGTTAATGTAGAAAAGTTATTCTAAGCTGCTGGTTCAGGTATAGGCATCCTGTCCCAGACAGCCCATCAAGTCCCACTAATGGGATTTAAAGCAGTTGCTGCCTCCTCCTCAGTCATGTAATGATTTCTGGATAGCCTGAGAGGCCATTATCTACAGTCCATACTCCTGTTCTGTCTGGGGATAATGACTTCTTAGCACAACAACAGGCCGTGCCTTCCTCTTCCTGCCACACCACACTGTGTGAGGGACCCTCGCTGAAGTCAAAGACAATTTGTCTGTCCCACCACAGAGGCCAGTGCTCTGTGAAGCACTGCCCAGCCAGCCTCGACAACGACTCCTAGAGTCGCCCTCTAAAGCAAGGGTGTCCTCCAAGGCGTTTCCCGGGAGAATGTGAATATGACAGATGAGTGTTTTCCAGTGAGAAAGTTAGACCCCAGGGTCCCCAGAGACCCTCTGAGGTTGATGTCAAAGTAGCAGGAACTCCTCCAGTCTAGAACTGTCTAATTCAGCTCCCACCACAGTCTGCAGGGCTCAGGGGCAAGACAAACTAATGGGGGTGGGGAAAGCCACAAACTACAATTTAAAAATCAATGCTCAGATGTGCTAATTAACTTAGGTTGCCACGAACGTTTTCCCTGCCTTTATTCCTTGTAATTCTTTATCTTACCATTTTTTAATCTTATAATGTATAAGTCATCTCAAATACTGTTAAGTAGTAGGCAAGATATAGATCCTAAATAAATACAACAAATAGGATAATAAATTAAAGAGCCTCTACCAGGCTTGAGCGGATCCCAAAAGAATTCTTGGCATTAATCATGGAAAGAGCCTCTTGTCCAAATCAAGGAAAAGATAACATGTTCATTCTGCAGTGTGATTTGTCAAAGTAATGCTGAAAAGTAGAAGTCAGACGGAGGGAAGAGACCGCACCCTGTGCTAATTGTGAGGTGGGTGCGAACTGGTTTTGCAGTTAAACCTAAGAGAGTTTTCTCTGTAACTTCAGTTAAAGCAAATATCAAGTTTCTTGACTGTTATCTCTTGTTTTACAACAGTAAACAAAAGTTTATGGTTTTGAAAACATGGTGCTAAGGACATGTTCAGTAGGTAAAGTGTTTCCCTGGGTTTGGAGACCTCAGCACCTGTATGAAAAAAAAAAAAAAAGTGTAACAAATGGTACAGGCCTGTAATCCCAGGGCTGAGTAGAGAAGGGAGGAATCCCTATGTCTTGCTGGCCAACCAGTCCAGCAAAACCCTGTTTCATAAAGTAGGATGAAGCAGCTTGGTCTTCATGTGGATCCTGAACAAATGGAACTGGGAGCTATTCCAAAAGCTGTACGCTACATGTGGGATATATTCTACTACCTGGGCTGCCTTGTCTGGTCCCAGTGGGAGGGGATGTGCCTAGCCTCACAGAGACTTGAAGTGTCAGTGTGGGAGGATATCTGGAGGACCAAACAGAGAAACGTAGGGGATCCCACCTACTTAGAGGAGAAGGAGAGAGGAGAGAGAGGAGGGATTGTAGGAGGGGGTGACTGGGAAGAGGTAATGAGCAGAATATAAAGCAAATAAGTAAAATTATAGATAGATAGATAGATAGATAGATAGATAGATAGATAGGAGGTTATATATATACTGGAATATACATGCACACATATATCATATATATATACATACACACACAGATATATAGATATATATATATACATATATACATATACACATATATATATACTGGAGGTTAACCTCTGCATTTCACATGCATGTACACACGAACATATACATTCAAATACATGCCCAAAATCCCTTGTCTGCTGAAACTAGAGAGACTATGTCAAATGCTAGTTTGACTTCTGCATACATCATTACATTTATTTGGAAGGGAATCTGGCAAGAAGTTTGAAGTATCTAAAAATGGTTATTCTTATTATTCCATTTATGGGAGTTTATTTTTTATTTAAAAAAAAATCCAAAATTTAGGAAGAAGTGTTGAGTGATACAATAGTAAAATAAATGATCTAAAAGTGTCTAATTCTAGAGAAAGTGATATAAATTTGGCATGCCTCTGTGGTAAAATTTTATTCATTGTTAACATTTTTTAGTGAAATTGGAAAAACTAGCACAGAAAGTAGGGTTTTAAAAGAACTGAAGCGTCTATATTAGCATAATAACAATTACCTATAACAAAGATACGCACAAAATTTTCATAAGAGTTACAAGCAAATTTAATTAATCATACATATTTTCTAAAATTTCTCAGTTGTCTGAATGACTGCATATAATATTTATAATCTGGAAAGACAGCACTTCTTATCTGTGGAGTGTTTTTGGTTGCACAGTAAAATCACTTCACATGAGCATAACGTTTGCCATCTCCATCACTTTGAGTCCTAGATCCAGACTAAGAAGGACCATGAGAAGGAGCCTGAGCTAAGATGTGTGTGAGAGGCCAGGCTAGGAGGAGGGCCAAACTGGAGTACTGATTCCCCAAAGCAAATAATCAACTCAAAATCCATGGGTGCCTCCAGGCAAAGAGGGCTGAACACAAAACTCTGAGCATAAAGCAAGTCAAATTATTGAAAATGACCAGAAATAACTAAAGGTAGAATTAGTAGGCATTATACTTCATATTTCCATGAAGCTAGAAGAAAGGTCAAAGACATTAAATAGAAATGTGGAAAATATAAAAATCAAACTTTTAAAAATTCAAATGACGGTGTCTGGAAAGAAAACTACTGGGATGGTATGAATAGTATATTAGACATTACAGGGAGCAAGGGAGACAGGCAAATGTGAAAACATATAAATAGAAATGATGAAACTCAGAAAATAAATCCTGCCAAAAAGGATGAGGAAGAGGAAAAAAGAGGAAAGGCCAAGGGAGGGAAGACTTCCAATGAGCTACAGAGTTGGCTAATATACATGCAGTTGTAGCCAACAAAACAAAAAGAGTGAAGAAAAGGAAAACATCTAAAGATAATAATCATATTTTATAAATTTGAGGAATTTTATTACATCCAGATCCAAGTAGTTTGAAAACATCTCAACAAATGTAAGCACCAGAACTGAGCACAGTGGTTCACACTGCAATCCCAGCAGTTAGAAGACTGCAACAGAACAGGGGCAGTGAGTTTGAGGCCAACTTGAGCTACATAGCTAGTTTGAAGCCAGCATGGGTTACAGAGTGAAAGCCCATATCAGAAAGAGGAGGAGGAAGAGAAGGAGGAGGGAGGGGGAAGAGAAGGAGGAGAGAGGGGGAAAGAGAAGGAAGAAGAGAAGGAGGAGGAGAAGGAGAAAGAAAAGGAGGAGGAGAAAGAGAAGGAGGAGGGTAAAGAGGAGGAGGAGAAAGAAGAGGAGAAGGAGGAGGACAAGGAGGAGGAGGAGAAAGAGAAGGAAGAAGAGAAGGAGGAAGAGAAGGAGGAGGACAAGGAGAAGGAGAAAGAGAAGGAGGAGGGTAAAGAGGAGGAGGAGAAGGAGGAGGAGAAGGAGGAAAAAGAGAAGGAGGAGGAGAAGGAGGAAGAGAAGGAGGAGGAGGAGAAAGAGGAGGAGAAGGAGGAAGAGGAGGAGGAAGAGAAGGGTGAAGAGGAGGAAGAGGAGGATGAGGAGGAAGAGAAGGAGGAGGAAAGGAAGGAAGGAAGGAAGGAAAGAAAGAAGGAAGGAAGGAAGGAAGGGAAAACATAAAGCAGAAAACTATAATAAAGGATGTGACAGTGAAATTACTTAGAAACAAAAAGTAGGAAGAATGTAAATAGAAAAAGATGAACAAAGGTAAAGAAGATGGTAGATTTCTTATTGAAAATAAACACCAGCCAAGAGAGTGATATCGTCAATATATATGTTTATAACAACCTAGAATTTTGTCCAAAATAAAAATAACTTTTAAAAGACAAATTAAAATATTTACAAAAACATAAAACTGTAGAAGGATTTATCACCAGTTGTTGTTCAGGCAGATAGAAGCATGGAACTCCACAAAGGACATAATAAATAATAAAATGCCTTTTTTCTCATTTTTTTAAATTTTTATAAACTTTGTTATATCTTTTATTTTTAAACCTGTGTAAAACATGATCTTCAATTTAAAATACACAATTATAAATATAAAAATACAGCTATATATCCAAAAGGTAAATTTAAAATATAAAATAAATATATTTGACCACTTAATGCAAACAATCACAATGATATATTGTCAGGCTTATATTATATAAAAAATTAATCATGAATAGCACCAAGTCCAAAAAGGTACAATGAAAGTACACTATTAAAAAGTTCTTATGCTACAAGAAAGGCCTGGCATCCAGTGTTCTGTCTTAAACTATCAGTATAAGCCAAAGGGTAATTATCAAAGAAAACCTAGATAAAGAGCCATAGCTAATAAGACAACAAAAGAAGCCTAAATGGAATTATAAAAGCATTCCATTCACAAGAAAAAAACAAAAAATATAGAGAAAAAGAAAATAAGAAAAAAATTAAAAACCAAAAACCTAAGTCCAATTATAGCAACAAAATGCATTAAACATGAATGATCTAAACACTTAATTTAAAAGGCAGCAACTGTCAAGTTGAATATAAAATAAGAGTTAAATATAAATACACATGCAAAAGGAAAGATTGTGGGGATACACTATGCTAACAATGATTTTAAAATGTTATATTAATATCAGACAGGTTTAAATACCATTTTAATTGATGAAATAAAATTATGTGTATTTGATGGGCACCACTTTGATGTATGTATATATTGTATAATGTATAAATCATAATCTTTTGCTTTTAAAAATAAAAATATATTAGGTTAATATCGATATATTATAATAGGTATACAATGTTCAAATATTGAAACAAACTGATGAAATTACAAGGAAACCTTGACCATCACAATTTAGAGAATTCAACATCCTCTGTCCACAACAGAGCAAGTAGGCAGGAGATTGGTAAAGAGGCAAGTATTTGAACAGTGTCAACCATCTTGACATAGTCCTTGAAGGATTCAGATTACCAAAAAGCATACTCAAGAAGTGAGTATTCTGAATAGTCCCATATCTATTTTAAAAAATTGAACTTGTAGAAAAGAACCTCTAGACCCAAGTGGATCCTCTGATTAATTCTACCAAGTATTTGTGGAAACAGTAACTTCAACTCTTCAGGAAATTTGAAAGATCAGAAAATAATTTTAAACTTATTATATGAGATTATCATTAATTCAACAAAGTTAGCAATCAGTATCAATCATAATCATGAAATTCACAAAAAAATTCTAACATTATCACAAAGTTTTATCAAGTTAATCTCAATAGCACATACAAGATGTGATGAATTATAATTCAATAAGTTTAATTGAAAGAATATTAGGGTGGTTTAGCATTCAGAAAAAATAAGAAATTAATGTAATTGTCTATATTAATAGATTGAAAAAAAGGAAAAGTAGGAGGCCAATACAAAAAGAGAGAGAGGAAGGAGGAAAAATAACATTAAGGATGTTTGAAAAAGACTTAAAGAATCGTGTTATCTTACATTTGCCAAAAAATAGTGTATGTCTATACACTGGGAGCAGCCCTGGCGGGGGGCTAAGAACTAACCCTAGGTCTTCGGTAACTCCAGTTCCACGTGATCAGTTGCCATCTTTGGCCTGTACATACACCAACGCACACACACAGTACACACAAATTCACACAAGCACACATACAAATAAATAATACATACATAAATACATAAATAACCTTCTTTTAAAAGGAAGCACCAATGTGTAGAACAACATGGACACCTTTCAAAATAGTGATGAATGGAAAGAACCACACCAGACAAGAATATAAAACACATATTACAGTTCCCCTTATATAAAATATTAGAAAACAAAACAAAGCCAATCTGAAAATAATAGGTTAGGAGTTTGCTGGGGAAAGGATGCAAGGGAGGGGAGGAGGAAGGACTGAGAGGAAACAGCATAGTAGAAATGTTCATCGTCTTAATTGTTCTAGTCACAGGAGTTCACATAGTTTAAAGTTTACCATAGTATATCTATAAATATGGAATACCTTTGTGTGTCTATCATACTTCCATCAATATCTTACTAAAGATTATCCCAAAAGAGACCACTTAGGTGATGGTCTGTAGACTGGGGGAAGGAGAGTGAGGAACAAACTTTTTTTTAAACAAAACGTTTAAAAGGATATATAAGAAGAAGTACCCTAAAGAAGGACCCCTGAAGACACATTCCTCCTTTCTAAAGATTTGGCTTGAGCAGCAGAACATCAGCGGATGAATGCCAACTTCAGGTTCAATAACATACTGTACTTTCTATTGGTACTGTTCTTTAGGCCTAGTTGATTTTCCCTCAGCCTACAAAGTCATGTACACTTGCCTGGTCATTGAACTGCAAGGCTGAAGACACTGACCAAAAGAAAGGATTTGTAACTGCACTCAGGAGAAAACCTGATTGTATGTTTGCCTGGTTGGGTTCAAAACGATCAAGCGCTGCCTGGCTTGTCCCATTACCAGTTCAAAAGGATAAAATGTGACACCTATATAAATATGGAAGAAAGAAAAGAAGAGACAAGAACACAGGACAGAAGATGATTGGTAAGCTGATTTTATTTTATAACAGGAGGAATCGAAATCATGTGCTGTCTAAAAGATAAACACAAGAACAGAACAGAAAATTTAAACTTTCAACTATGTCTGAATTCTATAAAGCTGCAATCAGATCTGCCATTGGCAAGCCACAAGCACTTTGTGTGACACAGGGACAGAGGCAAAACAATCCTTCAAAATTGGAATACTAGGCTTGGCTGCTGATGTAATAGGGAACAATGATTAAACTATCAATCAAACAGATTTTTTAAATATGTTGCATGTCATAGCCGGAGATTTCAAACCCAGGACAAAATCTGGTGTTCGTTACAATAGAGATGAATTGGGTGGTCTCTTAGTACACAGATGATCACAAAATCAGCATAATGTGGAAATCACTTCAAGGAGTATTTTCCTCATCTCTCCTCATGAAGATTCCAAATTAATAAAAGCAATGTTAGAGATGTATGAGTCATGGCCCTGTAGAGTGTTTTATGCTACCCTCCAACTTATTTACCATGTTTCAAAGCAAAATCATCTAATATGAACGCCATCCTATAACTATATCTAAATATCTTTTCCTTTTAAACAATTGAATTTCTGGTTATTCTTTCCAGATGCACAGCTCTTTAAGGGGAAAAAAAAAAAAAGCAAATCTCGCTGAACATCTGGATGGCCAGCAGAATCGGGGCTGTCTCAGTATCGATTCTCTCTAGAACCTATTTTATGCTCACTCACATCAATTGAATGTTCTTCCCTATAAGGGAACATTTAATTGAAATATTACAAGCTCCCATGTGATCACTTCCTCCTCAAGTTTGTTCCAAAGGAAAAATGCTTTCTGTGCAGTTGGATGTCATAGGCTGCTTATCCAAAAAAATAAAAACATAGTATGGATCGTTTTATGCTACAACTGCCAGAAACCAAGTCCAAATGTCTTGCTTGAATATCATGATCTGCTAGCCTTGGTGCCCAAAGGAAGGGAGCTCACCCCTGAAAATTGACCTCTGATTCTTAGCAGGTGTTCTATTTCAATGTGCAGGCTACTTTAAGGCCTTTTAGGAGCAGATAAAGTATGTAACTAAAATAAATGTAATTGGAACACAAATATTTTTTCCATGTCTGTAACTACAAATCCTATGAGTATTTGTGCCTATTACAGTGTGTCAGTCACTGTGTGAAGTACTCAGATGAGCAAAACTTGTTTCCAACTACAGGATAATCATAAAATAATGGAGGTGACAAGAAAAACATAACTTTTATGGCTAGTTCATAATGCCTTTAGAGAGTCAAATATCACATTTCGCCAAAGGCCTTTACAATCCTAGAAAGGTAATTGGCAAGAGTGACGAATCCTTTCTACTTTGTTCTCCAATCATGTGTCCCACTTTAATACTCCTAAGAAGTACACATCATTTACTCTCTGCCCTTATACATAGTCTGAAGGCCCCTATTTGTAATGCTCTGCTGCAATCCTCATAACAGATCACATGTCCAGTACTTAAGAAATGCAGTCACCAGGTGTACTTATTTCTGTTTCACTTCCTAGTTCAGGCTCTTCTTGAACCCCAAAAGCAAGCATTCATTTCCTCCCTTATCATTTCCTCATCCACATGAATCTCAAGTAATTTCAAGGCTTGACTACTTAGTTGAGCACTCTTTCCTTTTTTTTTTTAAGATTTATTTTATTTATCTTATGTGTATGAGTACACTGTAGCTGTACAGAGGGCCATGAGCCATCATGTGTTTGGCTGTTGGGAACTGAATTCAGGACCTCTGTTGGCCCCGCTCCTGCTTGCTCCAGCGTAATTCACTGTAGCTGCCTTCAGACACACCAGAAGAGGGCTTCCTATCTCATTACGGGTGGTTGTGAGCCACCATGTGGTTGCTGGGATTTGAACTCAGGACCTTCAGAAGAGCAGTCAGTGCTCTTAACCAAAGAGCCATCTCGCCAGCCCTTTTTTTTTTTTTTTCAAGATTTAATGTATATTCTCAAAATTAAGCATCAGACCTTTATGGTCATTACAAATGAAAAAGAAAAGTCAGGCAGCTCAGCGGTCAAGGTACATCTGAGGCCATCTAAAAGCACAATGGGTCTAAAGCAGCAGCCACCTCTTCTGGACGGGTGCTGCGCATGCACACACGCGCACGCGCATGTGCACACACACACTCACATACACACACAACTTGCCCGGCAGCGGGGTCAGGAACTGCAGACTGCACGATGTTAGAAGCTCTAATACTTGCAGAACCCACTCTTTCCTTGATGTGCTTCCTGTTCATAGGTCACCCTGCCCTCCCTTCTTCAAACATCTTAAGTTCTAATGACTTAGGCACACCTTATCTCCAGTTATTTGCTGTTATCTCCAGTTATTTGCTGGTTTTCACCTTTTCAAGGCAATTCTGGCTTCTTCAGGAACATTCACTCCAATAATGTTCAGAATTATAGCCAATCCTAATTTATTTGGAGGCCAATATGAGATGATCATTTTTTCATGGCATGTGAGCTAAATAATAAAGGTACATTAATAGCTATTTTACTATTTTTCTAATAGCAACATGCAAGTTCTGTTTTATTTAAGATTAAAACAATAGTAGATTCTGGAATTCTTTACCAAGAAATATCACATTTTACTTAAATCTATATTAACTGTGATAATGTGTTCTGGTTTTGAGTATCTACATTGTGCCCAAAAACTGTATAACTGTTATTTCCCTTGATCGTTGTAGAGCCATGTGTAGTAAACATTGTTGACATCACTCAAAAGCTCAAAGCATTTCTCCATAGACCATTGTATAAAGTTAAGGTAAAACTCTCAAGTAGGTTTGTTCTTCACTATTTGTGTGCTGCCTCTGAGTTAAACAAAAAGCCATTCTTAAATTCATCAATAAAAAGTATATGAGACGTGTTCAATCAGTTTATACTAAATATTCAGCTCATATTTTGGCTCCATATTATGTAGTCTGAATAAGACTGGTAGTAATTTGCCACAGGATTCTTAGCTCTGAAGATACAAAACACTCAGATATTTGCTATTTGTAAAACTATGTGGTCAGTCTCCTGGTTGCTACACAACTAGGGGCCCAGGCTTTGCATTACACACTTCCTGACCACATGACTGACTCTAAAGGTTGTTCTCCTTCAGTGTTATTTTTGTATTTATTGCTGTTTTGCTCACTCACCTAAATATGATGATGCCAGACATTATCAATTTCATCCTGAAGAACTCACTCTTTAGTCTTTTTCCAAGGATAAAATGACACCTATTTAATTGTTAGATGCATGTTAGAGATAGAATTCCACCACCACCACCCCCCATTTCCTGCTACTTTACAAGTGGTGTAATAATTACCACCGGAGCAGGGAAATTTATTATCCAATGCATTTCTGATACACTCACACACATTTTGTTAATGCAAGTGGTAATTATTTACTTATTTGTCATCAATAGTGCCTCAGAGTCGGTGGAACCTTAATTACTTCCTAATTATCCAGACCCTTATTTCTTTATAAAGACTGACTTGAAAACAGCAGTTCAATAGCTCAGACATTTTACAACTATCATTGATTTTTTTTTCCTCCCTCCTCATTTATTGATGGGCCATTCTCCCTCTTGTATTTCTTGTTCCTTGATAAAGTTGTAAATGAGCTTGTGCATCTTTCTAATTCCTTTACTTGGCCTTAGCTCGTGGGCCTCTTCGTCTGCTTTGCCTCTCCCAGCTGCAATAGTTCTATTGAGACTCTCATTTGAATCCTTCCTTGTGATACATTTCCTTTCAATGTTCCTTTCACCTTTAAACTTTACAGTTTCCCGTCTCATAAATTCTGGGCCCATTTCCACAAAATTATGCTGCAGAGAAACCATTCTAGCAGAGAAACTTCTTCACCTCATGCTAATACATACACAATCCTTTGTGACGTTGTCCCTCTTTCTCTTTGTGGCTTTAATATACCTAAAAGCTGCAGAACCCAATCGCATATATTTCAACAGAGGAAAAAAATCAAACAGCTCTGTCAATGAATAGCATATGTATTTACCTCCAGAAGCCTGGGGAAAACAGAAACAATCAGAATAGCTCTATAAATAGGAGCTTCATCAGTTTAATCTCTTCGAAATTTCCACAAACATGGCCATTCTGCCCAAGGTAAGATTTTCTCCAGTGATTTGCTCCAACCATGGCACAAGACCCTATTTATTCTCCAACATGTGCTCTAAACATGAAGCAATCTCTGCCTGCTGAAATGGAAAGGAACCTTCTACTTAAATAGCAGGGAATATTTTATTTCTGACATCAGTACCTTGGGTGCTAACTTTTTTCTGAATTCCTTTCCACAAGTCCATCTTTATCCTTCCTATAAATATCCTAAAGTAATAAAAACAGGAACAAAAAGGCTATGATTTCGAACTTAGCCCATACCATGTGTCGGGCAAAGCACTATTTTATTCTCCAGTTGCTCCTGTCACAAATTACCAGAAACTTGATGGTTTTAAACCACATAAATCTACTGACTGTTCAGGGGTCAGGTGTCTAATGTGAACCTCAATGGGTTAAAATCAAAGTGTCAGCAGGACTTTGCTCACACTGTGTGCTAGGATAGAAAAGGCTCCATTGAGTAGGCCCAACACCTCATCTGGGCAGCACAGTAGAGCTGCTGCTGGTGGAAGGGCTCAAGTGAGCTGCCTCAAGGGGAAGGGTACAGGAGAGCTGGCCCTGCCACTCATCTGGCATGAGGTGACATGGATATGGGAGTAATACTGCCCCTCTCCTCAGCAGTAGCCTAGACAACTGACCCTGGGCTCATGAGAGCAGGAAAGCTAGCCCTGCCTTTTTATTGGCTGTAGCACTCAGGACAAGAGGACCCTGCAACTTGCCTGGGCAATACAGTAGAGCTAGCCCTGATGGCAAAGGCACTGGTGAGCTAGTCCAGAGGATATGCAGAGCAGGAGCGGTTTCCCAGCCCCTCACAGGCTGTAGCACTTGCCAGAGTGGGCTCTGAACCTTGACTGGACAGCACAATGAAGCTGGTTCTAGAGGTGTGGATGCCAGTGAACCTGTCTGGGAGGAGGAGAGCAGGAGAGCTGACCCTGCCTCCTGCCAATGGTGAGCATTGGGTAGCCTAGCTGAAGTAGTGCTGGAGAGCTCCCCATGGTGATGTGAATAAGGAAAGGCTGGGGGACTGACCAGCTTCAGCTACCACCCAGGCCCAGATCCAGCACTCTGAATTGGCCCACACTAAAATCTATATCATCTGCAAATGTTTGGGGCACGTTAAAGGGGCAGTCATACTAGTCCAAAGCTGCAGGATCTCCACGACACAGAATAACAACAGAGTCAATGGGAGAAGTCCTGGTGAGAATTCAATATTGATGGTGTCAGAGAAACCAAAGACCTAGAACCAGACCAATGAGTTATGACAATGAACATTTGCCAGTGAAGATGTGTAGACAGAAGGAATTACTGTGGGACACACTGTGACATACTCCAGCTTCCATGAGGAGATGCTTTCTGTTGTTGTTATTGGTGGTGGTGGTGGTGGTGGTGGTGGT
>NW_022196898.1:16667062-16679693 GCF_008632895.1 Mastomys coucha
GTGTTCTGAGAGCTTGCAGGTCAAAAGACAATGCTAGGTGTGCACCTTCATCTCCCTCCACACCTGTCACTCTTCATGTGTTCTTTTGAGAAAGGATTTCTCCCTGAACTTGAGGCACATATTTTCTTGGATAGATTTCTGACAGAACAGTAAGATAACGTTTACAGCCACTTATTAAAGCAGCAACAAGCAACAATCCCAAGGCTAGGCCCAAGCAGCGATGCCTTTTGGGTGTTTGTTGTTGTTTTGAATTGTGTGTGTGTGTTTGTTGGTTTGTTGAGGTATGGTTTCATGTGGCTAAGGATCAATCACCTTGGACTCCTGATCTTTGCTTTGCCTCCCATATGCTGGGACTACAGGGAGTGTTGCAAGGGCAAAGGGTGGATATGAGGGAAGGGGAAGTGAGTAGGACTGGGGCACATGATGTGAAACTCAAAAAGAATCAATAAAAAAGAAGAAAAAGAAAACAAAAGGAAAGGTCGCACCTAGTACCTCACCTTTTCCAGCTTCCAGAGGCTACCCTTAGTTCAGGATGAAAGACAGGCAGAAGAGCATCTCATCTCATACTATGTCAGACTCGACACTGACTCTCCTGCTTTTGTCTAAAGGGGTCTGAGATCCAGGAGCCCTTCTGATGAATACAGGCTAACTTCTCTGTCTCAAAGTCCACTTACTAACTGAATGAATTTCTCTTTGACATGTACATATGTTCAAGTTCCAAGTGATAAGATATGATTGTCTTTGAGGAGTCATTATTCAACCTATCACAGTATTATAATACATTTGGATGTTATTAAAACAATGAAATTGCATTTCAGATAAACATTATCCCTTAAAAGTAAAATAAGTTGGGAAGACAATACATGTTTCTAATTGTACTAAAAATGTTAGAGGTGTTTTGTTTGTTTGGTTTCGTTTGGTTTTTAGTGTTGTCTCCAAACTCAACAGAACATTCTTAGAATAGTAACAGTTTTATCAGATTTTTATATATTTAAATATGTATAAATAAGCAAGAGAAGTGGTCCATACTTGAAATTTCCATACTCTAGAAGCTGAAGTAGATTCAGAGTTTAAGGTTTGTCTGGGCTATATAAGAAGATCCTATCTCAGAAAAAACAAAAACAAAGATTACATGAATTTGTTTTTGAAAAGAGCCAGCATCATAAGAAAGCAAATGTTTTGTCTTCCATAAATAATCAAATAAAAAAATACCACTTAAATCCAAAATAAGATGAGACCAATAAAATAATAGGATTATTTTTTTCCAACATAAAAATTTTTGTAAGTAACAGTATTTAACCCGAGTCCCCTTCTTAGTGAGATTCATGTGTACTCCCTCACTCCTACCTTGTTACTTAGTTCTTTTGGTCTGTGAAGTATAGCATGGTTGTCCTTTACTTTACAGCTTATATCCAATTATAATACCCACGTGTCTTTCTGGGTCTTGGTTACCTCACTCAGGATGATACTTTCTTGTTCTATCCAATTACCTGCAAATTTCTTGGTGTCACTGTTTTAACAACTGAATAATACTTCATTGTGGAAATGTGCCACATATTTTTCATTCTTTTTGCTACTAAGGGGCATCTAAGTTGTTTTCAATTTCTGCCTTATACGAGTAAACCTCCTATGAACAGAGTTGAGCAAATGTCTTTGTGGTATGGTAGAAATGTCCTTTGGATATATGCTCAGGAGTGGTATAGGTGGGCCCTGACGTGGATCAATTCCCAATTTTCTGAGAAATCACCGTATTGATTTCCAAAGTGGCTATACATTGAACTCCCAGCAGCAAAGGAGGAGTGTTCCCCTTGCTCCACATCCTTGCTGGCAATGAGCTGTCATTTGAGTTTTTGATATTCACCATTCTGACAGATTTAAGATGGAATCTCAGAGTAGTTTTGATTTGCATTTCCCTGATGCTAAGGATGTTGAACACTTCTTTAAATGCTTCTTGGCCATTCGAGATTTCTTGTTGAGAACCCTGTTTAGGTTTTTATCCCATTGGATTGTGTTGTTTGTTGATGTCTAGTTTTTTGAGTTCTTTATATATCTTGGATATCAACCCTTTGTCACATGTGGTGTTGGTGAAGACTTTTTCCCCATTCTGTAAGCTGCCAACTTGTCCTTTTGATGGTATCCCTTGCCTTACAGAAGCTTTTTTAGTTTCATGAGGTCCCATTTATTAATTGTTGATCTTAGTGCCTGAGCAATTGGTGTTCTGTTCAGGAAGTTGCCTCCTATGACAATGAGTTCAAGATTAATCTCACTTTTTCCTTTATAAGGTTCAATGTGTCTGGCTTAATGTCGAGGTCTTTGATCCACTTGGATTTTAGTCTTATGCAAGGTGATTGATATGGATCTATTTGCATTCTTCTTCCTGCCTGCATCCAATTAGACCAGCAACATTTGGTGAACATCCTTTCTTTTTTTCCATTGTATATTTCTGGATTCTTTAAGGTGTCTGTAGGTGTGTGAATTTATTTCTGGATGTTCAATTCCATTTCGTTGATCAACCTCTCTGTTTTTATGCCAATACTATATTGTTCTTATTACTATTTCTCTGTAGTGCAGTTGATTTTATTTTATTTTATTTTTTTCTATGTATGTCTATGTACCACAGGCATGCCTGGTGCCTGGGGAGGTGGAGAGCCTCCATGTGAGTGCTAGGAACTGAACCCAGGTCCTTTGCAAGAACAACACATTCTTTTAACCTATAATTTCTCCTACCTAAAAGATGTGCTGGGGTAATGGTGGTGCAGAAATTTTAAGAGTGGCCAACCAATGACTCGTCCTCCTTGAGACTCATGCCATAAGAAGAAATCAATGCCTGAAACTGCCCTGAGTTCCAGGAGCCAAAGGCTGAACATCCCTGAAACCCACAATACAACCAAACACAAATGGAAAAAAATCAATGAAATGATTTCTAATGATGTTCTGCTACACTGGATTGGTTCTAGTAGCCCATTTGCTATTGGAGAGGCTTCAGCCAGCAATTGATGGAAACAGATGCAAAGACCCACAGACAAACATTAGAAGAGGCTTAGGGAATCCCTTGGAAGAGGGGGAGAAATCATTGTATGAGCCAGAAGGGTCAAGGACACCACAAGAAAACCTACAGAATCAACTAACCTGGGCCCATAGAAGCTCACAAACTGAACCACCAACCAGGGAATCTGTATGGGACTGATTGAGGCCCTCCATGTGTATGTTACAGTTGTGTAACCTGGTCTTCTAGTAGGACTCCCAACAGTGGGAGCAGAAGCTATCTCTGTTTCTGTTGCCTGACTTTGGGACTCTTTCTCCCTAGTGGGTTGCCTTGTCTAACCTTAATAGAAGAGAAGGTGCCTAGTCTTACTGCAACTTGATATGCCATTGTTGGTTGATATCCATTGAGGCCAGTCCTTTTCTGAAGAGAAATGAAGGAGTGGATGGAGGATGAGGGTAGGGGACTAGGAGGAGAAGAGGGTGAGGAAACTTCAGTCCTTCAGTCAGGGTGTAAAATAAATTAAATAATTAAGTTAAATAACATTAAGAGACAAATAAAATAGCTAGTGAGCATGTACTAGCAATCTGTACTATTCTGGATGCTTTACATGAATTAACGTAAGCTTTTGAGACAGGTACTATTTGTAAGTGTGTGGATGTGTGTGGAGGGGTGAATGTGTGTATATGTATGTGTATGTGTTTGGTATGTGCACACGCCTGTGCAAGTGTGCATGCCTATATGTGCATGGATGGGGAAAGAGAGGGATATCATGGATCCTCCTCTGTCTATCTCTTGGGCTTATTTCTTTGAGGTAGGGTCTCTCCTTAAACCTGAAGCTTACATTGTTTTGTATAGACTGACAGTCAGCAAACCTTTTTTCCACCCCAAGACCACAGAGGCTCAGAATCCACAAGACCATGATGAGCTTGTTATACGTATGCTGGGTTCTAAGATCAGATCCTTGTAATAAGCCAACATTCTTAACCACTGAGCCATCTCCTAGCCACAGAAAGTACTATTGTGAACACCATTTTACATATGATTATGACAATCAGACCGTTTAAATAACTTCCTTAAGGTAACTGGTTAAGAAATGGAAAAGCAGACGGGCAGTAGTGGCACACGCCTTTAATCCCAGCACTTGGGAGGCAGAGGCAGGCGGGTTTCTAAGTTCGAGGCCAGCCTGGGCTACAGAGTGAGTTCCCAGGACTGCCAGGGCAATCCAGAAAAACTCTGTCTCAAAAAAACAAAACAAAAAAAAAAAAGAAAGAAAGAAAGAAATGGAAAAGCAGAGATTCTAACCCCAGTAATTTGTTCCTAATCCTATAATCAGACCCTTACCTATGCAACCCACCATTTTTCTTTATAGTTAATCCCTCTTCCATGTGTTTTGTGCATTTTAGTAGCAAAATAGCTTGCTTAGAAGCAAGAAAATTAGGCTATATATATATATATATTTATATATATATATATTTATATATATATATATATATTTATATATATATATAAAGCTAGAAGTCAAATGTTGTATCTATTTGGCTTGTGCTTTGTGATGTTTACCCTTAAATAGCACAGTGACCACAAAATTATACATGAGACAGAGATAAAGAGAAAATGTCAAGCAGTGTCATCAAAATAGTCATCTAAAGTACACTTCAGGTTTTGCCCCCAGTATTTCTGGGTGCAGGTGTTAGAGAAGTGTAGAATCACTCTGTGCCATACAGTCATGGAACAACCTCCTCGAGCTCCTGGAGTTGGGGTAAGGACCTGCAGTTCAGGAAGTAAGCCAGAAAAGGCACAGATGACTCCAGTGTGGTGAAGTGTGGTAGACAGCACTAGGAGCAAGCTAAGAGTAGCTTAGTCTGAGAGTAGAGGCTCTGTGGGCACACTATCCTAAAAGAAGTAGATATATTTAAGCCTTTAAGGTCAAGTTTATTTGTAAAATAATTTAGTTGGTCAGCCTGTCCCTTAAAACCAAAATTAGAGAGGCTCAAAGCCTTATTCCTGACTTGTAGGAAGTCTGTCTCTTCTCTGGGTTTCTTCCAGATACCCACAGATTCTATTATGAACATCTGTGGCTCTCAGCCCTCACCTCTGCTCATGAGTTCAGTTTAGAGATCATCTTGCCTTCTGAGGGCTAAGTTATCTCTAGATTTGCCTTAACTTTCCACTGCACAAACAAAACACCCACTTGTGAATGCATTGTGTCTGTGTCTGAGTGTCTCAGAATATCGACAAGGAATACACTACAGCACCACATGGCTCTCACATCTAATAGAGAGCACATCCATTCATAACAGTTCTTCCCCATCTTCCATGGCTCTTGGCCTTCTCCAGCTACATGCACAGACACTGAATCATACATTGTGGCCACTTTCCTGTCTCTTACTTACTTCAAGCAGAATGGGGCTTTGTACCTGGACTCCACCTACGTCTTGGCCAGGATACCATCCAGGGAAGTTATATTTTTTAATAAAACCATCATTTAGTTTGTCTAGTCCATTAATATACCCAGAACATGATCTACTCAAGGTAACAGATGATTCTTTTCAGTCTATTCTTACACATTGTCTCCTTTTCTTTGGCAATTTGATATTCAATTGGGGTGGAGGGAAGCAAGCAAACTAGATGTATGTAATAGCTACTCTTCAGAGGAATGAATCTTCATTACTTCCACACCCATTCATCACTACCAACTATTCTTTAATTAACTAATTTTAAAAGTTAGTTATCAATTATCACCTAAGTATGATGGATGTGTACCTCCAGTTGCTACAAGTAGACTGGTCAGAGTTCTGAAAACATATTGGTCAGAATTGTTACAGATTCTGAAAACTGAACTTTTTCTAACAGTATCATATTCTCTTTTGCTATATTTTAGAGGAATAAAAAATAATGATAAATATAGAATTTCTAATATCTTTAAGGGGGACTGAAGAAGCATAGACACCTCCAAAGTAGACCATATAAAAATTAGTATTTGTTTGCAAATGTCCAGAGAAGAAATAGTGCACTGTCTTCCCCAGCCAAAGTTAAAAGCACATCACAAGCTGCCTGGTGATATACCTAAGCAAGCAAAGACAGGTTTATTATCTGAAGACTCAAACAGCCCATTTCTTAAGACTGTTAGTAAGTGTTTAGATGTTGAATGGCCTTCAAGGAAGAAAATTAATCAAAGAAAATAAAATTGTATTTCTTCCTCAAGACTGTAATAAGATACAATGTGGGAAAGGAATGGAATAAGCAGGTAATGCAGGATTTATTTTATAATCTCCCACCTCCCCAAATCCCACTGCCTCTAAAGCAAATCCTAAAATCCTCTGTAGCGAATAGAAATTGGATAGAGCCTGACTTTTACCCTACCTGTTCTTATTGGTTATATAATGATACCTACATTCAATTCAGTTTGCCTCCTGGCAGAGCTGGACTTGGGGATTTACATTGGTGAATTTGTAATCCCTGCACTTTGCAGCTGATCATTGCAAGAAATGCAAAAATAATTTTTATCATATTGCTCTTTTGTAAAGAACATGAAGAAATAAACTAAACCCCCAGCAGGAAAAAAAGCAATTTTGTGCTCTATTTTAAGGTTTCTTACAAATAATATTCAAACTCTGTAACTTCAAGTTATCTATATTTTAGTCTCACATATAAGCAGAAAAAGGAAGTGATGTCTTTGTAGGCATATTTTTTTTAACCGACTGTAATAAAATAAGCTGAAATGCTTTCGTAGAAACTAGACCTTTATTTTAGATTAATTCATAGATTCTGGCTTATTAACTTAAAATTGCAGAAACGTTTTTGCTATTAGACCCTCTTGACTTATGTAATTAGTTAAAGACTTTATGCCAGTTTCATGTGCCTAGAGGTTTTGCATTCTTCTTTATGAAATCAGAGTTTAAAGACAAAGATCAACTCTTGATAATGTTGATAAAAATCACTTAAATGGATAGAATAGTCAATGAGACTTTGTGACTGCATTACACCCCTATCTGAAAGAAGAATGTTATTAATTCTCAAAAAGTGTTCCTATCTTATAAGAGATTTAACAGTATGTAAATGTGATCAGGATTATTCAGTTCATTTCATGGTGATTCAGGCAGGAGACAAGCAGCAGGCAGTATAATGAACCAAGTAGACATTTAGTCACATAGACAGAAGGGTTAGACACAGAATAAGCCAGAGGCTGAGGTAGCAAGAGGAGAAGAATTAATTGAGCACATCTAATTTACAGTAATATCTTTTCTTTTGGTGGTTCTGGAGACTTAGGCTAAGCAAGCTCTCTAACAGGAAGTAGGATTTAATCACAATGTCTCACGGAGTGGCCCAGGCTGGAATTGAACTCACTCTGCAGCTCAGTCAGTTTGTGAGCTTGGGATTCTCTAGCCTCAGCCTTTTCAGTAGCTGGGGTTCCAGACCTGTGCAGCAGGCCCAGCTTGCCAGATGTTACTCTATGTATCCTCAGGTGAATGCATTAAAGCTCCTTGACACCATGAAGTAGAAACTAACATCATTCACATTGCACAGATGGGGAAACCAAATACTAAAAAGCTCATGCTGACTTTCTCTATTGTTTTCTACTTCTTTTGAATAACCAGCTAGACTGTGACAAAAAGAGGGGTGGAGGAGGCATGGGTAGATGGATAAATAACAAATTCTGCCTTTCTGGGTGGAAAACAGAACTGTATTCACTCTATGAGTTATCTACTTGGCTTCTATGGTTGCTTTCTATCCAGGGATTCTGGAGAGCATAAGAGAGAATGTCTTTATTTTCTAAGAAAACAGGAATTTCTAAACCTGCCAAACAGGTCAGAAGTCTACAAATAGCTCCTCTTTGCAAAGGTGCCCCCTCCAGGAACAGGTACAACAAAATGTAATTCTTCTTGTCAGATGAATTAAAAGGAAAAACACCCACTCCAGGAGGAAAACAGAGAGGAAGGGGGAGGGGGAGAGGGAGGGGGAGAGGGATGGGGGACAGGACGGGGATGGGGGATGGGGACGGAGGGGGGGGGACATTATTTCTGAGGAGTAAAGTCATCTAAAGCCAAGGCCACAGCCTGGCTAGCAGATCAGCCTGAAGCAGCCAGTGCTCTTCTGCAGGTCGCAGCCTGTGTCAGTGGTCACATGCTGTGTCTGGGGACAGATATGTATGTTAGTTTTATTTTAAACACTTCACACTCCAATAGTCCTATCCATCTATGTTGCAATAATCAGCATGTCACGGTATCCCTAAAAGTGCAATAGTAGCATGCATAACCAACAGCTCTTTAACTGAATGTAAGGCCTGCTCAACAAGAGGGAAACCATGACTAGAAACCTAGCTAACTGCCTGGCACTAGTGATGTCATGGATCTTGAAGGAGAACCCACAACTTTACTAAACCAGCAAAATCCCTAACTACACTCTAAGTATTTATTCTGTTACTTACAAATATAGGTCACACCCATCATCAAGAAACAGCTCCTCTCAACAAATAGAGGCCGTTACAGAAAACCACAACTAATCCAAATGAAGAGTACAAATGACTATGTAGTGCCCAAGCTCAACTAAAACACCTGATACAACACAGCTCCTACCCTTAAAGCTCAAGGAACATAGTGGGAAAGGGACGGGAAGATTCTAAGAGCCAGAGGAATAAGAAGTCTGCTGTAATATTGCATCTCCTAGAAATGTCAGAAGCTACATCCATGAAGTCTCACAAATTTGGCTGCTCAAACAAGACCTGAATGAAGACGACACCAAGAGGCATGCTGACATGGAAGGGGAAATTTTCGTGGGACCTCACCTTTAGACAAAGAATTCCAGGTAACTAAGGAATGCTGAGAGCAAGAGATAGAGTTTTCCCAGGGAAGGTTATATGATACCAAGTGGTCAGCCCTAAAAATCTTATACATACAAGTAACACAATGCAGACTATGATGACTAATCTTGATTGTCAGTTTTACTGTATTTGGAATTAACTAAAAGCCAAGCAGCTGGCACACCTGGGAGGGATTTTTCCCAGATCGTTTGAAGTCAGAAGACACACCCTATACATAAAAGGCCATGGGATAAAGACTCTTTTGCTTTCCGCCTTTTTATTCTTACTCGGTGCTGGGAAGTTCATCTATCCTGTTCCTGAGCTACTCCTTCATTGGTTTTACTTTGGGATTTCAATGTAAAATGAAAACCAGGGACTCTCTGGGTCTTCCCTGGGACGATGGACCAGATGGTGAGTGCTGAGACTCCAGTTTCATGGACTGAGCAGCTACCAGATCCTTGGCTTTCCCATCAGGAGAAGCTCACTGTTGGACTACTCAGACCCCATAAGCTACTCTAGTAAATTTGTGTGTGTGTGTGTGTGTGTGTGTGTGTGTGTGTGTGTGTGTGTGTGTGCATGCGTGAGCAACAATAATTAAAGAAACAGAAGTCATGAATTTGAGAGAGAGCAACGTGAGGTACCTGACAATAGTTGGAGGAGGTAATGGAAGGGAAAGCCGCCTAAGCCCCAGCCACCTCTCCCAGGACTCAGACTGTCCTACTGTCTTGCTCTTAACAGTTTTACTAATCTTCTCAGCCTTTGTCTAGCTTGAAAAACATTTCTTAACTCTCTTTCAACATCACTTTCTCTGGAAAGCTATCCCCAAAAGCAATGTCAAGAAAGGACATAGACTAGGCAGGAAACTGTTCTCTTCTGATGATAGTGTCCACTAACAAAGACAGTCAGACTGAAATTTAGACTGAGACTCAGACTGAGAACGAGGTGTAGCTTAACTTCTTGTTCCTTCCTCAATTTAGTACAAGATAAGTAAATGGTACCAAGGCCGGGGCTCATGCGCTCTCAGAACTCTCCAGTGGTTTGCTCCAGACTGAGCATCTCTAACCTGAAAATTCAAAATATGAAAGGAGCTAAAATATGAAGCACTTTGAACATCATTTAGCAAAGTAGGAGAGTAGATGCTCTGTGACTATGGGCCCTGCCCCTTCTGTTAGTAAAAGCAATATGCTTGCCTTTCCCCAACCCCACTAATCTATACTCCTCTAGAGCAAAGCATGTCTTATTCACATAGATTATATCTTTCTTCTCACCCCGCCCCTCCTCATCATAATACCTTACACATTAATATTTCCTAAATAAATATTTGATAAATGCATGCAAAGATGGTATACCCTTAAGGACTTTAACAATTTCTAGGAGAGATGCCAAGATTTCCCATAAAAGCTACAAGACCCAACAAGGCATAACTGAGATATTAAGTACTACGGAAGTTGTTTTTTGCTTCATGCCTGACATAGATTTACTCATGTATCAAAGCATGTACATTTACACATATACAGAGCATGTGGTTTTGGGTTTTTTTCACACTCTTCTTTATTGTTATTAAGGTTCCTCCAATGTCTTTCAGTCACAGAGCACTTCACTTATTTAATTCCACTATTGCCCATGTTTTGGGCCTTGCAAACACCCATGAAATCTCTCAGACACTGAGCCACCAACCAGGCAGCATACATGAGTTGGTCCAAGGCCCCATACACATATACAGCAGAGGACTGCCTGGCCTGGCCTGGCCTGGCCTGGCCTCAATAGGAGAAGATGCATCTAACCCTCTAGAGCCTTGAGGCCCCAGGGAATGGGGAGGTCTTGGAGGGGGCATCCTCTTGGAGGCTGGAGGTAGGAAAAATGGATGAGGAACTGTGGGAAGGCAGACTGGGAGGAGGCAGTGACTATACTGTAAAAAAATATAAAAGTAATAAAAAAAAATTTTAAAAAATGCTAGGAGCAGATGGAACAAGAGGGAGAAAGTCTCTGCCTTCCAGACTGAATAAGGACAAGAAGAGGCAGGAACCTAAATAACTAGACCCTAACACGGTCAGTGATGGTCATGACAGAAAGGCTCTGGCCCTCCAACAGGAAGAGTGGCAACCTACAAGTCTACAGTGAGAGAACAAATCTGTAGTGTCTCTTGTCCTCACAACCTAGGAAAGAGGGTTGCCAGTGGGAAGCCAAGGACACAGAGCCCTGATATTATAACCAATACGAACCATGCTGGAAAGAAAAACAACAACAAAATAAAACCTAACAGGTGTATACTAAAATGCTAATATGAATTTATCCAATGTGATCAGATTAACATTTCTAGACACATCTATATCTTTTTTATATTTGTTTGTATATTCACCATAAACTACTTATTGGTTTTATAATCAGATTTTTAAAAAAGTCATTACCCCTTCTTATTTACTGAGTGTTCATTCTGATTCTACTGGATAGTAATAACACAAAATGTGAGCATATGCTCTCTAATATGCTCGCACTATGCTTTTAAAGGGTATAGTCACTACATGCTATCTAATGCTCAGTTCCCTTAGAATCACTTAAAAATGTCATTTGGGTAATACATTCAGACTGTTATTTGCAAAAACTTAGGACCTATTATTTTTCTGAGGTGGCTTACTGTATTATCCATTTAGAGAAATTAAAACAGAAATAAACATATCAACCATTTTAAATGTGACAACATAGTACCAAGAGTGAGGAAAGACTGGAACACTTCACAAATGTTAAATGAGTTGGAAAATTGGAAACTGCATGTACTTGGTGGCCCAGAAATTTTTTCTGTTTTACTCTATATTAATCAATTAAATGACAGAACATGGGACCCATAGTATATACAGTCATTCATGGACCTGGATTCAGGACCCAAATTCAAGGATGTTTATATAAAATAAAATTTAAAATCACGGTATTTCTGCTAAACAGGCACTGTATTGAACTGACCACTAATAGTTAATTGTTATGCCAATGAATGAATTCACCTCTCAGTCCTCATCAGAGAGATGCTTATTCACAGGAAATGGTAATTAACATAGAGACCCACAACTAGCCAAGGTTCCAAGACCAAGAGGTGGTGGAATGCTCAGCACTAATGTCCCATTTAGTGCTATAACAAACCCCTTCCTCTAAAAGCTCAAAGATCACTGTGGAAGAGGAGGAGGAAAAAGTGTAAGGTCTAGAGGCCACAGATTGCTATGAGGAAGCAGTGTTTTCTGGACCCAGCAAAGTAGCTTCAACTGGGGATCCACCCCTTATGCAGTCACCAAAGCCACACATTATTGTAGATGCCAAGAAGTGCTTGCTGACAGAAGCCTGATATATCTGTCTCCTGAGAGGCTCTGCCAGAGCTTTACAAATACAGAGGCGGATGCTCACAGCCAACCATTGGACTGAGCTCGGGTTCCCAAAAGAGGAGTTAGAGAAAGGACTAAAGGAGTTGAAGGGGTTTGCAACCCCACAGGAAGAACAACATCAGCCAACAACAATATCAACCACCTATATATATTCTCCCGCCAGAGCTCCCAGGGACTAAACCACCAATCAAGGAGTAAGCATGGCTCCAGCTGCAGAAGATGTAGCAGAGGATGGCATTGTCAGGCATCAATTGGAGGAGAGGTTCTTGGCCCTATGAAGGCTTGAAGGCTCGATAGATGCCTCAGTGTAGGGGAATGGATGGTGGGGAGGTGGGAGTGGGTGGAAGCAAGAGGATAGGGCGTTTCCAGGAGTGGAGGAAGCTGGGAAAGAGGATAACATTTGAAATGTAAATTTAAAAAAATCCAATTTGAGACAGAGAGAAAGAGAGAGAGAGAGAGAGAGAGAGAGAGAGAGAG
>NW_022196898.1:16679703-16709703 GCF_008632895.1 Mastomys coucha
GAGAGAGAGAGAGAGAGAGAAAGAGAGAGAGCTCTCCATTATGTCTCTCCCCTGTAGCTCAGGAAACCCTTCAGAGGAGGGGGAGGAAGAGTTGTAGGAGCCTCAGAGGTTGAGTTCAACAGCTCATAAAATCAACTAAGAAGGGCTCATAGGGGCTCACAGAGATTAAAGTGGCAACCATGGAGTGTGCATGGGCCTGTGCCAGGTCCTCTGAATATATTTAGTGGTTGTTTAGCTTGGGGTATTGTGGTTCTAACAGTAGGAGTTGGGTGTCTCTGAATTTTGCCTGTTCTCTGGGACCCTTTTCCTCCTATGAGGTTGCCTTGCCCAGTCTTGATATGAGGGTATGTGCCTAGTTTGGTCGAATCTTATTATGCCATGTTTGTTTGATAGTCCTGGGAGGCCTGTTCTTTTCTGAAGGGAAACGGGTGAGTGGATTTGGGTGAGGGGAGGTGGGAGGCTATGGGAGGAGTGGAGGGAGGGGAAACTGCTGCTGGGACTTATTGTGTGAGAGAAGAATTTTCTTAAAAGGGCTTGAAGTTTGGAGGGTTAGGAAAAAGACACGTATCTGGGAGGGGTGAAGGAAAGAGTATGATCAATACACGTGAATGGAATTCTTAAAGAACTAATTTTAAAAGTACAGAATTAACATACCACCTATACATATTCCCCATTTTCAGTAAGTTATATAGGTTGCTTATAGTAAATAAAAATATTTACAAAGTAAATTATTTATAGTTTTAATATTGTTTGAGGGAAGTTCAAAGAAAGTCAATATGTGTTCAGTGAAGACAAATTTTACTATTTTGTATCTGAGAAGGGTTGTGTCTAAGGACACAGAGGCTTCAGAAAAGCAAGACCAACTACATATAGATATATACATGGAAGAGATTTGTCATAAGAATTGGCTCACGGGATTATGGGAAACAAGTCATTCCACTTCAGTTCTCTACACCTACAGATCCCAAAAAGAAAAAAGCTGGTGCAGCCACTCATTCTGAGAAAGCAGCCATGTTCAAGAACAGGAAGGTAAATGCCTGCACTCTAAAAAATACAAGTTTGTTTTCCCTCCTTTCTTCCACCAAGGTTTCAGGAAACTGCTGAGTTGTCTCCAAGGCTGAGGTTCCTTTTTTTTTTTCCATTGATTTATTTACTTATTCGCTTTACATGCCCATTGCAGCCCCCTCTCTTCCCATTCCCCCTCATGCAGCCCCTTCCTTCATCCACCCTCCCCTTCTTCTCTGAGAAGAGGGAGGCCTCCCTGAGTACCAGTTCATCCTGGCACATCAAGTCACTATAGGCATAGCCATTCCCACTGAGGCCAGACAAGGAAGCCCACTTAAGGGAACAGAATCCACAGGCAAGAGTCAAAGAGAGCACCTCACATACATACTTCAGTTGTTGGGGGAGCCACATGAAGACCAAGCTACATCTGCTACATATATACAGGGGAGATGCTAGGTCCAGCCTGTGTATGCTTTTTGGTTGGTTGGTGGCTCGGTCTCTGAGAACCCACAAGAGTCCAGGTTAGTTGAGTTTGTTGGTCTTCCTGTAGAGTTCCTATCCCTTTCAGGTCACCCAATCCTTCTCCCAAATCTTCCACAAGACTTGCCAAGCTCTGTCTAAAGTTTGGCTATGGGTCTCAGCATCTGTTTCTGTCAGCTGGTGGGTGGAGCCTCTCAGAGGGCAGTTATTCTAGGCTCCTGTCTGCAAGCATAACAGAGTTCATTAAGAGATCAAGGATTGGTTCTTACCCATGGGATATGTCTCAAGTTGGGCTGGTCGTTGGTTGGCCATTCCCTTGATCCCTGCTCCATCTGTGTCCTATTTGGGGTGGAAGGTTTGGGGCTGGATTGGTGTCTTTATCCTCCCACTGGGAGGCCTGCCTGCCTATAGAAGGTAGCCACTTTAGGCTCTTATCCTCCATTGCTAGTTTTGGCTAGAGTCACTCTCATAGACTCCCTGGAGCCTCCCCACATACCAGAGATAGCACATCCTAGAGATTCCCTAACCCCCACCTAATCACCAACTGCTGATTCCCATTCCCACTCTCCCCACTCCTGATCCCCACCTCCATCTCCCTCCATTCTCCTCTCCATCCCCTCTTGTACCCAGTTTCCTCCATCTATCCACCTTTGGTGACTTATTTTCCTTTCTGAATGAGATTCAATCATTCTCTCTTGGGCCCTCCTTGTTATTTAGCTTCATTGAGTCTGTGGATTGTAGCATGGGTATCTGGTATTTTATGTCTATCTCTAAAGGCTGAGAAACACTTAAAGAACTGTTCAACATCCTAAGTCATCAGGGAAATGCAAATCAAAATGACTATGAGATTCCACCTTACACCCGTAAGAATGGCAAAGATCAAAAACTCAAGCGACAGCAGATGCTGGCAAGGATGTGAAATAAGGGGAACACTCCTCCATTGCTAGTGAGAGTCCAAATTTATACAACTAATCTGGAAATCAATCTGTCAGTTTCTCAGAAATTTGAGAATAGTTCTACCTTAAGACCCAGCTACTGCTGGGCGGTGGTGATACACGCCTTTAATCCCAGCACTTGGGAGGCAGAGGCAGGTGGATTTCTGAGTTCCAGGCCAGCCTGGTCTACAGAGTGAGTTCCAGGACAGCCAGGGCTACACAGAGAAACCCTGTCTCAAAAAAAAAAAAAGAAAAGAAAAGAAAAAAAGACCCAGCTATTACACTCCTGGGCATAAACCCAAAAGATGCACCACATTGCAAGAACACTTGCTCAACTATGTTTATAGCAACCTTATTTGTAATAGCCAGAAACTAGAAACAACCCAGATGTCCCTCAACCAAAGAATGGATAAAGAAAATATGGTTCATTTATACAGTTATTAAAAACAAGGACATCATGAAATTTGCAGGCAAATGGATGGTACTAGAAAATATCATACTCAGTGAGATAAACCGGAATCAAAAGATATGCATAGTATAAGGATACTTTTTATGGGGATTCAAATACCAGAACCCCCTCACTAGACATATTCATAAGATGCATAAGAGAGCTTATGCTACCTTACATATATTGGTAAGCAATTCCAACAATCAAGATGTTTATTCAAATGTGGATTGGACAAATAAGATACACTGTATTTTATCCTAGAATAATATATAATTGATAACAGAGAAAAAGTCCTGTTAATGTCTATAGGGATTCATTCATTCCAAAAGAAGTTGAGTAAAATAATCAAATTTCAGGAAATAATTCCAGCGTGCCATTATTACATATAAACTTTGAAATGTAACCATTATACAGCCATGCTATTCAATGTGCATCTAATATGTATTTGAACTATAGCCAGTGTGACATAGAAATTAATGTCTTAATTTTAATTAAATTTTAAAATCAAGACACTCTGAAATATATTTTTCCATCAAACACAGCGTAACATTTTGGAGAGACTATGTTTCACTGTGTCTGATGTTGTGTACCATACTTACTATACTCAGGTGCATGAGTTCTTTTTAAATAAGCTATTAAAATTGTAAAACTTTACTGTGACTTGCATCATGTCTCTATTGAACAGCATTGCTGTAGATTGCTCTTTTAAATGTGTGTGTGTGTGTGTGTGTGTGTGTGTGTGTGTGTGTGTGTGTGTGTAACAGAGAAAGAGACAGAGACAGAGATGAACAGATGGGTAGGTGTGCACATACCACAGTGCATGTACGTAAGTCAAAGGACAAATTTGTGTGCATGGCTCATTTTGTCCTTTTACATTTATGTGGATTCCAGGTATCGATGTTAAGCAGTCAGGTTTGCATGGAAAGTGCCTTTCTCACATAGCAAGTTTGAGGCCAGCCTAGGCTACATGAAACCCATCTCATAGGTACGTATGTATGTATGTATGTATGTATGTATGTATCTATGTGTGTATGTGTGTGTGTGTGCAGAGAGAGAGAGAGAGAGGGAGGGAGAGGGAGAGAGAGGGGGAGGGGAAGAGAAAGAGGGAGAGGGAGGGAGAGAGGGAGAGGGAGAGGGAGGGAGAGACCACCCTCAGCTGCAGCCAAGATGCTCTGTCCTTTAGAGGAAGCCCAGGTGAGGTTCAGGTGAGGCCCTTATTTCACACCTGCTAGCATTGCCCACACCGCAGGCTGCTCTGTGGACCGCTCCAGCAGCTGGAGTGACAGCAGTAGGTGCCCCTCACCCTCCACCATGCTGCTGCCTGAGCCAAGTGGAAAGAGCAAGCAGATAACAAGTCTGAGGAGTTCAGTGATGACGTGGGCTTTGATCTCTGTGACAAAACTTCTTTTGTTAACATGTTCAACAAAAAGGTGAGCCTGTTCTAAAAAGTTCTAAACTTTGTTTTATTTATTTACTGTTTTTAAACATAATAAAGCCAAGTAGACAACAGAAACACATACAGTAAAATCTGAGCAATGGGTAGATATTGGGCATCCTGCTTTTGTGTATAGGTATTTTTATAGTAAAAAAAAAAAATTATTGATCAAGAAAACATGCTGAAATTGTCAGTTCTGAAGAGTGGACGCGTATAACCACAGAACTTTTGAGGCTTTTATTGTCTTTACTTATAGGTTTACTTTTTGTTTGTTTGTCTGTTTGTTTGATGACTTCTCAAACTTAAAGAGGGTGAATAATAAACCTTGTTTAAACTCTTTGTTTCTTCCTTTTTTCTTTTTCCTTATTCTGATTATTCTGGACTGGTCCCCTCAGTGCCAGTTAAGAGCTCACCTCCTTAAAGAGGCATGCATCCTTTAGACACGAGGCTCCCTTTGAGGCTCTCGCCACATCCAGGGCACTCTCAGTAATGTACTGACCACAATGCTTTGCTCTCCTCCACCCCTCGTTAGAAAGAATCCAACTCACATCTGTGTCTGCAGAGCCACCCATACCAGGGGTACATGGGGATGCTTGTATAACAGCTCAAATGAATCATATATTCCTGTGCATGGCACATCATACCATGACCAACGAAATGTCCCTGCTTGTTTAGTTCTCCCCTTTAGTCCCCATATCCCACTTTCTTGCCCCATAGATAACCACTTTAATGTCTCCAAAGAGCATCTTATTGTTTTACTTTCTTCCTTTATGTTTATTAGTTTGGCTTGCTATGGTTTTGGCTGGTTTTGTTTGTTTTCTTGTTTTGTTTTGAGATGGCCTCAAACTTCTGGGATGTAGCAATCTTCCAGCATCGATCTCCTGAGTAGCTGGGCCTATAATTATTCCCCACCATTTCTAGTTTTCTGTGTTCTTATAAAGTATATTCATATTCTTCATGTAGAATTTTCCATATCATAACTGGTATTATTGTCAACATCACTTTATCTCATCTGTTCCACATTGTTTTCCTTAAGTACCATCCTTTAAAGGTGCGCCCATGATTCTATAGGTACACCTCATCTATTATGTTTAAATTACATGCAGTAGTCTATGATGTGCATGGACCACATTTGACCTCTCCTTCTTACAGAAATCAGACACCCCAATTCCACATCATAGCAAAGAATAACTAACTGCTCTTATAGTTCAGCAAGAACTACTTTGTGGTAAATATGAAAGAACACAGTTAAAGAATCATAGCATTGGGCTGGAGAGATGGCTCAGCCATTAAAGGCTAGGCTCACAATCAAAAATATAAGAATCATAGCATTTGCACATACTTAAGCCATGTCTCTCTTTGTCTCTGTTACTCTCATTATGTAAACAACTATTGAATAACTACTTATAAGACTCACAAGACTTCCATGTTTCTTCTTCTCTATATGCCACCCTACCCTCTGACTATTTTTCTGTTAGGTTTGGTCTTTGAGTTGCTTCTCTGTCCATTAGTTTGTTTGTTGATATTTTTTGTTTCATTATTTTTGTGTGTTGTATGTGTGATGTATCTGTACAGATGTAGGGAGGATGCATGTGCCTGTGGACATGTGGAGTTCAGAGGAGGACTTCAGCTGTACTGTACTAGCCATCTATTCTTATAAGACTAGTTTCCTCCTTGCTATGATTTTATCAAAAGCTTTTTGTCTTATTTATGAAAAACAGATGATATTTTTTCTCCCTTAGGATGTTTTTTAGTAAATGGTATAGAGGTGGTTTTGGAAGTGCAGAGTTCTTTCTGAAATAAATATCATTTATTTTTACTGCACTGTTGGTAATACACTATTGGATTTGGCTGACTAATATTTTTTAAGAAGAGATATCCTATGTTCAAAGGACAAAAGAAAATATATTGTTATGTCAATTCCCCCAAAATTATCTGTATATACAATGAATGCAATTCGAGAGAAAATCCCAGGAGTAGCATATTTTCTAGAAATTGATTCTAATTCTAAAATGTATGTGGAAATACCAAATAACTAAAATAGGGAAGACATTCTCAGGCACATTGGAAGACTTCTTGAAGAAGTATTTGGTTGGTGTAGAGCTCAGTGGTAGGGTATGTGCCTAGCATGCATAAGTAATTAGATTCAATCCCAAAAACCAAAAGAAAAATTAGATTGATTATAAAAACCACATAAATTAGAAAGTGGGTATTAATGCAAAGATGCTTTTATCCTGGTCAAATGAGTAGAGGGAAAAGATCAGAAGTAACCCCACACAGGAAAGGAGGAAGGACACTGAGTTTCAATAGCAAAGCAGTAGCCCTATCAGTGAATGCTACCGGGTTAGTGGGAGAGCCATTTGAGGGAACTAACTTTAACATCTATCTCACACATGATAAAGATGGGGGCTGGAGGCATGGCTCAGTGGTTAAGAACACTGACTATTCTTCCAGAGGACCCAGGTTCAAGTCCCAGCACCGAAATGGCAGTTCATAACTGTCTAGAACTCCAAGATCTGACACCCTCCCGGACATACATGCAGGCAAACACTAATATATAAAATAAAGATAAGTACACTTTTAAATAGAATTCTAAGAAGAGATACTAGTAAGCCAAAAATAGGGATTTCCAACTTTTGTACCCTTGCAGAAACATTAATCAGAACAGCTAAGTGCTCCTAGTAAGAAAAAACTTTCTTCTCTCTTTCCATTTTAGCCTTCCTCTGGGCCTATTAAAATACACGCTGTGGCTTGCTTGGCAGCATCCCACAAAGCAAGCAGACTTCCTTCATTTCCCTGGCAACCCTCCTCGCCCCTCACTGACACACGCCCCTTTTATAAGGTTCCTCTGACAGTATGGCGCTTGTGCTTGCCAGGTCTCTTTTCTCGCCCCATTGTTACATCTTCCTACAGGATTTTCTAGTGGTGTCACCACCATGTTCTTCAGCTCTCAGGTGTCGTGTAGGCTTTGTCTTTTTTATGCTTTTCATCTCTTGGTTAGACTCCTTTTTGGCAGGGAAGGAGTGCATATTGTTTTCCTGGTCTCAGTAAGTTGACTCTGCTCTCCTAAAGCTCCCCGAAGATGATTATTTTAAGGTATGTGTCAAGAGGCCCGCAGAGTACCCCTTCTTTAGGGTCAGTTTCTAATGCTTTACCCTGCGGTGCCATCCTCTTTCTTTGACCGCATGGTTTTAATGGTCTACACTGATGTACAAACGTTGTCAAGTATACCTCAGTTTGGAGAATAAATAGGTAAAACTTTGGAAATATTTTGTTATGAATGAATCTGTGTATCTGTTGCTTATGAACTCAGTGTTTATATATGTGTGTTTAAAGGATTCATGTGGTGTGTGTGTGTGAGTATGGAAGACAGAGGCTGACACTGATTATCTTCTACAATTGCTCCCCACTTTGTTTTGAGGCGAGGTGTCTCTGACTGGCTAGACTGGTTGGTCAGGGAGAGCTAGGGATGTCCAGCTTTTACTTAGGCTCTCATGATTGCTCAGTAGGGCACTTTACCATCTCGACCATCACCCTAGCACTTAAGAACATTCTTTAAAATATAATCCATAGAGTTTAAGTGTAGAAGGTGAAACAATAAAACCTCCAGAACACATCATGAGAGAACGAAAATATCACCATCACTCTGCAATAGACAAGACCTAAAATCTGATCATCAAAGAAAAAAGTAATAAACTCGACTTTATTGTAATTAAGATTTTATATTCGGGGGTGGAGAGATGGCTCAGTGGTTAAGAGTACTGACTGCTCGTACAGAGGTCCTGAGTTCAATTCCCAGCAACCATGTGTTCCACAACCATCTAGAATGTGATCCGATGACCTCCTCTGGTGTGTCTGAAGACAGCTACAGTGTACTAAATACTAAATACTAAATAAATAAATAAGAGCTTATGCTAATCAGAAAACATGATTAAAAGAGTGAAATAGTGCTGGAGAAAGGGTTCAGTGTTTAAGAGTATATACTAATTTTGCAGGGGTCCTGACTTCAATTCCCAGTACCCTCACTGGGCAACTCACAACCATTTATATCCATATCCAGGTAGGATATGATGCCCTCTTCTGAACTCCATAGATACTATGTGCATGAATACATGGCCCTCCTGAAACATACACATGAACATAAGAGAACACACAAATGCACACACACATGCACACACATACACATATATGTTTACTTGCATGTTTATATGCATGTGTATGTTTGTACATATATATATTTATTTATTTTGAGAAATTTTTTTCTTTCTTCATATATAGTCTCACTCCATAGCCCAGGTTGTGCCCAAATTCACAGCAATACCCCTGCCTCAACCAAGTGCTGGCATTTTGGACATTAATGACTCACAGCCCAAAAACATTATTTTAAATATCCCTACAAATAAATAAGGAATGGACAGACAACTCAATTTTTCAAACATAAGCAGTTTTGAAGAGTATTTTGAAAAAAATAACACCCAAAAGGCTTGTGGGCATGTTAGAGCTGTTAAGCATTTTAGTCATCACTGATTGTGAGAGAGATGCAGCTGTGAATCACAATGAGCCATGAATATACTTCCACCAGACTAGAAGTACTAAAATCAAAATAACCGACAACTCCAAGTGAGATTTTATAGAGCAAGAGCCACGGCTTTGTGGTCTCCCCAAGGACCATGTGCTAGGCTTAGTCTCCAACCTGTGAAACTATCATAAGGAGGTGAAAACCTATGAACTAATGAAGGGAAAGTATGATATTTCAGCTGCAGGCTTGAAGAAGACATTGGGACTCAGGACCTTCCAACCTCTGGTTCCTGGCTACCATGAGGTAAAGGGGCCTGTTCTGTGGCTTTCTCACCATGATATACCATGCTACCTTAGGCCCAAAGCAACAGGGCCAATAGATCATTAGATTGACTCCTACAAAACCATGAGCGGGAACAATCTATTTCTTCTGTTTTTCATGTTGTTGTTGCTTGTTTGCTTGCTTTATTTTGTTGGTTTCAGGGGGGTTGTCTGTTTGTTTGTTGAGATAAGGTCTCACTATGTAGCTCTGGCTGCCCTAGAACTCACAGAGATCTGTCTGCCTCTGCCTCCCAAGTGTTGGGATTAAAGGTGTATGCCACTACACCAGACTTATTTCTTTTTTTCAAGTTTATTTTCTTACATTTCCCCTGTCAGAAATGTCCTCTGGGGCATACCTAGCTGCCCTGAGCGACCTTACCCTGGTCATCCATTGTCCAGGACCTTTCTACCTACCTTCATAAGATCTGATGATTCAGAACCATGCTGGAGCACACCCAACTGCTGGGAGATTTGCTCCACCCCTTGAGTTCCATTGTTCTATCCAAGAATACTCATCAGAGGGCTGCCACACTAGGATAATTGAGGTTAGGGCCCTACCATACCTTCCATAACTGGAACATCTAAGGACATCCAGATGGCTTATAGGCCCTCAAAAGAACAGAATCAACAAAAGCTAGGGCAATATGAGAACTTCGGATGAAGCACAACAATCCTACTATAGCAAATCCTGAATACCCTAACACAACTAAAGCACAAGAAAATGACCTCAAATGCAATATTTTAAAGAATATAGAGGATTTAAAAAGGAAATGAATAAATGTCTTAAAGAAATACAGGAAAATACAATCAAAGAGGTAGAGGCCTTTAAAGAGGAAACATATAAATCCCTCAAAGAAATACGGGAAAATACAATTAAACATGTGAGGGAAATAAATAAAACTGTTCAAGATCTGAAAATGAAAATAGAAGCAATAAAGAAATCACAAACTGAGGTAGTCCCAGAGATGGAAAACCTACAGAAGAGAACAGGAGCAACAGACCAAAACATCACCAACAGAATATAAGAGATGGAAGAGAAAAATCTCAGGTGTAGAAGATACCATAGAAGAGATTGATATATCAGTCAAAGAAAATGTTAAATCTAAAAAGTCCTGTCACAAAACATCCAAGAAATCTGAGGTACTATGAAAAGACCTAACCTAAGAATAATAGGAATAGAAGAAGGTGAAGAGCCCCAACTTCAAGAACCAGAAAATATTTTCAACAAAATCATAGAAGAAAACTTTCCCAACAAAAAGAGATACCTATAAACATACAAGAATCTTACAAAACAAGAATTGGACTAGACCAGAAAGAGAAATTCTCCTGCCACATAATAATCAAAACACTAAATCTACAGGACAAAGAAAGAATTTTAAATGCTACAAGAGGGAAAGCTAAGTAATATATAAAGCAGACCTAACAGAATTACACCCAACTTCTCAACAGAGACTCTAAAAGCAGAAAGAGCCTGCCCAGATGCATTGGAGACCCTAAGAGACCACAGATGTCAGCCTGAACTACTATACCCAGCAAAACTTTCAATCACTATTGATGGAGAAACCAAGATATTCCATGACAAAGCCAAATTTAAATAATATCTTTCTACTAATTAGCCATACAGAGGATACTAGAAGGAAAACTCCAACCTAATAGCACTAACTACACTCAAGAAATCACAAGAAATAAATAACTTCACACAATTAAAACCAAAAGAAGAGAAACACACACATGCTACCACCACCATCAGTCTGTGTACCAAAGTGCAGCTGGGCCATCCAGGGAAGACAGAGTGGAGTCCAAGAATCCTTATATCCTCAGCCTGGCCATAAAGAAAAAGATTCTATGGGGCTCTGACCTATAAACAGCCAAAAGTATTGCTGCTCTCTGAGGGGAAGCTGGGACAGGTCAGGTGGAAAGAAGCAGAATCTCTTCTGCTACTGTTGCAGCCTAGACAGTGATGAGACAAGGTAAATAGCTAGAAGCTATAGCTGGAGCCACTAGGCAAGTGGCAGGACATAAGCTGCAACTAACAGTAGCTGATAGCCACAGTGACAAAGGGCTGTGGTGAAAGTAGGAGCCTGGCCTGCTGGGCAGTGCAGAGGTCCAACAATGAATGCTTCAGGAATGAAAACTCTTCCCTGGAGTGGTACAGCTCAATAAAACAGACACACTCAGACAATTCTTGCTGAAATAATTCCTGCACCTTATTATTTGTGGACCTTATAAACATTTTGGAGTGGGGTGAGATCCAGGGGTAGATGTTTTCCATTGGCTCAGTTTGAGATGTTAGGGATGATTTATTTACAAGGGGGAGGACTTCACACTCCTCCTAGTGGGGTGTCATGGTCACATGTTCCAGGACAAGTAGAACATAGCTGGGAACTGATTTTAACACCTACCATTCTCAATTATAAGAATTCCTGGGGGCTGAAGGTTTTGTTTTGTTTTGTTTTTAATTTGCTTCTACCTTGCCAGATCATCTGTTTGGTGGCACAATCCACTCGCATCCATTCCACCAAAATAACAAGAATTAACAATCATTGGTCATTAATATTTTGTTGCGGGAAATATTACAAAAGGAACTGGCACATTCCTACTCTTGTGCTGACAATTCTTGGCCCTGCTGTGGCCTGGCCGGCCATGCACTGGCAGACAATGGCTGACCTGTTTTTATCTTGTGAAGACTCTGACTCAGAACTCCACAATCTCTCCACCCATCTTGCTAAGTTCCCACTGACAGGTCGTTAACACAGCAGCCCCATGCTTCAAAGCCCCCACAACCTCACCTGGGTTCATGGCTCACTCCTTGTCCACAACCCCTCCCAGGAGAGCAGAATTAGCATCAAAATACAAACAGCACCAGGTCCATCCACAACAATATCTCTCCATATCATGGGACTCGATTCTCCAATAAAAAGACACAGGATAACAAAATGGATGCAAAAACAGGGTCCTTCATTCTGCTACATACAAGAAATACACCTTAGCAATTAAGACAGATATTACCTAAGGGCTGGAAAGAAGTTCTCCAAGCAAACAGGCCCAAGAAGCAAGTTGGATTAGCCATTCTAATATCTAATAAAATAGACTTTGAACCAAAATTAATTAAAAGAGATAGGTAAGGACACATCATACTCATCAAAAGAAAAATCTGCCAAGGTGATATCTCATAGATGATCATAGATTATGAACCTCTATGCCCCAAAACACAAGGGCACCCACATTCGTAAAAGAAACATTGTTAAAGCTTAAATCAAACAATGAAGACTACATATTAATAGTGAGAGGCTGCAACAATCCACTCTCACCAATCGATAAATCATCCAGCTGAAAACTAAACAGAAATATTGAAGCTAAGAGACATTGTGAGTCAAAAGGACTTAACGGATATCAACAGGACATTTCACTCAAACACAGAGAAATATTGAAGCTAAGAGGCATCGTGAGTCAAAAGGACTTAACAGATATTAACAGGACATTTCACCCAAACACAAAAGAACAGTCTTCTCAACACCTCCTGGAAATTTCTCCAAAATTGATCCTATAGTCGGTCACAAAGCAAGCCTCAACAGATACAAGAAAAGTGAATCAATGTCTTGTATTCTATCAGATAATCATGGATTAAACCTGGACTTCAACGGCAGAAACATCAGAAAGCCTATATATTCTTGGAAACATAACAGTTCCCTACTCAAAGATCTCTGGGTCAGAGAAGAAATAAGGATAGAAACTAAAGACTTTCTAGAATTCAATGAAAATGAGTCACAACACCCTCAGATTTATGGGACACAATGAAAGCAGTGCTAAGAGGAAAGTCTACAGCACTAAGGGAGATAAAGAAATTAGAATTTTCTAACACCAACAGTTTAAAAGTACATTTGAACGCTCTAGGGAAAAAAAATCAAATACACCCAAGTGGAGTAGAGAGGCAGGAAATAATCAAAATGAGGTCTGAAATCAATCAATTAGAAACAATGAAAATACAAAGAATCAACAAAACAAAGAGCTGGTGGGGTTTTTTTTTTTTTTTTTGAGAAAAATCAAAGATAAAGAAACCAAACTAACCTTTAGTTAGCCAAACTAACTAAAAGACAGAGAGACAGTATCCAAAAATATTAAAATCATAAATGAAAAGGGAGACACAGCAACAGGCAAGGAAGAAATTCAAAGAATCATTAGGTCTTACTTCAAAAGCCTGTTCTTGACAAAATTAGAAAATCTTAACATAATGGATTATTTCTAGACAGATACCACTTACAAAAGTTAAGTTAAGACCAGGTAACCTATTTTAACAGTCCCCATAGTCCCTAAGGAAATAGAAGCAGTCATTAAAAGTTTCCCAAGCAAAAAAAAGCCCAGAGATAGCTGGTTTTAACACAGAATTTTACCACACATTCAAAGAAGAGCTAATACCAATTTATCTCAAATTATTCCACAAAATAGAAAGAAACAGAAGGAACACTGCCAAACTCATTCTATGAGGCCATAGTCACCCTGATACCTAGACCACACAGACTCAACAAAGAAAGAGAATTACAGACCAATTCCTCTTATGAGAAATGATGGAAAGATACTGAATAAAACACTTGCAAATGGAATACAGGAACATGTCAAAAGTATCATCCACTATGACCAAATAGACTTTATCCCAGGGATGCAGGGATGGTTCAATATAGGAAAATCCATCAATATAATCCACTATGTAAACAAACTGAAAGAAAAAAATCACATAATAATCTCATCAGATGCTGAAAACGTCTTTGACAAAATCCAACACCCCTTCTTGATAAAAGTCTTAAAGAGAGCAGGGATACAAGGAACATGCCTAAACATTATAAAAGCAGTATGCCAAAAGCCAGTGCCCAATACCAAATTAAATGCTCACTATTTAATATAATACTTGAAGTTCTGGATAGATCAGTAAGACAACTAAAGGAGATCACGGGAATACAACTTGGAATCACAACATCTGCTATTAACAGATGATGTGATAGTATACATAAGCGATCACAAAAATTCTACTAGAGAACTCCTATAGCTGATAAGCACCTCCAGCAAAGTGGCTAAATACAAAATTAAATAAAAAAAAATGAGCAGCACTCCTTCATACAAATAATAAATGGGCCAAAAAAGAAATTAGGAAAATAGCACCCTTTACAATAGCCACAAATAATATAAAATATCTTGGTGTAACTCTAAATGAAAGATCTGTATGAAAAGACCTTCAAGTCACTAGAGACAGAAATTGAGGAAGATATCAGAAAATGGAAAGATCCCCCATGTTCATGGATAGGTAAGATTAACATAGTAAAAATTGCCATCTTCCCAAAAGGAATCTACATATTCAATGCAATTCCCATCAAAATTCTACCTGGTCTAACTGGATATCTGCATGTAGCAGAATGCAAACAGATCTATATCTATCACCCTGTACAAAGCTCAAATCCAAGTGGATCAAAGGCCTCAAGATAAAACCAGATACACCAAATAGTGGGGGATAGTCTTAAACTCATTGGTACAGGAGACAACTTCCTAAACAAAAAACAGTGGCTCAGGCTTTAAGATCAACAATTGATAAATGCTACCTCATGAAACTGACAAGATTCTGTAATTCAAAGGACACTGTCAATAGGACAAAACAGCAACCTACAGATTGAGAAAGAATCTTCACCAACCCTACATCTGACAGAGGGCTAATATCCAAAATATATAAAGATCTCAAGAAGCTAGATACCAACAACCCAAATAACTTAATTTAAAAATGGGGTAGAGAGCTAAACAGAATTCTCAACAGAGTAATATTGAATGATCAAGAAGTACTTAAAGAAATGTTCAACATCCTTAGTCATTAGGGAAATGTTAGTCAAAACTACCCCAAGATTCCATCTTATACTTGTCAGAATGGCTAAGATCAAAAACTCAAGCAACAGTACCTGCTAGCAAGAATGTGGAGTGAGCATTCCTCCATTCCTCATTCCTATTCCTCATTCCTCATTCCTCATTCCTCATTCCTCATTCTTCCATTGCTGGTGGAAGTGAAAACTTGTACAGGAAATCAATTTGGCAGTTTCTCAGAAAACTGGAGGTAGTCTACCTCCAGACCTAGCTATACCACACCTGGGCATATACCTAAAAGATACCCAACTGTATGTCAGGGACATTTGCTCCACTATGCTCAGAGCAGAGTTATTCATAATAGCCAGAAACTAGAAACAACCTAGATGTCCCTCAACTGAAAAATGGATAAAGAAAATGTGGAACATCTACACAATGGAATACTATTCAGCTCATAAAGACAGAGACATCATGAATTTCACAGGCAAATGGATAGAGCTTGAGAATATCATCCTGAGTGAGGTAACCCAGACTCAAAAGAGCATGCATGGCATGTACTCACTTATAAGTGGATATTACCCATAAAGTACAAGATACCCATGCTACACTCCACAGATCCAAAGAAGCTAAACAGGAAAAAAAGCCTGAGCAAGGATGCTTGAATCACACTTAGAAGGGGGGAAATAGTCATAGGAGGCAGATGGAAGAAGGGAAGTTGATGGGAGAGAGGATGCAGAGTGGAATGGGCAGTTCAGGATCTGGTGTGGGGAGACACAGTAGAGAAGGCCAGAGGGCCAGGAGAATTAATGGATATCTGCAGCTGGCAGGTATGGTGGGCAGGAGGGCATCTCGAGGGCATGCCAGAGACCTGAGGTAAGAAAGGTTCCCAGGAATCAATTGGGAGTGACCTTAGCTGAGACTCACAGCAGTGGTGAAATGGGACATGAAGAGGCCACCTCCTGTAGTCATGCAGGAACTGAAGTAGAGTGATAGGGACACCAAACGACCCTCAAAACTTTTGACCCAAAATACAGCCTGCCTACAAGAAATGCAGGGATGTGGATGGAGCAGAGACTGAGAGAATGGCCAACTAATAAACTGACACAACTGTACTCTGAGAGGCTCCACCCAGCCGCTGACTGAAACAGATGCAGAAAGCCACAGCCAAACATTATATGGCACTCAAAGTCTTGTGGAAGCTTTGGAGGAACAATTGAAGGCCCCGGTGAAGATAGGAACTCCACAGGAAGACTGACAGAGTCAACTAACCTGGATCCTTGGGGCTTCTCAGTGACTGACCTACCAACCAACGAACATACACAGGCTGGAACTAGCCCCCTCCCACACACATATGTAGCAAATGTGCAGCTTGGTCTTCATGTGAATCTCCTAACAACTGGGGCCTATTTTGAGAGTCAAAAATTACCAGTGCCTCAGAAGCATGAGCTTGGCAGCTTGCATCCATAAGTGTCCTTTTGCATGGTGGGAGAACCTCCAGAATCATTGTAAGTAGCAATTAAATAATGTATGAGTACATACTGAGTAACACAAAGTTCAGAAGTACAGGGGCTTAATTCTGTCATTATGGTTCACTGCAGTTCTGTTCTCAGCAAGTCCTTAGACATCTGAGCCTCTCACATCACACTGGAAATCATTTCAGTCTGGCATCGACAGAACAGGCTTAACATTCTAGATCTGTTCTGTTTGGAAAAAGAAAGCATAAAAGAGAAAAAGGTTGCAGGAGCAGCTAGAGATAGCAGGTAATAGAAATTAACAAAGAGTTATGGATCATGTTCTGAAAGGGGCTAAGATGAAAATAAATAAGGATTCATTTGTATTTGACTCTTAGCCTAAAAGAGAATATTAAATAAGTTCACTTCAATTTCAATTCTCTTTTATTGTGGCACATTTACTGCACTCCGAATTGTCTTTAATTAAAAGAAGATGAAATAGTGTCAAAATACTGGTATTGGATCCTGAAGTGACAATATAGATGCCTTGCTTTAATAATTTTGCTACAAGTTTTCAAATCCCAACATAAATAAAGTGTGGCACTTGAATGCAATTGCGACGTGTGAGCAAAGCACTACATTTTTATAAGTTTTAGCTCCTCTCAAGCATGAGATGTTGAGTGGCAAACTTCCAAAGAAAGTTTAGCAGAATTGGCAAAGCATGCCAGAGCAGCGCCAGGGCCTTTCACATCACATTTAATCACAGGAACACCACAATGAAGAAAATGTTATCCCTATTTAATTATAAAGAACCTAGAGTCAGAGGCTAAGTAGCCTGTGAACCATCAAGTGGGTGGGAGACTCATTCCAGGACATGACTCAAGGTCTCTTCTCCTTGAAGGCCCACCTACACTTACACCAGTAAGATGGCAGAGGCTTCCATTTAATTTGAAAGTGAATTGGTGAACATTGTAAAGTGTCCCAGAGTAATTAGAGCCATACAGCAATGACTGCAAGGGGCACATCTGTATGTCATCCAAACATCTTGGAGTTGTTGAGGAATTATCTCTTTTCCCAGGACAAGCAAAGACCAGGCCCATGATATGCCATACATCTTCCAGAAGATATCAACCTTGTTTCTTTATTTCTCCAACTGTCCGATGTAATGAAAATAGATATGGTTTACCAGCAAGGACTGGTTTCTCTGTTTCCAACCGAGTCTATTAAAGCTTAATTGACAGCCGTAAGATGATTAAAAATTAAAGAATGATAAAAGTTAAATGTTTTCAATACATTCAGAGAAACCACAGGTAAGTGTAAATCATGGAGATAAACGGGGAACAGACAGTTGTTTAATGGAAACTCCCATCCCATGATAAATCAAGTGACTTAAATGCAGAAACTTCCTAACTCGGCAGCTATTTGAGGCTGCTTCCATTGTATTCATGCTAGCATTGCCCAAGGATGGCCAACCCAACAGAGGCCAAACTTGTGGCTGGAGAATTACACAAATATCATCATGCCATGGCCCTAGGAACATCACAGAGGGGTTTCTGAAGAGAACAACATGAGAACTCAACCCTGGGAACTCTTAGTCTGATCAGTGCACAAATCACTTAGCAATCATTATCATAATTACTGCTAAATTATTGTTGCACTGGGGGATAGATGGAAGGTCTATTTTTGCACTCTTGTTTCACCAAAGCTTCCAAGATGACTATTTCAATTTTCAGAATAAATAATTTCCTTTCCCACGATTATCTCAGAGAAGCCAAGCCTTCCCTTGTGACTTTTAATTCTAGTTCTCTAATCAAAATTTTAAGTGGCCTTGGGCAAGGCATTGGAGTGCTCCATGCCTTAATTCCTGCAGTTGCTAAGTAGCAATAATGACACCTGCTGTCTTCAGGCAGGAAGACTGATTGCTTAGAGACTGTTAAACACTTCAAAAAAGCAGTAGCTGGTCAGGGTGTCTGCCATCCTAAGGAACAGTGACTGGAAACCACCTCATCGATCCTTTTCTTTGCCTTTTTTCAATATCTTCTACATTTTCTCTGCTTTTTAAAGTTCCTCAGCTCCTTCTCATTTCAGAGTTTACCCATACCTGAAAACAGGGTGAGGTTGACTAGTTTGCCCTGCCCCGCCCTGCCCTGCCCTGCCCTGAATTCATCCATTCAACATCAACACATCCTCAAGTCACAAGTAGTCCTTCTTCAGGAAAAGAGGAGCCACGCCTGTCTTAGTTCTACTGACTTGCCAATATGGAAATGGTTCAATGGTTATTGCATTTATTTATTCTTGGGGAATTTATTTAAGCACCCTGAGTTTCTGTTTTTCATTTATATATAAATCAATATCCCTTCAGTGCCAAAATTTTAGGGTCTTGACTAAGTGATGAGCATCTCCACATGGACCCTAAACTCTTCTTTCTTCTACTCTTTCCCTTGACTGCCAAGATCACTGTGTTGATTACGTCCTTATCTGGGCCAAAGTGTCTAGATAGTATCAAACACTTTCCTGGGTGTCTGTGAGGGAGGTTCAGGTGAGACTAACATGTAAACTATGGGCTAAGAACAAAGCAGGCAGGCCTTCCTAATATAGGCCGCCTCTGATCAATCCACAGCCAGAATAAACAGCTCAAGCACCTCAAAGAGTGCTCAGCATACAAGCTTGCAATGTGAACTCCTACTGGTTCCTCAACTAGGACGGACAAACTGTCAGATCCAAATAGTTTCATTTCTCTTGAGAGTGCTATCTCAATTACAGTGACTCTTCCTACTTCAAGAAAACAGTAGATACCACATTGGTAGATAGATTGACGGCCCAGATTAGGATGCCTGAAGAAAGCTGGGTCTGGATACCAATCAGAGCCAGCTCCTCCACTGGCAGCCAGGTTCAGGCATGATTGTCTTCCCTCTGTCCACCAGCCTCCAGGCTGGAACTGATCTAAGACAGATATGTGTGAGCAGTCCTTGGACAGACCAGTGGGTAGGTCTCAGACTTCCACCATGGCTAGCTGCCTGCTGAGATGGCCAGAGATCTTGCAAAGCTCTTTCCTAACACCAAAAATTCTACCTTCAGCTTCAGCCTAGAACAGTAATAGTCTGTGCCAGTTGCTGAGAGCTTCCCTCTGAACAAACTCTCCACACCTGCATCTGAAGTTTTCTTTTTGTTGTAGATTCCCCTTCCCCCCAACAGCCTTCTGTGCCCTTGGATAAGAAAGTATAAAAATGACTGAGGTACATCTCCAGAAACTGTTCTGGGCAGACTCTGAAGGATGCAGGGGTAAGTAGGAAACAAAAAGTTCAGACACCGAATATTGTTATTTTTATAATAAAAAATACAAATATTTACATATATAAATCTTTTCAACATTTTCATCAAAGAATAGAAGATAGGACAAACCACCACCTAGTATAATTGATGAGTTGGCTGTCTTCATAGGAACTGTTTTAGCTTACTTCCCAGTAGTTGTGAGAAGGCACTCCAACAAAAGCAACTTAGGGAGCTACAGAAAGAGCTCAGTGGTCACGAATGCTTGTTATTCTTCTAAAGGACCCAAATTCAGTTCCTAATACCCACGTCATGTGGCTTACAACCACCTGTAATTCAAGCTCCAGGGTATCTGATACCCCCATTCTGGCTTCCACAGGCACCTGTACCCATCACACATCATACACATACACACACACACACACACACACACACACACACACACACACACACACACCCCATCACTGCAGAGAAAATACCTTGGCAGGATCATAAGATAGTTGGTCACAGCCAAGAGCAAAGAAAAAAAAAGGATGAATGCTTATCCTAACTTGCTCCACTCTTAAATAGTCTAGGGCCAAACCCAGGAGACGTGTGGCTTGTCTCAATTAACGTAATCAAGATAACCCACCCACACACCACCACCCTTCCCCCCAGCCCCCTGCAGACAACCTAATCTAGACCACTACTCACTGAGATTCTCTTTCCAAGCAATTCTAGATGATTATCTCTGCAAATATCTTGTTTAATAGCTTTTAGTTTAGAATGTGTAATTGTCTTACGTAAAACTATCCAAAAATTCAAAAAACAAAATCTTTAAAACTAACTAAAACAGAATGAAAATAACTGAATATGTGTATACATGCAAGGCATAGTGGCACCATAAGATTTAATCCCAGAGTAGGGAGGAAGAGGCAGGCACAATTCTGAGTTTGAGGCCAGCCTGGTCTACATAGCAAGTTGCAGTCGGACTCTGTGAGACCCTGACTCAAAACAGCAATAATAATAACAACAAAAACCATGAAATTTCTATGTTATAATTATGGAATGTCTAAGATTTCATTTCAAATTCTGCAAGCAGCTATAAAATTGTGGGAGATGAAGAAAGTTGAAGAGTAATTGGCAAAATACTGGCAACTGTTGTGAATAATAATTATTAGAGTTTATTTTATCATACAATCATACTTGTTTAGGGTTTAAATTTCATAGTAAGAGCAAAAAATTAACATAAATAAATTAATGAATAAATAAACAAACATCTTTTTTGTTAAGAGGGGTCTCAAAATAGAAATTTAAAGAAAAGAATCTAAAGGATTTCCAGATAGTAATTTCAATATATTATTTTTTGGTGACAGAAATATCTAAGCCAGCTTCACTTTATTACAATACAGTGAAGGTGGGTATATCTGAATGTTGCTACCATGTATCTGTCCTTCAGATTTCAAGTTCACGTACTTCACTCTCTTTTTTTTTAATTTCTTCTGGTAGTACTGAAGATTAAACCCAGTGTCCCAATCACAAACACATAGTGAGTGCTCTAACGCTTAGCTAGAGCCCTGCCCTAGAACTCTCATTCATCACAACAGCAGACTCAGCTAAAAAGACAGCTGAGCAACTAAATGTGTTTATTGCCAAGCATGACATACCTGGGTTCAAATCCCCAGAACTCAAGTGGTGGATGGAAAGACGGGTCTCTCTGGGTACCTCTGACTGAAACTTGCTGTGCCCTCATGGGTTGTCCTCTCAATTCCACTTATGTGGCCCCCACATTCATGAATGGATGAATGAATGAATGAATGAAATGTTTTTAAATAATTAAATACCTTGTACCTTTCCAAGAAATAAAATCTCAAATGTGCTGAGGATGTGCCATCACCTTTCTGCTAGATGTCAGACTTCTTGAAAATTTCATTGGAAATGAAGCACACAGCTCAACAAAACTTTCTGGACCTCAGGTGTGAACTATGGTACAGACTGGGTGCACTGCACCTATTCCCTGGAGAGCATCCCCTCAAAGGAAGCCTACACATTGTCCTCCTAGGTCAGCACTGAAGAAATGAGTCCTGATGTGTTCTCTACACTAGTGGAAAGTACCATTTCTACTTTTTTTTTTTAAATAACACTCTCCTTATTTCAAAAACCATGCAGTGCATTTCATTTTCCAGATTTACAGTTTACTTTTCACTGCTACACCCTATGTGGGCTTCCTTCTGTGGGTTAACATAGTTGTATTTAAATGATAATGCAGTTTTACTGTTTGAGATATTTTGATGCACACTTTAATATTATCAACATTTTGCCTAAAAATCTACTAAAACTCTGAAGGGAGTCCTATCAGTTTATTCCTGATGCAGAAGCTTGCCAGTTTATATAGGCATTTAAAGATGTGCTTGCTAGAAAGTTATGTATTTCATAGAGAGCTGAGGAGAAATTTCCACTCCAATATTGAGATGAGACTGGAATGAAAACATGAAAATAGTCCCATAAAAGTAGTCTCTTTGAAGGACTGGAGACATGGCTCAGTGGTTAAGAGTACTGGCTGGTGGCGCATGCCTTTAATCCCAGCACTTGGGAGGCAGAGGCAGGAGGATTTCTGAGTTCGAAGCCAGCCTGGTCTACAAAGTGAGTTCAAGGACAGCCAGGATTACACAAAGAAACCCTGTTTCAAAAAACCAAAACAAAAACAAAAAACAAACAAATAAAAAAAAAAAAAGAGTACTGGCTGCTCTTCTAGAGGACCCAGGTTCAATTCCCAGTACCCACGTGGCAGCTTAAAGCTGTCTGTGACTCCAGTTCCAGGGGATCTGACACCCTCACACTGACATACATGGAGGCAAAGCACCAATGCATATGTAATAAAAACAAATAAATTATTTTTAAAAAGTAGTCTCTGAGATTAGTGGCATCTGCCAGATATTGTGTTTTATGGGGCGTCTTTGTTGAATACCTACCTCTTAGATGCTTTTGCTTAGTTGAATACCTACCTCTTAGATGCTTTTGCTCAGTTGAATACGTACCTCTTAGATTTTGATGTTTTGGTCTGTGCACTTGCCCTGTTGATTTGTACTTTTGTGTGCTCTTGTGCTGCCTGCTTGACAGTGTCTTTTAGTGTAAAAAGAGTCTGAAATGCTTTAACATTCCATTGAAATTTTTTTTAACTTATGACATTTGGGTATATTTTTCATCAATAAAAGTACTGATGTTAGTGCTTGTATTTGCTTATAATTAAGATTCTTTATAAGTTCCCTCTTAATGGAATTTGTGGAAAAACATCAACTTCAATAAATTATTGTTTCCAGTTTAAAAAAATAAAAGTAGCCCCATAAAAACATCTAGCTTTTTCCTGGGTTTGTTCCCAAACACTTCATAAACTATGTGTGGAGCACATGCTTGTGACCCTAGCACTGAGGAGGTGGAGTCCAGAGATCAGAAGTTCATGGTCATTCTCCTCAGATGTAGTGAGTTCAAGGCCAGCCTGGGACAGATAAGAACTTGTTTCAAAAAAAAAAAAAAAGTATAGCTTTTTCTAACTAAAGGCATCTGAAATTGAGTTTGCTTCATAAACATTGCTTATTTCTTAATATAGTAAGTCTTTTTTCTTGGGAATTGACCTAGGCCAGCCTTCTTCTTGTTATGCATCTGCCTCACACTCTTGAGTGGCTGGGATTTCAGGCTTACACCACCACATCCAGCTTTATTCTGTAAGAACTAATTAAAAAAAAAAAAAAAACACCAACACAAGTCACTAAACACAAGAGTTTTGTGACAATTCTTCCATAACAAGCACATTTAGGGAAGGAAACCTTGGGTAAGAAGCAGGTGAGAAGCAGGGATGTCTGTGGCACTTGCTCTGTCACTCAGCTTGAGAGGGGGACTCTCTTTATGCTACATTTAAACCTATAACATGATTTAAGATCCAAGAAAAATAGAACTTTTATTCAAAACTTACCTAATGCTTTTTAAAATTATTTTTATGTTATTTTATTTTACATGTGTAAATGTTTTGCCTACATGTACATATATATGTTTTACATGCATGCCTGCTGCCACAGAGGTACGTCCTAGGTTCAATCCCCAGCACTATACATACAAAAATAAGAAAATATTTGGCATCAGATTATTCACAGGACCATGCTGCCAAGTTAGATGGCCTAAGTACAACCCTTGGGAACCACAGGGTGGAAAAAGAGAACCAGATGTTGCTGTTCTCTGGCTTCTGTACATGCACCACCTCACATGCAGGGACATAATGCACAGAAAATAAGAACCATAGAGAAATATTAATCCAGCAACATGGCTGCTCTAGCAAGGGATCATATCCAAGATCTTTTAGGTCTGTGTGATCCAGCTGGAATGACACACCTTTAACCCTTCCAACTGGAATACAGATGTGCCCTTAGTACACACCTTTAATCTTAAACAATGAAGTTAAAGTCAATTTGTAGAAGGAAGCAACTATGTTGGAAAGTAATGTCTAATTGAAGGATAAACAAAGGGAGGAATCAGAGAAATATTTGAAAGAATAAGTCAGAAACAGGATACACCCAACTTTCATGAGAATAGATATACAAAAGAGAGGTAACTTAAGAGATGAGGGCAGGGGGAGTTTTACTGGGACAGTTTTACAGAAACAGGATGCCGGTGAAGACGAAATGAAACAGAGAATGAGAAGGAGCCAGAAGATTAGTACAGATTATTAGAGTTAGTTTGAGGCCAAGCAAAGCAATTCAGTCAGAAGCCAAGGGAAGCCAGATAGAATAAGTCAGCTTGTAGAGGAGTTTGAATCTGAACAGCTGAGTTGAACCAGCCAGCTAAAGCTCAGAAAGAGTGATTTTATTTAGTGTAAGCTTTCAAGACAACAATTATACCTGGCAAATTAAAGTTACACTTACAAAGAACAAAATTAAATGTAATAAAAAAGGTTATTCACAGCCAGGCAGTGGTAGTGCACGCCTTTAATCCTAGCACTTGGGAGGCAGAGTCAGGTGGATTTCTGAGTTCGAGGCCAGACTGGTCTACAGAGTGAGTTCCAGGACAGCCAGGGCTACACAGAGAAACCCTGTCTGGGAAAAAAAAGAAAGAAAGAAAAGAAAAGGAAAAAATAAAAGAAAAAAGAAACAGTTATTCACTGCACTTCAATTTGTAATTTCAAAATAATGGAAAAAAATCTAAATACCCACACACAGGGAAAAAGTTGACTATACTATGGCAATATGCCCAGTGGTGCATTATCGAACTATAAAAAATAAAAATGGGAAGAAAGGCCATAGAGATTAGTATACTGCTTGCTGCACAAACAAAAAGATCTTAGTTTGAATCCCAAGAATCCACATAAAATCCATTGTGATCCTTATAATACTAGCACAGGGGAGGCAGAGACAAAAACATCTCTAGGGCTTGGAGGTCAGCCAGTTTATCCAAATTAGTGAGTTAAAGCTTAAGGAAAAAAATCCTGTCTCAAGAAACTAAGTGGAGAAGAAATTAAGGAAAATACCTGATGCCACCTCTGACTTCCATGTGGCATATATACCTGTGTGCTTGCATATAAACATGTAAACATACCTGCACACACAAAATTTTAGAACAACAAAACAATATCTCTATAAACTAATCTCTAAGGCACAGTGGGAAGTGAAATGCCAAATCCACATAAGATGTACTGATGTCTCATTTTAAAAGAAGGGGAGAGAAGAAAATAGACTTGCTTTTATTTATTTGTTCTAAAGTAAACAAAAGGAGGATGAACCAGAGACTTCCAAATTAGTTGATATCAGTTAACTGCAGGCAAAGGAGAAACAGAGGAAGTTAAAAAAAAAAAAAAAAAAAACTACTGGGAAGCAAAATTCAATCTCCCTAGAATACCTTTTCAAATACTCCTGAAAACTGAAACTGTATTAATGTTTGACATTCTTAAATATTAAAATGGATAAAATTAATAATTATAAATGGTGTTTTGATTTCTCTTTTTGTTGCTAAGGCAAAATTCCCTAACAAAGCAAATTTCAAGAGAAAGTTCATTTGGTTTACAATTCCAGATTATGATCCATCTTAGTAGGGAAGTCACGGTGTCAGGAACTTGAGAAAACTGCTCATACTACATCCAGACTTAAATGTAGACAGAATACAACGATGTATGAATAATCGAGGTACCAATAATAGTGTTCAACTTACTCTCTCCTCCTTTAACAGTCCAGTGTCATAGGGAATGATCCCACCAACTGTGGACAGGTCTTCCTACCTCAATAAACCTAATGAAGACAATCTCTAGAAACTGGTCTGTAGGGTGCGGGGCGGTGGGGAAATAAAGGGGTGGGAGAGACCCACATCCATCCAGAGCTCCGAGACCCTGGGAGGCAGGAGACTGCCTTGCTCTCTCTACTCTGCCAGGTGGGCTTCTGGCTTGTGGGAAGCCACTAACCCCAGTCCGCAAGGGGTAGGACGGAGCAGGCTGGGGTCCCTGGGCCTCTCTGGGGCCAAGGATGACAGGTTCTAGCTCTTGGGTATCACAGGTCTTTGCAGGACACCACAGAAGAGTTGAGAACAGGTGGGGGTTCTGGGTTGACCATGGTCCCAGGCTGAAAGGAAAAAAGAGGGGTGGGGAGAGAGGGCAATGGGTGGTTCTCGAAAAAAGGCAGTCCATAGTTTTTGGCTTTATTGTAGAAGAGAGAGAGAGACAGACACACACAGAGAGAGAGAGAGAGAGAGAGAGAGAGAGAGAGAGAGAGAGAGAGAGAGAGAAAGGCCATTCACATGGAGAGAAGGGAGAGAGGAGAGGGATAAGGAGGTCAAGAGATCAGAGTAAGAGCAAGAGCTTAGGAGAAAGACAAGGGGGAAAGCAGCCCCTTTTATAGTATGTTGGGCTACCTTGCTGTTTTCAGGTAGCTGTAGGGCGGAGCATACCTGGCTCCCACAGTAGTCAAGTGACTGTGGGGGTGGAGTCCAGACAGAATACTAGGAGCATGGGGCATTGTCTACCAGATTGATCTACAGGATAATGGAGGCCTGGTGTCAGGCGCATGTCCAGGGGCTTAGCTCACTGTTCCATCCTTTGTAGAATTTTCTACTGGGTCTCTGGAGTAAGCCTCGCTCAACCAGAACACAGACTGCCTCCATGTCCACGGAGTGAGTAGTGCTCATGCTCAAGGAGGAAGATTCCCACTTCAGCTAACCCAATGAAGATGGTCCCTCACAAACATGCATAGAAATTAATTTCCATGACGACTATAAATCCCATCAATCAAGACTCACCAACACACAACAATCCTACAATCCTGTGGATGCAGCACCATTTTCACCAATTATGGTAAACAGAATAGTGGTTACAGAGATGTCCATGTTCTTATGCCTGAACCCTGTTATCATTATATGGCAAAGTGGGCTTTGTAGGTTTGGTTACATTAGGGACATTGAATGGGAGTTATTCTGGATTACCCTAGCATTGTCTGATGTAATCTAAAGGTTCGTAGAGGCAGAGAATCTTCAGGACTTTGGTCTGTGGGAGATGTAATTGTATTTAACAATCAAAGGAATGCAATGTTGCTGGCTTTGCAGATAAAGATGTAGGCTCCATCTAGGGGGTGGAGGCTGCCTCTATGAGATGGGAGAGGTAAAAATCAAATTGTTTGCAGAGGTAGCCTTGTTAACACATCGACAATAGTCAGTGAGTTCCATATATATTCCACAAATAACAATAGCAAAGTAATCCAGTGGTAGAGAATTGAACTGAATAATCATAACTCTCTGAGACTGCTTCTTGCTCTATTATTATACCTTAACCCAAACGGGCTTATTATATATTTCCTCCCCATGGGAATATATAGGGTTATTTGGTTCTCTGAAGTCTAACTTCTTGAGTTCTTTGTATACATTGGATATTAGCCCTCTATCAGATATAGGATTGCTAAAGATCTTTTCCCAATTCAGAAGCTAATCTTAATCTAAACAATTCCTCACAGGTGTGTCAAGAGGCCTACCTCCAAGGCCTCAAGTTGAAAATTATTTATGTCAACCATCACAAAAAGGAAAATAAAAGATTTTTTTAATGTTTTGATATTTGGCCAGGAATAGTACTTGGTACATACAAGTTACAGCTTACTTGGAATTTTTAGAAAGATTTTCTGTGGGCTTTGCAATTTATTTATCTCTACCACCATGGAAATACAAATAAGAAATAACTTGGCTTCCAAAATCTCATTAGAAAGAAGAATTTTTTAAAAACTATGTTTTTATATTCACAGTAAAATGATACATAACTCAGAACTGAGTCTTTTAAAAATCTACTCTTCTAAATGACATCTGGGAACACATTGTATTTCTCACTTCTGTTGCTGTGACAAAACACCACAAGCAAGGTAACTTATATAAGGAAGAGTTTGTTTCAATGTATGGTTCCAGAAAGATAAGAGTCCTTCAAAGCAAGGCCACACTACCTCCCCCAACAGTGCCACCCACTGAGGACTAAGTGTTCAAAAGATGGAGTCTCATTGGAAAGACCACAGGGCCTAAATCTTTATGCTCAAAGCAAACACCATGTTCTTTCATCCTTACAAAGGCACAGTTCTTTTCACACACGCTCACTATGGTATGGAGTCCTTCATGATAGTTCTTACAGTGGACACTCAGCTTGCCCACAAGAAATGGGAAGAAGCCGTGAGGTCCATCTGTTTCACAACAAGGATACTGAAGACACTGAAGCTCCTCAGAGGAGATAAAGTATCTAGATTTTTACCTGTCCAGGTCGTTATTCTGTCTAATACCTCTGCTGCCTGTCTATAAAATAGTCATCTTTTTAAATTTCACATTTTGTATGAAATCTTATTCAACTTAATTTAAAAGAAGCCAACTTCCAGATCCAGAACTAGATGGTGATTTTTTTCCATTAAAAATCATATTAACTCTAAATGATGCATGCGTATGCTTGAACAAAATCACACTCAAGATATCCTAAAATTGAACGCTGGCACAGGAAGACTATCAAGAGACAAGTTGATCCCTGGTCAGCGACTCTAACGCTGGAATGACTTATCCCTCACAAAGCCGAATCATGTGATGTCAAAGCTGAACTGACTGTTGTAAAATAGGAAAATGATCATCTTCTTTGATATCAAAAGGGGAGTCTAGTGACTGGAGATATGGCTCAGTGAATTGGAGCACTTTCTGTTCTTCCAGAGAACTCAGATTCAAATCCCAGCACCCACGTGGGGGTTTACAACTATCTATAACTCCAGTTCTAGGGGATTTGATACCCTCTTCTGGCCTCTATAGGCACCAGGCACACAAGTGATACAAAGACACACCTGCAGGCAAAATCCATACACATAAAGTTTAATTTATATATATTAAAAAAAAACAAAGGGAAAATAACGGCATTGGCAATTTACATACAAAAATAGGAATCTAGATTTGTAAAAAAGCTTGGTTGGGATAGAGGACGAAGGCAGTTTTAGTTCCAAAATGTGCAGTTTGTGAGCTACCATAAATCAGAAACAAAAGGAACTCCTTGGTTCCTTTTTAAGTCGTGAACTGAGGTAAGAATTTACTTAGAACGAAGATGAAGGTAATTTTTGCCATGTACAAGCCCTAACTATACATTACTATACTATAACTATCTCTCCAGTTTCATGCATTTCAAAGAGTAAAGCAATGGATAAAACCTCACCAGAAACAAACATAACCAAATGAGCTTGGGATCTCGACTTGAGAGAGCCCTTTTCACACATATACACAGCTCCGGCTTTTTGTCAGAGACCAAGGTTTCCCCCATGTCATTCTGTCAGTGGAAGTGGATGATCAAGTTGCTTCAAGATCAACCAACACAGCAATGAATACCACGGTCTCAGGTCTTTACTCACTGGAAGGTTGGCTTCATAGTGGGTACATTCATGCATTGCTCGTCAGAATTCCATGCATATTTGGAGAAAGGAGAAAAACTGTAGACATTTTCATTGCTATAAATGAGTAGCTGTATTTTCTCTTCTCCTTGCCCTTATCTGTTCTGATGTTGAAAATGCAACGTGAATGAGATTGTATTAAACCAGAAGGTCAATCTGAAATTTAAGCCCCTCCAAAACCAAAACCCAACCTAAAATGAATTACTCAAAAATGGATTACCCTCACCAATAAAAGTGTAATCACTGTCCAACTTAAAGACTAACTCAGTTACTGATTAATATGCTATAAACACCATACATCCAAGCAAGGGAGAGAGGTAGAGAGAGAGAGAGAGAGAAGGAGGATGGAAACTCAAGACACCTAGCTTAACATTTGTACATTTACTACTTTGCTAAATGTTTTCTTGAC
>NW_022196898.1:16714703-16726873 GCF_008632895.1 Mastomys coucha
AATCTTTAAAAAGTTTTCCTCTCTTGCCAAATCTGAGATCTTTTCAGCAATAATTTTTTGACATTAAATTCCATTACTAAACACCATACCTGGTATGGTATTGCCCACTAAACTAAAATGATCTTGGGTTCTATGTGTATTTTCATCCACTTAAAAGTGTATGTATGCACTTACACAAACATAATTTGTTAGAGGGTTCATAATTTAACATTTGGTCCACATATGCACAGGGATATAAAAATGATTTTATTAGGCATGTAAATTTAACACCATCACGAGAATAGGTTTGTATAATTGTTAAGAGTTCATATAACTTCTTATGGAGGTAGTGCCCTTGTAAATGGGACTTCATTGGGAAATGGAAAGGTACTTTTCTAAGCCTTTTTATTAGTCTCACAGTTTCAACGGAAACACAAATTGCCCACCCATTTCCCTGAGTTCATCTTGATATTGGATGTATAAAACAGGACCAGTAAGCTCCAATTACCAGTGTCTATCCCAAATTATTGTTCAACCAATCACATGCTGAGATCAATGGTGAGTAATTAGATGGAACTGGAGGTGATGCTACAGTGACCACAGACAAGTGAAGGAATCAGAAATCAGTACACAATGACAGACGAGATTTTTTTCACCACTATTTGAATCACTCTGTAAACTACTAACTCTATTGAGTGTTCAAAGCACCTGCATCATCAAGCATGATGTAGATAGACATAAAGTAATTTTTAAAAACACTTGTTTGTGCCTGTTTTGATGCTTGGTTATAAGATGAGTTTTAAATTCAAATATCATATTTAAGAGAGCCCAAATAACTCTTTCTGTGTATATCCTAGTAACGTTGATCTTGCATCTCTAACTAAATTTATGTCTAGATTAAAGAAATGAGTTTTTGTATGTATTCCCAAGGAAACATTTGTTCTAAATGTGTTTATACTAGGTTCAGTTTATTTCTTTTTAAACTTGACCCAAGATTCTGGCTGATGGTACTTAAACAAGTAAAATATGCCCCCAAACTCTACTGATTATTTTAACATGTAATTAACGATTTAAGGCACCTGCTTTGTAACTGAAGTTTATTTAACATACAATCAAAACTAAGCTCCAAAATGTCCTAGAGTTGTTCAATTATATGTTAAAACTGAAACAAATATAAAAACTTCAATAAATATATTTTCTTCCAAGAAATGACACACTGTGACTTTTTTGTTATTGTTGGGTTTGATGTTGTCGCCTCTAAAGAGGTCAGCAATATGGAAACATAAAGGCCAATTTAATTTGGGCATCTGCGGCTGCCAAGTATTTTAATTCAGACAGCTGTGACTGAAGAGTTAATATTTTACTTGTCAAAATCCAAAAGAAGGCCAGTGAATCACTCTAATTCTCATTAAGAGGCTTTCCCCCAGTAGCACCCTAATTCAAAATAATGAAAGTGGAGACTGAGTGCAGTCCTAATACCAGTTGAGACCTATCTTTTAATATTTCTCCAGTGATGGATTAGGGATCGGGGAAATTCATCTCAGATCATAGAGCCTAATTTAATAAGGGATCATTCCAAGAGTATTGCATTTTATAATAATGTCATTTAATGTGTCGTCTTCCATTTTTACTGTCCCATATGTATGCTTACACGGTGGTGCCATAGGGGTAAACTTTTAAAGAACCAGCATCATTTTTAGTTTTCATTTTCCTTAAGTAGGGGCCATCAATGAAAACATCCATTAGTACCTTTATTATCACAAAATAAGAGAGAGAGAGAGAAGCGTCTCATTTGCAGGACAACTTAATAGTACTCTAAGTAAATCAACACTTTGCAGGACCTCAAGCATGGAAGAAGGTGAAAATGTTGGGGATGGTTTGAATAAATCAAACTCCATCATCTAATACATTAACAATAGTACAAAAACCCAGTAACCTTGTAGTTTAAAAACGCACACACACACACACACACACACATACACACACACACACACACACATACATACCCACGTACACCAGCGCACACACATACACACACACACATACACATACGCGCACACACACACACACACACACACACACACACACACACAAAATAGCATTCCAGGAGCTACTAGCTTTCTCCCATTGCTCCTCATTTTCAGCTGATTTACAATTCGAGCGAAGCTTTAATAACTGCTTAGTAAAGACTAATTATTCATGGTGCCTAACTTTAGGAAACTAATGTGAAGGGCTATTTTTCCACAAATTGCATTCACTTACTCAATGAGGAAAACAAATTGTCAGGAACAACATTATATGAAATACCTAACTTTATTATTTTATATTAACATCTAACTGTATTTAATCAACTTTGCTATTTTTATCTTGGCATTACAGAGCATGTGAACCCGTCGGCGATTACCGGGGCACTAGTTAAATGAGTCAGGTCAGAGCATCATAACCACATAAATGTCAATACATTATTATTGGCTATAACTCCTACAGCAGCAGGAGGGCTGCTTAATCACAATTATGCTCCACGAAGCCTTCAGGACAGCTGGTGTTACAACAGGCCAGTTTCCCGTCACACACAGCTCAGCACTGGGCCTTTGCCTCTCGGTACTGTCTTTAATCATTCCCCTTTCCCGTTCTGAGGGCATTTGCTTTAACACATAAACTCTAAATTACACCCGAGGAACATTTCTTTGTTGTATTTGGTCTCCTATTTTTCCAAAGGTAGAAACGATCTGAATGGAGCAGTGGTAAGCTGTGCGGTCCTTCCCAGGGTTTTTCCTTCTGTGAGTCTTTTTCTACATATTTTGCAGCTGAGTTATCCTTAAAGTGTTGGAAAGGTCCAAGAACTCTCTTCTTGAATTTTAAAATAGATCTTGTTTTCTCTGTGCCTGGATATTTTTTTTTATTCCTGCCTTTCCTAAAAGACACCTTCTTTCTATTTTTCTCCCATTTATCCCTAAGACTTTCATCTCTGTTTTCCTCGATTACTGTACCTCATCATCAGTTATATCCTAAAATAATTCCATGAGACTGGGTTCTTTTGTTTCTTTTTTTCTTACCTTACTTTTTCTTTGCCTGTCATTATTTCTGTTCATTCTATTTATATTCTGCTACCCATGTCATATTATCTTTTTAAAAACTCATAACTTCTCCTGCCAATAAACTAACATAACATATATACTTAAGGGACACCTAAAATCTCTTTTAAAGGACAAAGTCAATTTGCCAAGAAAAAAAAATAGTGATATTTAAAACCATGTCAGTATGACAAAAAAAAAAATGGGGCACTGAGTGCTGTCATCTAGAATAATTACAAATGATTGTTTGAGTCATACAAGATATGCTACAGATAGAAGTAAAAAGAAAGAAAAACCTAAAATAAATGTTTAAAATTAGGTAATTTTTTTTTTTTTTTTTTACTGATTTGGAAAAAAGAAACCAAGGCAATTTTGTTACTTAATTTTCTGAAGCTTGACTCTTTTTGTTTTATTTCAAAACAAATGTGACATCAAATAATACTTAAGCTGTCACCATTTTATATGCATTATTATGAACTTACAGTCACACGGCATTTCACATAAGCCTGTGGCTCACATGCAAAAACACTTATAGCACAGTCTTTACATCTAGTAGGTTAACATCATATTCACACGGAAACAAAAAAACTTTTCAGCGTGGTTACAAAAAGAACTTTCCATATACTTCAGTGAGAGCTTCAGAAAATTAAGGAGATTTTTCCCTTCACATCCAAAATACATGTTGAATAATGCAGATGAATCTGATAAGTCAAAGAACAGTGTGACTCTAACTCTAACTCCATTTACATGGCAAGAGCAGGATTTTCACGTGCAGTTGGACATATTGGATGTTTGCAAACAAATTTTCACAACAAAATTCACGTAGGATAATGAAGGTAATATGAAAAGTCAGACATCTGTCACACTAATAAAGTCATGATGCAATCTTTAAAATACAGTTTGGGAAGTAAAATCATAACACAGAATCAGACTGAATTTTAGAGACTATGCCTCACACATCAGCCAAAAGAAATATTCATATTATCTACATCACTTCTGTAAAAAAAAAAAAACACAATACATAATAATTTTGACATTGTCTTAATATAAACTAAAAAGGAAGACTCTAATTTTTTTAACATAATGATTTTTATTGGTTATTTTATTTGTTTACATTTCAAATGTTGTCCCCCTTCCCAGTTTCCCCTCTGTTTTTACTTAGCATTCCAGATGTTCCTTTGAATCAATAAACTATAGTACAAATGACTTTCTTTCTTATGGAGTGAAGATCTGCTAAGTTCTGATAAATAAGTTGTGAGTAGTGCTAACACTGAAAAACACAAGGAAAACTAAATCTAGCAACCCCAGTAGTTAACAGGACACTGCTCCCAGAGACTAAAAGTCACCATGTGAAAACAACTTTAGAGAGACCAATTGAATACACTGGAGATAAGCTTACCTCCAGACAACTAACTCACAATTTTCTAACAGGACAACAGCATATCTACTAAGCTAGACTCCTGATAAGTACAGGTCCCTGTGGAATGCATACTCAACTTGCCCAACTGTACTGTGATGCTAAATCAGCATTTCAGAAGACATATAAGGTGCTAACTCATGATACTTTAGTTTGGCCAAACTAAAAGAATTAAAGGTCTTGTGACATTTGAACAGCTCTTGTTGGAGTATGACCATTGTGAATATTGCTTCGCCAGTTACCAAAGATCATACAAGTGGCAAGAGTGTTGAGACTCTGAACTATCTTTTGACAGTATTTTATGCAAATTTTGTTTAATTAGATATTAAGATGATATGTAGTGCGTTCCCAGTATCTACTTAGCACTTTTGAAATACACCTACATTAGACCCACTGGACAACATTACAGAGTATGTTCTGTGATTCTTAAATGTCCGTTTTTATGTTCAGTCTAATCCCTTTTACTGTTGCAAGAGTACCACTTTGGCATTGTGACTTTGGAGTTTTTTGTGTGGGAGCTTTAGCAGGCCTTTATAATCCTCATTTCTTCCTTTGGTCAACTTCTTGTACATTTCCTGGCTAGATTTTATACATATCATTCATATATACTTTTTTTTCATTAAGCCTCCATGCCCTTTATATACAATGATTTTTTTTCTGTAAAACTCTCCACTCCTATTTCAAGTATGTTCTCTCTAAATTGCAAATGGTCGTCAGATACTTAGTTACTGGGATCACTCGTCAAGAATTCCAGACAAGATCACAGTAAAGCTGAATTCTTTTGTCTGAAGGCCATTATAGAATGGGGGCTCCAATAATCCAGGTAATTTCTTCACTGTGTCAAGAGCAAAAAAAAATAGCATTTTGATCAGTAATAATGCCTCGTGTGCTGCTTCTTATCTGTTTGTTGTCTGTAGAAGACAGTTCAATTTGATTTAGTTGGTTACATTTTCCCCACCAATATGATTTTTTAGATTATATGCAGAAACATCACCAAATTAGGTGCAAATCACTTTGTTGTATCTCATTTTCAGTGTTCCTTTTGCACATTCAAGCACTCGTGAACACACCTCTAGTTATATTATGGTTGATACATTTTAAATTCTAGTTAAGTGTCAGTCAGGTTTTTAAAAGAAAAGTAGTTTTAAACCATCTCTAAAATTTTCTCCACCATGTGCTATATAACTCTGTAGGCAGAAGTCTTATTCCATAACATCTTTTATTTCAGCTCTGGATTTATTTTGCCATAAGGCAAAGAAGTCAAGGGTCTATTTTTATCATCACTGGAAGAGTGCTTCTTACTTACAAAGAAAAAAAAAATCATGTTCAAAATTAAGCAAGGACAAAGCCCCTATTTTTCCAATTAGGAGTAAAGTAAACATGAGTGTAAATACTCTGAGAAACATTACATGGCTTCCACCAAAATAGTTCCCACCAAAATGTTCCATGAAAGTGGAGAAAGACACACAGAATGCCAGAGACTGAAAGTGGGCAGGGCATGGAGGAAGGGCGTGGAGGAAGCAACAAGGGAAGAGAGCAGAAGGCCCAGGACTGAATGGGGACTAGCTGCTGTGACTTACAGCCTCCTGTGGCATCTCTCTCGGCTGTTCAGAGACTGGAGGAAACTCTCATCTACATGCTGCACCAATCTGACTTTGTATATCTTCAGTGAAAATTCTTAGTTCAGTTATTAATAATAATTTGTCAGAACCAAATCACAATGATATCAAAGTGCTCACCATTCCATTTCCTTTTGTTTTCTAATGAAACGTTTTTGTTTCCATCACAGGCTTCCTTTTGATTGCCTAACGCCCGACAGGCTAACCAGCAATTTCCTTAGTAATTGTGATTAGCATATAATTAAGAATAAGTATCATGCTCCTGCAATAAATAAGCAATCATGAAGATAAAAATGGGAGCAGAGAAGGTGTTGTCAGTCCATCAAACCCTCCACTGATTATAAATTCTGTTGTAACCAGCACAGCAGATTAAAAAGCAAGTATGGTATTAGGTTCTTGGTGTGTTGTGCCTGCTTCCTAGAGCTAAAATCGCCCTTTTCTACCAGTATAACTAAACACGATCAGAGAGTTAGCAGTGTCATTATCTTCCATTTCGTTCCTCTTTAGAATGTCATCATTGTTTATGGATTCTTGCAGTTACACCAAACCCCTGAATTTTAAATATAAAGGTTAAATCCCTAAATTACAGTCTCAATTTAACCATGTTGTAATTATAGCTGAGATCATATTCTATCTTCTATCACTCAAAACTAGCACAAGGCCTTGGGTCTCTTTCAGTTTCAATTATATCAAATTTGTAAGATGAAAATGTTAAGTTGGGATTAAGAACAGAGCAGTTTGCTGTCAATATTTCTCAGAAGTTGACTGATTTGATGATTTATGTATATGAAGCACTAGAGAATTTTAATTTGTACTGGGGGTAGGATGTGGAGTCCATTATATGGGGTAGAGGTGAATGGTTGAAATTAGTTTCAAATATCTATTCTTTTTGATTGAAAAAAAAATATTTTGGCCAGGCAGTGGTGGCGCACGCCTTTAATCACAGTACTTGGAAGGCAGAGGCAGGCGGATTTCTGAGTTCGAGGCCAGCCCTGGTCTACAGAGTAAATTCCAGGACAGCCAGGGCTACACAGAGAAATCCTGTCTCAGAAAAAAAATATATATATATATTGATTGTGGCTTCTCCTCCCCCAACTCCTCCCACATCTTCCTCACTTCCCCAACTACTGAAACCCTGTCTTTCTCTCTCATTAAGATACAAACAGTCATCTGAAAATAATAATGACAAGATAAAATAAAAACAAACTAGAATAGGACAAAAGAAAAGAAGAATCAGAGGAAACTGAGCCAAAGAAAAAGTTCAAGAAACATATAAATGAAAAGATACACATTTGCATACCCAGAAAACCATAAAAACACAAACTATATAAATAAGCAAAGAACTGGTCAAGAAAGGAAGGAAGAGGAGGAGAAGGAAGAGGAAGAGAAGAGGAGGAAAAGCCCTGACAAAGCATTATAAGACAAGGAATCTCTAAAAATGCCACCGAGTTCATTTTGGATACAGAAAAGGCCTATGAGAAAATTCAACACCCCTTACAATCAAAGTTTTGGAGAGACTAGGGAAATAAGAGACATACCTCAACATAATAAAGACAATTTACAGCAAGCCCAAAGCCAACATCAACCTAAACGGAGAAAAACACAAAGCATGTCCACTAAAATCAGGATCAAGACACGGTTGTCCACTCTCTCATATCTATTCAATATAGTCCTTGAAGTCTTAGCTAGAGTAATAAAACAACTGGAGGAGGTCAATGGAATACAAACAGAAAGGAACGAAATCGAAGTATCTTTGTTTGCAAATGATATGCTAGCATACATAAGTGACCCTAAAAATTCCACCAGGGAACTCCTACAGCTGATAAACACTTTCAGAAAAGTAGCAGAATAATTAATACACAAAAATCAGTAGCCTTCTTGTATATAAATGACAAGTGGTCTGTGAAAAAAGTGGAAACAACACCCTTTACAATAGCCTCAAAAATAAAATATCTTGTGGTAACTGTAACCAAACAAGTGAAAGCTTATATAATGAAAAGAAACTTTAAGACATTGAAGAAAGAAATTTAAGACAATATCAGAAGATTGAAAGATCTTCAACATTCATAAACTGATAGGATTAATATAGTAAAAATAATCATACTAGCAAAAGCAAACTACAAATTCAGTGCAAACTCCATCAAAGTTCCAACACAATTCTTCACAGAACAGAAAGGACAATTTTTAGCTTCATAAGGAAGTTTAAAATAACACAGAATCACCAAGCATGGTTGCACATGCCTTTAACTCTAGCTTTCAGGAGGCGGGGGCAGGTAGATCTTTGAGTTTGAGGCCAGCCTGGTCTACAGAATTAGCTCCAGAACAGTCAGAGATTCACAGAAAAACCTGGTCTCAAAAAAAAAAAAAAATGAAAACCAAACAAATCAAACAAAAAAACAAACAAAACAAAAACTCAGAAGGATTTCAACCTGATCTTTGGAAGGACAATAAAGGCATCAACTAAGAAGTAAACTCATGTTGCAGAATGAAAGACATTTAACTTTGTAAACTGTAAATTTTTTAGAAGTAAAGTTGCAAGTAATTAGAATAAGTGGAATCAATTTTTATTTACCTACAGTGTCATTCTGATCTTAAATCTACTTTAGTAGACCCTGGACCATGATCCAGAAGGACTATGGGAATATGCATAGTTCTCTCCTGGGCCTGGTAGGTTTTCTTGTTCTCATGAGTTGTTCTGTCTCATGTATAGGCGATACTGCATTCACTCCTCAGAAAACATTTGTAGAGAATCCAAAGTATTCTCTACAAGTACAAAGAATGTGAAGTCAGGCATGGCTCATGGGACATGAAGTCTCACCAAAACAAAACAAAACAAATTAAAAAGTCAGACAGTAACCCAGGAAGTACTAATAAGATAAATGCCATACAGAAGTTAAACACATTGTCTGTGGAGTTATTGAAGACATTTATAAGAAACATATACAGGAAAAAAATCAGGCTGAATGAGGTGACATAATGAAACAAGAGAAAGAGCATTCATACCAGAATGCTGGAGCAAAGGCCCTTAGACAGGAGCTGACAGAAAAACCGTGAATGACACATGGGAGTGAGGGAGTGAGGTCCATAACAAGGCTGGGAAGACTGACAGAGCCCGTAGGCAACACAAGTAGCCATGAGTCTGGCTTATGGTGTGAGAAAGGGTATGGGCAAAGGGAAGCTGCTGACAGACTTGGTGTGGGGCACTGTGAGACCATCACAATGAGCAGGATGGAAAGAGCATGTGAGCAGAGAACTGAGGCACAAGGCTGGCAGGAGGCTCCAGCAGCAGTCTCAGCCAGTGTTGAAAAAGCTTGAATGGAGTGATGGCAACAGTATGAAGAAATGGATGAGGGGCCTGGAAAGAAGGCTAGGAGGTTAGGAGCACTGGCTGCTCTTCTACAGGACCAGGGTTCATCTCCTAGTACCTTCATGGCAACTCCCAACCATACATTGCCATACGTGGCCATTTGAACTCATATTCATGTACACACACACACACACACACACACATACACACAACTAAAAATAAATAATTTTTAAAAAGAAGTGGATGTGTATCATCATGAATGAAGAGAGACCCCAAGAGAACAAACTTGAGGTAGAGGTTACTATGAAACAAAGACCTGAATTCCTGACAGAAATAGAGAGAAGAACGTTCACAGTTAATGTCAACCTTATTCCTACACCACAAATACACACATTTCACTTCTTGTTCAGTACACTCGACTGCTGCCATTTCTATCATAACTATCTCTTGTTTGTCAAGATGAAAGTTACGTAGGTAAGTAATAGCTCAATAAATAAATATAAACAATAAGTGTTAAAAGGGGGAACAGTTAAAAATAACTGAAAAGTTTTTGACCATAGCAACTATAACTGCTCCCAGTATGTGAAATAGAAATGTGTATGGGAAGAGAAGGTTCAGAGGAAGCCTGGGGTGAGGAGAGGGTGGCTGATATACATTATAACATCATATTTCATTCGTGGTGTAGGAGTCTGTGGAGCTGTTAATGAGAGTGAGGTAGATCGAAATATGCTATGTTAAATAGTTCCAACATCTATGAAATGTCAAGAGCCAGTCATGGAACAATTTTACTAATAATTTCATCTTTGTTAAAGGGTATTTGTAAATATACATGTTTCACATAGCATTTATATGCATGAAAGTACATAAAATAGCATCTGGATAATATTAATAGTGTGAAGGGTAGGAAAAAAGCCCACCAACAAAAAAGTATTTTGTTCTTTATTTTAATTTTTTATAATTAATCTGTACTCACAGGGGTTTCTTTTTTGCCATAAAGAAAGAGGACCATAGGCCCTTACTGTAAAGCAGTGGTCTGTAATGGACACCACCGACTTTGGCTGCTCTAAGTGAATCAGAATAAAGACTAGATATCAAGTTGTAAACTATTATAAGAAAATAAATGTTTTGAAGATCCTGAGAACTCCAAACCAGATATGAACGGAAATGGAAAGAATATCCCTGAGGCAAAACTACAGGAAACACAAGAAAAGTCACAAAAAGATGCGGAAGCTATTTATGGATAAACAGGGAACTGGTCTTGGAAGCCTGGGTCTAGGGCAGCTTCCCTAAGATGAGATTACACTTTCAGTGGTTTCTGTCCATATGTATCATAAGTCTGTGTGTCCACCAGACTTCTCTATATCAGCTAGGTGTAAAGATGGCAATGCCTGCACATCTCTTAGGAAGGGGAGAAGAAGCAGAGCACATTACAGTACTCTAGTATACTGACCAGAAGGTAAAAAGAGCCCACGGCCAATTCAGTGTGCAACTCACAGGATCCTAGAATTGTGTGTGTCTAAATCCCTTACATAAAAATGTATTTTAGGTATAACGTGGAAGGCTCTAAGGCAACCAGCAGGTCATTATTCTCTGTCCCCACACTCCCTAACTCAGGCCTAGGTACTGAGGAGCTATTCAGTCAATGTCTAAGGTTTGCTTGAACAGGCAAGAAGAGGTTATCCAAGGAAACCTTGGTGATAAATCTTGTAAATCCTATCAACGAACCAACCAACCAACCTACCTACCTACCTACCAGCCAAGAGCTGTCCTCAACTTTTTACATTTATCATCTTTCTCAATCTAGTAACAATTTCAACTGCCTTGTTTTCATCTTGTGATGATAAAATACTCTGACAAAAGCAACTTGAGTGAGAGAGGGTTTCCTTTAGCTCACAATTCAAGATACAGACCATCTTAGTGGGGCGGTCAAGGCAGCAGGAGCTTGAAAATTCAGTGATATTGCATCTTCAGTAGAGCCAAGAGAGGAAGGTGCCTTCCCAACTCATTTTCTCCTATTTACTCTGTCCAGAATCTATTGCTGAGGGGAGAAAATCACCCACTGTAGACAGGTCTTCCAACTTCAATTATGCAGTCCAGATAATCCCCCACAGGCGTGCCCAGAGGCTTGTCTCCCAGGTGATCCCAGATTCTGTCAAGTTGACAATTAACATGAAGCATCACACCAATTAAGGTAGATTTAATTATTTAAAAGATGAGAAAACTGAAACCCAGAGACAGCAATTTGCCCATGCTCATATTCACAATCTGAAAGGCGAGATTTACACCAAATCTATCTGACTCCAACCTGGGGATCTTTTCCCAATAGCCCAGAAACTCTCCAGGAGTTCTCTCTGACATCTGTGGCATACATATCTGAATTTTGAACATCCATACTTGTTTGGTGTTTTCTTTTTTTTTTTTTTTAAGATTTTTTAACATCAATTTTTATGACACAACACAGTATAATCAGTTGACTTTTCAAAGTTTTATGCTCTGTGTGACTATTAAAATTTTTACTGGAGATATTCATTAGATATTGATAGATTTACCTACCTGAATTTTATATAAAATAATTGAAGCTATAGAAATATCTAAAATATCAGGCACTTTACTACCATCGTTATTCATTTTACATGCTAGTAAATGCAAAGTTTCCAGTTAGCTTCTATGCTACACTCTGTTACCTCCATGTTCTATATCCCTTCTCTTACACTGTTACCTCCATGTTCTATGTCCCTTCTCTTACACTCTGTTACCTCCATGTTCTATGTCCC
>NW_022196898.1:16726883-16734340 GCF_008632895.1 Mastomys coucha
CACTCTGTTACCTCCATGTTCTATGTCCCTTCTCTTACACTCTGTTACCTCCATGTTCTATATCCCTTCTCCTAGCAGCTACTTTCAGACGATGAAAGTGACCTGAACACCTGGCTGTCACTTTCCCATGCTTACCAGCATCATTTCATATCTCTCTTCCTGTTTCTCCTTCTCACCCCTCTTCCTGTGATCCAGGTCTCAGTCCTACACTCTCTGGTCCAGAATTTCATAACCAAAATGCCTGCTAGCTGCTTCTTACTCTGGCATCTCCAGGCTCTCTTTCCTGGTACCTTCTTAGTGGTGTTTTTCTATCATGGTGGTTTGAATAAGAGTGCCCCCACCCCACTGGCTCATATATTTGAATGTTTAGTAATCAGGGAGTGACACTATTTGAGAAAGATTAGGAAGTGTGTGGTATTGTTGAAGAAAGTGTCTCTCTTTCTCTCTACCTACACATGAGGATGTAGTGCTCAGCTGTGGCTCCAGTGCCTGACTGCTTATTGCCATGCTCCCCACTATGATGACAATGGACTAAGCCTCTAACACTGGAAGTAAGCCCCCAATTAAATGCTTTCTTTCATAATAGTTGCCGTGGTCATGATGTCTCTTCACAGTGATAGAACAATGACTAAAATGGAAGTTGGTATTAAGGCCTGGGGTACTGCTGTGACAAGTCTGACCCTGCTGCTTGTTGGTAGAATGTAAACGCTGGGACTTTGGGTCAGGAAAGAAGTTGAATGCTTTAAGCAGGACTTAGTGGGCCATACTAGTAAAAGCATGGAAGACAGGTGGTACTGAGAGGGTGTAAATCACGACAGCTTGGCTCAAGAAGTTTCAGAGAAGAATATTGATAAGTGGACTCTACAGACTATTCTTGTGGTATTTTGGTGAAGAACATGGCTACTTTTCCCTTTATCCTAAAAGTCTGCCTGAAGAGAAATTGAAGAGTTTTGAATTAATGGCTCTGGCAAAGGAGATTTCACAACAACATAGTATTGATTCTGTCATGCAGATCTATAATGAAAGGGAACAAACTAAGCAAAGGGAAACACAAAGTGTGTAGTTTGTGGGGAAATGGGGTACCAGGAAGTGTGGTGGAGCTAAATCCAGTGGTCAGGGAGATAACAAACTTCAAGAAAAGTCTGATTGCTAAATGGAATAAAGTGAGTGATGACCTCAAGCTAAGATCCCACCCAGCTAAGCTTCCAAGAAGCTAAGCTTCTTGTAAAGAGAAATTAAAGAAAAGCTTTTGCAGTAAAGCAAGTGATCAACCATAGAAAGCTGGTGTGGATGTAATTGAAGAAGGGAGCCATGTTACAGACTTAGCAAACAGCAGAAATTGCCAGCTTTGGCCATGTGATTCTGACTTTAGAGTTAAGGACACAAGAAAGAGACTTGTGGAATCTCCCTTTGTGGCTAAGGAAAGTCACTGAGGTCAGGTGTGTGTCAAGGATGTTCCTACATAGAGGCCCAGAAAGGCCATTGCATGAAGCTATGAAGGTGAAGTGTTGAAGAATCCTAAATGTTGGAGATATCAGAGTCATGGGATTCCTGCCAAGGAGAGCTATGAACAGGGTTGGAATCAGCCCAAAAGAGAGAAGTGTGTTGCACTCAACTGAGCTGAAAGGACTTTGAGATCTGAAGAGTGCTTTGGTGACAAATGTAGAGATCTGAAGAGCGTTTTGGTGACAGATGTGGAGGTACAGAATTCAGCATTTTCCCTGCTGGCTTTCAGTCTTGCTTTGGTCCAGTCTTTCCTCACAGGGCTCCCTCTCTTCCCTTCTGGAATGGTAATGTATATTCTGTGCCATTGTATGCTAGAAGTATGTGATCTGCTTTAATTTTGATTTTACAATGGATTAGTTATTGCCTTGAGTCTCAGAAGAGACCTTTGGACTTTTGAACTTAGACTAAAAGTATTTAACATTATGATATGGCTATAAGTCTAATGGAGTCAGAAAGTGGAATGTGGTGGTTTGAATCAAAATGGTCCCTATAGGCTCATATATGTGAATGTTTAGTCATCAGGGAATGATACTGTTTGAGAAGGATTAGGAGATGTGGCCTTGCTGGAGTAGTTGTGGACTTGTTGGAGGAAGGGTGTCATTGGAGGTGGGCTTTGAGATTTCAAAAATCCATGCCAGGCCAAATATCTCTCTCTCTCTCCCACCCTCCCCCCTTCCTTCCCCCCTCCCCCCTCTCTCCATTTACAAATCAGAATGTAGCTCTCAGCTACAGCTGCAATGCCTGCCTGGTCCATCCACTGCCCTTTCCACTGTGATAATAATGAACTAAACATCTGAAACTGGAAGTATGCCCTCAACTAAATGTCTCCTTCATAACAGTTGCCATGGTGTCTCTTCACAGCAGTAGAACAGTGACTCAAACATCCATACAACTTAAAACCCTTCTAGGACCGACATATTTTCAATTTTCTGCTTTATTTCTTTCCTTCACAGCTAACATCCCCCAAGTCTTGTATATTTATCTTGTATTTATCTTCAATCTGTATCGCATAGGATCATTGCTTCCACCTCATCTCCCCTGGTCTTGCTCATATCACAAAATTATATGAACAAGTTTCCTTCTAGAAACTGCAGTAGACATGTTACAGGCCTCTTCGGAACTTGATCCCTTAGCCATGTTTACACAGGTAATTACTGTCTCTTTCAGATGAAATCATCTTTACAGCTCATGAAACTACTTATAAGGCTTTCTGATGCACCTTTGGCTTCCCATGAGAATTTTCTTTTTTGGATCCTTCTGTCTTTCCTGATCACCAAGTGTGAACCCTGTTGAGCTTCCCTAGGCTCTTTTCTCTTTTCACCATATGCTTTCTCATGGTGACATCACATATATTTAATGACTTCTGATCCATCTGGACATGGCCAACACATACCTTGTCATAATCCCAGAAATATATGAGTTCCAGGCTGATTCACATATTTATTTGCCAGTCTGTCATCTCTGTGGACATCACTATCATTTCAAAACTCAGAAGGTTCAAAGTTGAATGAAGCATCTTCCACGCCTCCTTACATATTTCCTCTCTGTAAATGTGTCTGAAGAAGCTTGCCCACCTGGCTTCCTCATCTGTTGTTCCATACTCCCTTCAGCTCCCAACCCACAGCCACATAGGCCTATTTCCAACTGGAAGATGCTTTCTCCACTTCTTCATCCACATCAAGAGATTTCCTCTTTGTAATGTGTCTAGCAATAGTATTTCCATCCTCAATTTTACTCTCAATCCTTGGCTGATTTAATTCCTAAATATATTTCATGTTTCAATGAAAAATCTTTTCACCCAGAAGATTTCCTAACCCCTTATTATATATTTACTTTATTCCCACTAACCCTGCTGTTCTGAAAATGAAGTTAAAATTGCTTATTCTTTACATATCTTCTTTACTAGCCTGAAATCCTGTGTGAATAGTGGTTTTTGTAGATTTTTTTTAACTGCTAACATTTTCCATGCAAATCCAAATGTATGTATGGACATGTGAGTAGCTTTGTTCATATACCTAGGGTCACATTGTGCACAATGATTCATATCCTGCTTTTGGCACTTGACAACTTTTTCCAACGTTGGTGATGCCATAGTTGTCTGCCAGCTATGGTCAGTACCACTGTATTCATCATCTTTGACAACAAGCCCATGGACACACATCCTGCAAACTATTTGAAGACAAAGCTCTAAAGGCAAGAAACTTTAAGGCTGTGAGCACTAGAGAAAAAAAATCAGTGGGTTATAGGAGTCCTTGTTTTCAGACTTTTCTAGCATTTATATGCCTCAACAGTGCCCATAGCAAGGAGAAGTTTGATGGTGATAGCTTTATCCTGAAGCATACAAGTCCTGACAACTTCCCAATAACAAATGCTGGGTGATACACAAATGGCTTCCAGCTTTTCATCTACCCTGTCAGCACTGAGTGTTTGCTTGGCAAGCATGTGGTCTCTGGAAAGGCAAAAGAGGGAGTGAAAACTGCGAGAGCCAATAGGTGCTTTGGGTGCTTCTTGGCACCTTGTGCCAGCTTCAGACAACTGGAGTGCACTGGCTTGTATTTACCTTAGCCATCATAGCACCACCTCCACTGTTGAGGTGAACCCCTTCCACCCCACTTACTTCTAAACCTATGATCATCCTGCTCTTGATGAGATTCTTTGGGTTTTATGTTTTTCCTAATCTCCTCCAAGCCTAGCTAACTTACAGGATTTGTTATGAAGAAAAACTAAATAACTGTATATTCATTTAACAAATTCCTTAATCAATAAAGCTTTGCATTGCTAACCTTCTAGTACTATAAAATAGAAAACTGACAATATGAATAGAATTTCTGGGTCAAAGGCTATATTATGTCTATGTTCACACATATGCATATGTGGATACAGATAACTCCACCATTTTTCTTGATGTTTGTTTGTATTTTTGTTTCAATAAATTTATGTTTCTCTTGTGTCCTACCACGATGTGACACTCCAATTTTTCTGGGTTTTTTTTCTTTATCTTTGTAGCCTGAATTCTATCAAATACTTTTTCAAGCACTTGAAAGTTCTTTAGTGCTTAAAACTACATTTATATTATGGTTATGTGTTGGACAATGCCTTTTTGCTACTATATCAAGTAAATATAATGTTTATTAGAATACTGTATTGCATTATATATAGCATAGTATGGTGCTGGCATGCAAAAAGACAGATTGATCAATGGGAAAATAGAGAGCCCAGAAGTACATGAAAAAAGCTAAATATTCCATAAAAGCAACATTCTATTCATGAAAAAGAGTATTGGCATGATAGGCTACACGTCTGAAAAATATCAGATTAGTCTTTTACCTCATACTACATTCAAAAACCAATACCCATAAAACCAATTGAAATCTGAAACAAAACTGAAAATAGCACAAGTTGTAAAACATATATCAAAGACCATAGTTAAAGCTAGTGTAGGGGCCTTATAGCTGAGGCAGAAAACCTGAGGGTTTTGAGACTTTGTAAGTACATTTTAAAAAAAATCAAAGACACAAAAGATGACCATAAATAGGGCTAGAGAGATGTATCAGCAGTTAAGAGCACTTTGTTGATCTTGGAGAAGAACTGGGATCAGTTCCCAGCACCCACACAGTAGCTTATAACCATCCACAACTCCAGTACCAGGGAATCCAATACCCTCTTCTGGCCTCTGAGGGTACCAGGCACACACATGTTACACTTACATCCAGATAAAACACTCTTCACACACTAAAATAAATAAATCTAAAAGAAATTCACTATACCATAAATGATGAGACTGTCCGCAATACAGATCAAGAATAATGGATTAATGTTTGTGTTAGAGAAATAACTCTCTGTCAGGGGAAATAGTGTTATGGTTTGAATCAGCCATGTTTCTCAGAGATTGGTGTTTTGTGTGCCTGTTCCTCAGCTCATAGTATTGTTGAGGAACAATGTCAACACTGTCCAAGGCAGTGATGGCTGGCAGCCACAGTTCCCCCTGGGAAGCCCCAGCTAAGACCCAGTGCCTGGTTCTCCTACTGCTTTCTCTGCTCCTCCTTCTGTCCATGTTGAGAGCTGCAGCCTCACACTTCCATCACCAATGCTGAGTAGCTCCACCATGCCTGCTCTGCCATGATGAACTGAATCCCTCAGAAATCATGAGCCAAAATAGATTCTTCCCCTTTAACTTATTTGTTAACTATTCTGTTACAAAAATAACTAACACAGAATTGGATAAAGGATGTATTATACACTTACATGTAAATATACATGCATATATGAATTTGTATAATCACACAATCGCCAATCCTAACAGTCAGCAAGCATGAAAACTACTCCAAATCACTCTACTGCAGAGAAATGTAAAGTAAAAGATAATCTAATTCAAGTGAATACTCACAAAATTGATGGGGCAGAGCATCAGCTCAGCAGCAACCTCTTCCTCTGCCCTATTTTATGAGGTTTTTACTCTCTCTCTGCTTCCCCCAGCAGCCCAACCCAGAAATGTCAAGCACAACACAGTAAGGAACATGCTCAATTCCTGAACTGTAGACTTTTTTGTTTGTTTGTTTTCTCTTGTTTTGTTTTGTTTTCGAGACAGGGTTTCTCTGTATAGCCTTGGCTGTCCTGGCCAGGCTGGCCTCAAACTCAGAAATCCACCTGCCTCTGCCTCCCAAGTGCTTGGATTAAAGGCGTGTGCCACCACCGTCCAGCGAACTGCGTACTCTTAATGTATTTGCATCTCGCATTTTCTGTGTGTTTTATGTGCACCTATACAGATGCATGCACATATTTCACTGTATCACTGTATATATTTTGCTGCTAATTCAGTTAGTGGGAAAAGGGTAATTCAATTATAAATAGAGATCAGTTTAAAGTTGCTTACTGAAGAGATCCTTGTAATTTCACAGGCAATGAGGTGTTTTGTTAGCAATATACTTCTAAAAAAAATTTAAATTTACTATGTTTTCTAGAATTGAATTTTCCATAATCATCTCAGAATCATTTGAAGGAAGATGATATTCTATAACTAGCTTAGGAAAATAAGTTTAATTTCTGTATTTTCAAACTTTTTTATTTATTTTATTGATTTAAGTTTTATTGCATTATGATGAGAAAAGATATATGATTTCAATTTATCTGAATTTGTTAACATTTAAAAACATATTTTAAGTAAATAGAATTAAATCACATTCTTGTTTCCCTTTTTCACCCCAACTCCTCCCAGAGACCTCCCTTCAATACCTACAATACCTTTTTTGTCATATTCTTTAAAATTTATAAAATATTATAACAGTAAAAATGAGTATTATAAAAGTTGTTTGATATAAAACAACAATCCATTTAACAGCCTTTTTTTTATTAGATGTTTTCTTTATTTACAATATCTTCTTTCTCAGGTTCCCCTCCAAAAATAATAATAAAATAAAATAAAATAAAACAAACCCCTGTTCCCTCTCCCCTCCCCCTGCTCACCACCCTACCCTCTCCTGCTTCTTGGCCCTGGTGTTCCCCTACACTGGGGCATAGAACCTTCACAGGGCCAAGGGCCTCTCCTCCCATTGATGACCAGCTTGGCCATCCTGTGCTTATACATATGCTGCTGGAGCCATGAGTCCCACCATGTGTGCTCTTTGGTTGGTGGTTTAGTCCCTGGGAGCTCTGAGGGTACTAGATAGTTCATATTGTTCTTTGTCCTAAGTGGCTGCAAACCTTCAGCTCCTTGGATCCTTTCTCTAGCTCCTTCAGTGGGGACCCTGTACTCAGTCCAACGGATGGTTGTGAGCCTCTACTTCTGTATTAGTCGGGTACTGTCAGAGCCTCTCAGGAAACAGCTATATCAGGCTCCAGTCATCCAGCACTTGCTGGCATCCACAATAGTGTCTAGATTTGATAACTGAATATGGAAAGGATTCCCAGGTGGAGCAGTCTCTGGATTGTCCTTCCTTCAGTCTCTGCTCCAT
>NW_022196898.1:16734980-16761951 GCF_008632895.1 Mastomys coucha
GCAATGAAGGAGTGTTCCTCTTTCTCCACAACCTCTCCAGCATCTGCTGTCACCTGAGCTTTTTATCTAGCCATTCTGACTGGTGTGAGGTCGAATCTCAGGGTTGTTTGATTTGCATTTCACTGATGACTAAGGATGTTGAACATTTCTTTAGGTGCTTCTCAGCCATTTGCTATTCGTCAGTTGAGAATCCTTTGTTTAGCTCTGTACCTCATTTTTTAATAGTGTTATTTGGTTCTCTAGAGTCTAGCTTCTTGAGTTCTTTATATATATGGATATTAGCCCTCTATCAGATATAGGATTGATAAAGATCTTTTCCTAATTTGTTGGTTGCCGTTTTGTCCTATTGACAGTGTCTTTTGCCTTACAGAAGCTTTGTAATTTTATGAGGTCCCATTGGTCAGTTCTTGATCTTAGAGCAGAAGCTATTGGTGTTCTGTTCAGGAAATTTCCCCTGTGCCCATGTGCTCACGGCTCTCCCCACTTTTTTTTAGGTGCTTCTCAGCCATTTGGTATTCATCAGTTGAGAATTCTTTGTTTAGCTCTGTACCTCATTTTAATAGGGTTATTTGTTTATAAAATTAGGGCATTTTTAAACTTTTAAAGCTTTTTTTTTAGATTGAGAAAGACACCCACCCCTTTCATGGATTAAAAATAGATCTAATCAACATTCTGAACAAGGAAATATTACAGGCATGCAAACTAGATGGTTGGACACTGATTACACATTTTATGGACTTAATTAAAATGGATATAAAACAATTTGACTTTTTAAATTCACTCTACTCTAGGACAGCACAGCAAAAACATGAAGCCAATGTACAAAAACATGTAAAATTTACAATCTGTACAAGCCCATGGGACCACGTCTGTCTTTTGTAAAGATTACAGCTTTAGGTTTATCTACAAATGTCCCTATCCACCCCTAAGTGAGTGACTTTATCCTTACCTATCATCCTCGGTCCACCTTCTTCCTCCATTCTTCTGCTTGTGTGGGAAACTTAAGAAAACAACATTACCACAGGTAAGGTCCAGAAGGTCACATTAATGAACATGCAGCCATCATTTTGTCTGTTCACTGTCTCTTCATCCCTCCTAGTCTGCACATAAAGAAATTCTGCTTGCTTCCTACTTGCATTCAAATGTTAATTATTTCAGCTTGAAAGGAATATGTGAAAAAAGGCTGGTGTCTCCCTTATTTTTCCTTTCCTGGATAGTTAGAGGCCAGGGGTGTCAAAGAAAGCAGTTTTATATTTACAACTACTTAAGCTAATACAAGAAATGATATTTTGTTTCTCTTGGTTTCAACCACCTTAGTTCATTTATCTATCTGATTAAGGACAGAAAGAATAATTATTCTTTATGTTACTAGCTTAAAACCAAAGGACTGTTATTTATAATTAATATATTGTAACAAAATATATTTTTAAAAGTCAATGGTAGGAATGTGAATATAGCAATTAGTAACAGTAACCATATCCAAGCTTCTATTCTAGTTCAGTCTAAGGGATCCTGAAACTCATTGTCAGCTTTAGTTTGCATATTCTATTTGAAATTTTATTTCTTAGATTTGGGCAACATTTCTAGCACCTGCAACATGAAGATACCCCCTTTTGCAGTTGTGCACAGTTTCTTACAAAATGTCTAATAAGTGTGAATTTCAATCACTTACAAGCTATGTTCTTTAGTGATGTGACCAGAGTTTACATGGGGATAAAAAACTTTTATTTTGAAATGCCAAGTGTTTAATACCTAAAATACTATCTTCCTTTCATACCACAATTCCACCCCTATTCTCCTCCTCCCGGCATCAACATGGGTAACCAAAAGCAATCACAACAGAACTAAACATGTTGCTCATATCACATAGGGCTACTATAGGACAGAGCAGTAAGTGGCTAAACAGACCGTCCAGTGTTTAAGAGCACGTGCTGTACTTCTGGGTGCCAAGTTTGATTCCCAGGACCCACAGCGGGGCTCACAATGGTCTGGAGCTTCAGTCTCATGGGATCCAATGCCTTCTTCTGGCCTCTATGGGAACTGCATGCATGTGGTGCTCAGACATACATGCAGGCAAAACACCCTATCCATAAAATAAAATAAAATAAAATAAAATAAAATAAAATAAAATAAAATAAAATAAAATAATATTAGCATTAAAAAGAGAATTCGTGATTAATATCAAAGATAGGATGAATTTGATGGGGCTGTCACTGCGATGAGTTGGTGTGTGCATAACTTTTACAAGGCTATGAATTCAATTCGCAGCACCATCAAAACCAAGAAATTAATAATATAGTTTTACAAGAACAGAAAAGATTTTATCTGGGTAATCTTCTTTCTTTTATAACAAAAGGGTTTTTTTGTATAATCCAGGTGCTCCTTGAATCCAAGATCCTCTTGCCTCACTTCTTAACCACTGTAGCAATAGGCACGCACTACCATACCCATCTGCCCAGAATATCATTTTAACTCTGAGTAAACAAACAGTGGGTAAAGTTGCATAGAGAAGTAATTAGATCAGAGTCCTTGCTCATTCTGGACCAACAAAGCATCCTCTGATGGTTTTTAAACTGTATAAAACCAGATAGCATTTTGTGGTTGCCATTGTTTTACATTAAGGGTGCATTTTTGTGACATAAATGTTCACTGGTTTTCTATTTAAGACCAGAAATTTCTTGCTACATATTCAGTGCTCTGATTTGTGCACATCTGCTCATAATGCTTCTATAATGCATCTTCATATGTGCATCAACTCATAATTAATGAGAGGGATGTCCTAAAATCTCAGAAATACAAAAGTCGTGTGCTGTAAGGAACTATCTGATTTAACAGTATTTCCACATTTGTGTGAGGGATTCATGAAGGTATCAGAAAGAACTATTTAAACAACCCATAAAATATCTGTAAATAACAAGAGAGCAACAGATATATTCTGGTAGAAATTGAGAAAGTTCGAACTATGCAGAAAATTGTCTTTTAAGGAAATTTTCATGTGTATTATTAGCATCTTAAAATTGGATTTGCCATGTTTTTTATTAAAAACAGAACATAAATTTGTGATTTTATTTATTCAGAAGGAATAATGTACTCTGCTGTGTCTGATATATATTGACATGTCATTTTAAATATTTATGCAAAGAAAGCAGGAACTATACACATTTGCTCAGTCTCTCTGCTTGACCTCTGACATAATACCATTTCTTGACTTGGAGTCATTGATTCTAAAGTATATGGACTCATTAGGAAGGTATATCCTACTGAGTTTAAATCATGGATCCTAAAGAACAGCTTTCTAGAATCAGAACCACCTTTTAGGTGAAGGTAAAAATGTAATCTTAAAAATGCACATGCTACAAGTATAAATTTCTTATACTTTCATTTCAAATACTGTTGGCTTCTTTCATTTATAAAAAGCTAAGGTCATTACTGAGTGGTTATAATTTAATTAACAGAATCTTCATAATATTTCTAAATATAACATGGAAAGTAGGAAAATTATAGCATAGATTCTAAAATACAAAAACAAAACAGTTTTGACGTATTTTCCAAGTATGTATTTTAATGCATGCATCTAATAGAAAGAACATAAAATTTCCATTTAGTAATTTAAAACAAAACATAAAAAGAGACAGAAATAATAGCATTATTCATCCAATGAAAGCCCATCTCTAAAATTTTAGATTAAAAAGAGGGGGTATTCACCATAGTAGTTAATTATCACCCAGCTGCAAAAGAATGGTACATATCCAAAACTAAATGTTTTCCATCCTTTGGAAACAAGACAAATATTAGTGATGGCTGACATAAATGGCCTTTGCTCCATTTAACATTTAATCAAGTAGTTAATATTAAAACTGGAGACAGGGAAGATGTGTTGAAAGCAGTTACTTGTATATTGATATTGCAGAAAAACTACATATGGTTTCCATTGTTCCGTAGCCAACATTTTGGAATTTCTTACAGAATGATATATTTACATTTTTCAAAACTGAAAATGTCTGCCTCCTTATTGAAGTTTACCATATGTCAAAACACTTCAAAAGCTAAACGTTTTATATACTGAGGGGAAAACTGACTAATTTATAATGTATATAAGATTAACCAGAGGAAACTTAAAGAATGTCAAAAACAGTGTTACAGCTGTCAGTTAATTAATACTTGAGTAATCCTTGATAAATCATAACGAAAGTTTTAATTTATGTAACTCTATGAAACATGTCAGTAATAATCTCAGACAGTTCGCCAGCTCAGTAATTTGCTTTCAAAAGTTTTTAAGAGAGTATATTTAATATAAAGACACTCAGTATGAACCTTCATATTTCTTTAATTAATATAGTCAGCAAACACAATGACCTCAAGGTTTAAGCCATAAAAGTCCATTGTTTAGATGGAATCTCCTTTAACTTGCTTCAAAAACTAATCATCAGCATGCTTTCTCAGTTTGTATGCATAGAAATGGCTCCCCAAACCCCTGAAAGCAAATATCATTAAGTATAGCTCACCTCCATCAGTGACATGACAGAAGCATCAGAAACTTCAGCCCGTATCCGAAATCTACATGAATCAACTTACTGTGCGTGCAGACACTTTCCTGTTCTGTAGTCATGCTGTGGCAAGCATAATATCCATTGAACACACGTTAATGATGGGGAACTGCAAAATGTACCTAGAGAAAAAAAACGGCTAATGACAAAGAGCGGGTGAGTGAATACTTCAAACTCAAACATATACCAATCAGCAAGTATGAGTAGCATCTCTCCCAGGAGAGGAACAAAACTGACTTAGATGGTTTTTCATGGCTTGCATAATTAGTTAGCATAACTAAAAGGTTACAAATAGACCTAATCCAAGTGAACCTGGCATCATGAGGTGTTACCACTAGAAGAGTAATTCTGTCAGGTCTCTAACTAACAAGTATTTTTTATCAAGGTTTGGCAAATAAAGTTGAAAGGGAAATTTCTAAAAGGTGGCAGAGTCATGAGCAGTAATGACGGAGGCTTATTAAACACATTCCACAGCTGATAAAGTAGTTGGCTTGAGAGAGCTGTAGAGCTATCTAAGAAAGGAGAGCAGATGTTCTGTGTTTTGACTTGGTGAAGCATTTAATGCATGGTTTCATGAAAAGTCACTTGAAAGATTAATCCAAATTGGCTTGGATCTGTTCAGTGAAACACAGAAAAGAAAACTGCTTGAAAATCAGTAAGCAGACAATTGTAACAAATGGCCATATACTCATTTGGGGTAGAGAGCTGCCACTGAGCTGGGCCTGGATCTGGTTTTGGTTAATGATTTTATCAGTAGTTTTTTAAATAAACATTTTAAATAGAATTTTCAAATACAACTGCATAGGGAGAGCGTGCCTACAGAATTAAAACTAATAGATTTTCAAAGGGAAGATTTCAGTACACAGGAAGTAAGGGGGACTTTTCACAGATAAAAATTCACTCCAGAAAATAAGATTGTGACTCTAAGAATAACAGACATTTTACTAGAGATGCCAAAACTCACAGTGCAAGTAAACATTGTCATCTTGAAGTCACCTTGAAAAACCCGACGGTCTGGCAACTGTTACTATTCAGGATCTTTGGGGAGTTCATCTTTAAAACTGCCTTAAGCAAATCAGTGCCTGTAAACTTTAGTACTCTCTATGAGCCATATAAGAAATGTGTCTTATCACAAACTGCTCTACTTAATTTTTCCCTACATTTTATTTGTAATAAAAATTATGTTTCCTAGCTTCTCCATTAGACAATGCCAAATAGCCTTTGGCTAGCTCCAAACCTAAACTCATTCTCAAAAAAGTTGATACATTTGTATCAACTAAACTTAGGCAATATAGCATAGCATAAATATATGGTTTCCACACAAAAATTGTACTGTGTGCTTGTCCCTACCATGGGATTCTTAGGGTATATAGAAACTAAGCAATGATCCTTGCTCTCAAGACATGCACACTCAAGCATGGACTAGTACAGGACAGTATAATGATGCGCTTGTAGATATATATGCTGAGAATTCTACAACAGCACACAGGGGATCTGGCTGGCTCAGCTTGAGAATGCATAGGAAAAAAATCCAGTACTGAAATTTGAGCTGAAACATCCAGAGGAACTAGAGAGACCCAAGAAATGATGTTCTATCAGAAACAAAATTTTGTAACTGTCTAGTACTTGGGATCTGACATTAGCTCCCTAAAGGAGGAATGAGGTGTTGGTCAGCGTTAGCTAATGAGACAGGAGAGCAGTAGTGCAGAGTCAACAAGAGCATCACAGAGTTTAATTATGAACACCAAAGAGTTTGAATTTGATTCTCTAAGCACTTCAGAGGTTCTGAAAAGTGAGAGTTCCTTACAATGTGCACATCTGTGGCTGGAAGAATATAACTGGGAGTTAGGAGAGAAATAATAGGTTTGTGGAAGGAGAAACTGGACCATGGGAAGTACTTGCATGGTTATTATAGTGCCCTCTGATCAAGCGTCAGCCTCCACCACTGCACTAATGACTGTTACAGTGGTAAGGTCTCTCCACTACTGCACTAGTGACCGTTACAGTGGTAAGGTCTCTTTGGTCAGGTTTTGAGCCTTATGCCTTCTCCTTTGATACATTGTTTTGTTTTGTTTTTTCAATTGACTTGTAGTAAAGCCCATTCTCTCACTTTCTCCATGCCTTACCCAGTCTTCTCTAGCTGCTGTCTGTTCTCCTCAAACTCTCCTTGATGCAGCACCCCAGGCCTCACTCCTCATCAAACTCTCCTTGATGCAGCACCCCAGGGCCCACTCCTCATCTCTCTTTCCCTTCTCCCTGATGACTTTTTGAGTTACACTACACCTCACCGCAGTGAATGCCTTCTAAGTAAATCTTAAACAATTCAAGTGCACCCCAGTGTGAGAGGAGATACCTAAATGAACATCTAGACTCACTGGGATGTGTCAAAGCAATCCAAGGAATTATAGGGAGTTGCAAAAATTGTGACCCAGAATCTGTGGTGCATGACTGTAGTCCCAGCATTTAGGAACACTGAGCAGAAAGATTGCTAAACATTTGAAGCCATCCTGGTCTACTTGGTGAGTTAGGAGGCACCCTGGGCTAGATAGGAAGATTCTATTTCAAACAATAGAACAAAATTGTGACTCTCAATATATAAGAATAGAAAGTAAATCTAAGACGGTAAAGGAACAATATCTGTAACAGCACATGAGAGCCAGAGTTAAACGAGAACAGAAAACATTAGGATTTGGATATGATTCAAAGATGTCAGTAAAATATTTAGCAAGTTATGAAAGGAAAAGTAGGACTAGAGATGATTCAGTGGTTAAGAGCACTAAATTCTCTTGCAGAAGACCTGGGTTCAATTCCCAGAACCCAGGAGGAGCACACGATTCTCCATAACTTCAGATCAGGGGATCCAATGCCCTCATTTGACTTCCACAAGCATGCAAGAGGTATATATTCATACATGCGGCAAAACACTCATACACATAAAATAAAAACAAATAAATTATTTAGCTGGGTATGATTGCAGAATTGGGAGACAAAGGCATGTAGATTTCTATGACCTCAAAGCCAGCCTGGTCTACACAGTGAGTTCCAGGAGAGCCAGGGCTACATAATCAGACCCTGTCTTGTAAAACAAACTAAAAAACAAAATAACAAATAAACAAAAGAAGAAAAACTCAATAAAATGAAGATAAGTATGATATATATATACATTTACATACATACATATACATATACATACATACATATACATATACATACATACATATATATATACATATACATATACATATACATATACATATACATGTACATATATATGTACATGTATATGTATATGTATATGTATATATATATGATGATGATAAATACTCAGCCAAGTCAAAGGTTAAGAGCACTGACTGTTCTTCCAGAGAACCCGGGTTAAATTCCCAGCATCTACACAGCAACTACAACTGTCTGTAACTCACATTCCAGGGGATCCGACAAACTCACACAGACACACATGTAGGCAAAACCAATGCTCATAAAATAAAAACAAATGAATCATTTTAAATAAAGAAATGCTCAGCTATAATGTAGGAGACAAAAAGAGAGAACTGCTGAATAATACTGAAAAACGGAGTGTTTCTGCGTAGTCCTGCAAAAGCAAGTACAGCTGAGTAGTGCTGGGACTCTTGAAAGGGGAAGTTAACTCTTAGTCCATTTCCTGAGCATGTGCTCCCGGAAGAAGACTCCATCACTAGGTACTGCTCACCTTCTAAAGCCAATCATACCATTTCCCAGTAGACATTCGTGATGTCCCATCTTCCTTTTACTATTTTGATTAGCTGCTGGAGCCTGACATAGAGTACTTGCTCAGATGCTTGCAAGAACTTGGAATTTCTTTTTCTTTTTCTTTTTTTTTTTTTTTTTTTTTTTTTTTTTTTTTGGAATTTTTTTTTTAATTTTTATTAGATATTTTCTTTATTTACATGTAAATTTCTCCCTTCCCAGTTTCCCCTCTAAAAAACAAAGAAACAAATAAAAACAACAAAAACAAACCCCAGCTGCCTCCCAACTCCCCATGCCTGCCACCCCGCCCTCTCCCACTTTCTGGCCCTGGCATTCCCCCACACTGGGGCACAGAACCTTCACAGGGCTGAAGTCCTCTCCTCCCATTGATGATCAAATTTGCAATCCTCCACTATACACGCGCTGCAAGAACAATCAGTCCCACCATGTGCAGACCTTGGTTGGTGGTTGAGACTCTGGGAGCTCTGAGGGTACTAGTTAGTTCATATTGTTAAGAACTTGGAATTTCATTCATATAATTAGGTTTCCCTCCTCGAACTTAGGTATATATTTTATTGTTTCATTTAAGTTTTTAATTATCTTTGGTGAACATTGAACTAAAAGCTTTGGACATGCAAAGCATGCATTATACAATTGAGATGTAGTCCCCAGCCTCTGTCCCCAGCTGCATGCATGCACGCATGTGTGTGTGTGTGTGTGTGTGTGTGTGTGTGTGTGTGTGGCCCCTGAGACTAACATCTTCTCTGGAGCAAGTAAATGGTGCCCAGATCATTCCATGGATTATTTCTTATTAAAGTACTCTTGCAGCACAGAATATTTAGATGCCATACAACTGGATGTGCAGGAGTCTCCAAATTTTATCCTTTTTGATTGCCCCTTTTCTCTATTCTTTCTGCATTTGCAACTTGCCCTGCCTCCCATCCCCACCTCATTTCAACCAGACCTTCTGTTTGCTTAGACTCCCAAGGATGCCAGACTTTCAGGGGAGGTCAGGAAAGGGGAGTCTGGCAGATTGGAGCAAAAAGGTAAAAGGGCCCTTAAGGCAGTGATACCTGTGTGGTTGTGCACAGCCAGACTCCTGAAATGAGTACCTCAGAAGAAAGGACAGAGGGTCGACTGTGTGATGTGTGACGTGGGAAGCTTCTCGAGATGAAAGCATGAGAACTAGTCATAAAGTGGGCAGGAAAGGAAAAATACCTCGCTGTTCTCCTAAGCGTGGAAGAGCTGGCAAAGGCAAATCATGTGGGATGCTGTTTGGTTGACTTTTCTCCTTTTTATTAGCTCTCATTTCAAGCTGTTGAAAAGCGTAGCCCTTGCACCCACTGAACTACTGTTTTTCTCACTGGGCACCCCATTTGGTGGGATGAGAAGAATGGGGGCGGGAGGTGGCAAGAAACTGTGGAACGGAAGGAATGAAGGAAAACACACACACCTCACTAACTGCATCACTGACCTCAGAGTTCTACACACTGCCCTGCCATGCCTACTGGGCTGGAGACCATGGTAGTCCTGGCAAACAGAGTTCATGGTATAGAAGATGAAATCAGTCCTGTGCAAGTTCCACTGCTTTGTCACCGAGACAACTGCAAACATTCTAGAAATGAATTTCCACCCTGCCTATCAGGGGCTATTTATTCTAATTCCCCACCATGGTCTCGGAAAACTACAAAAAGGACCAATTACCCTCTGAGTTGGTCAGAGCCTCATTTGTCCTCAATGAGGACTCACACATGGGCACACAACTCACCACCAGTACAACTGGTGCTGACTATTAACCCAGATCAATAGTCTCAACAGAAAAGGTCAAAGGTCCAATGGGCTCTGGGAACCCCAGACCACATTACTCTCCACCTTGACCAGCTTGACAGACAAGCTCAATTGCTCCGGCTGTTCCCTTTCTGTGGGTTAGCCAAGAACTTTAGAGCCTGATGTAAACATTCCTTCCTTACGTTAATGCTACTAGCAAAAATAAATAATAAGCAGAACAAGAGTGAAACAGAACAAAGGTTTTTGTGGCTGACTCTGCTTTTATAAAGGAATGAACATTACTTGGCATATTTTCACTACTGACTTCATTTTACAATGATGAAGGCTTCATAAAAGATGCCTCTACATGGTACACGGAGGTCTGTATGCATAAGAGGAGAATACTTTAGGGTGTGGCAAAGCATCCCAGACCCAACTTTTGAAGGACTGTTGCTATTGAACAGACTCAGAAACATCTCCTACACATTAAAAAAAAAGTAGGTTTTTAAATATATATACATGTATACATACATGTACATGTGTGTATACATATATTGATATACAAAACCTCCCCATATTTCTTTATCAAAGAAGTGGTTAGGTTTTTAAGACAGGGTCTCACACGGTAGGCCAGGCTGGCCTGGAATTTGGTATGCAACTAAGGATGGCCTGGAACTTATAGTAATCCTCATGTTTCTGCTCACATCTACATAGTGCTAGAATGACAGGCGTGAGCTACCATGCCTTGCCCTATATTATTTTTTGATTGTGTGTTATAAGACATTGCTATATATTTTGTCTTAAAACAATCTAAATTGGCCCAGTAATGGTAACACAAGCCTTCAGACCCAGCCCTCAGGAGATAGAGGCAAACAGATCATTGTGGGGCTAAGGCTAGCATATTCCACACAGAGAGTTCCAGGCTAGCCAGGCCTGTGTTGTAGTACCCTGTATCAAAACAAAAGAAGCAAATCAACACATCAACAACCCATCCAAATCAATTACATTATAATCCTGTGGTTTAGAGCCTGACACAGATCTCATTGTACTAAAATCAGGAGTAAGGAGGGCCGCATCCTTCCTAGGCCTCTGAAGAAATGACTACCCATCCATTTCCCATCCTCCTACCTGCATTCCTTCTTTCCTCCTACTTCAGAGCCTGCAATGTCTAGTTGCTATGTTGTTAGCATTCTCCCACACTTACAATGCTTGCATCTCTGCTCCTTGGCCTTCCTCATTGTGCCTCTGAGGGCCCTTGCTAGCCCTATTTTAAGGTCAAGTTATTCACAAATTTCCTTCCACTGCAACCTTAACTTTCCCTTTGCTAGGTAGCTCAACATAGATGTAGACAGGAATTAGGAAGTGGATGTCTTCACAAACCGTTATTATTTCATCTTTTCTTACAGTCATCAGCGGACCTGCTTCCTTCTCTCCAAAGCTTTCCACCTAACTTCTTCCATCTGAAAAGTGACTACAGCATAAGACCAATTATAATAGACATTACATAAGCCTTAAAAGAAATGCAACTGCTGACAAGTGAGAATTTCAGTAAACCTATTGTACATGAGACAGATAATTATATTTTAAACCAGTAATGCCAGCAAACATAATGCAAAACAATGCTGCATGAGTTCTGAACATTTGGATAGATTGATAGACCTTTTAAAAATCGTTTTTAAGGGCAGTTTATTTTCTTCTTCGTTTCCACTGAAGCATACAAAATGTATTCAATAAATATGTAGCAGAAGGACAATCAATCTAATATCGAAGTGACTACAGAGTTAATGCCAGGGCTTGATTTGTGTGCTGATATTCCAGAGTATAGAAGACTGAAGGTCAGAGGCTCTGGAGAAACACCACATAAAGAAATCCTCCAGCTCCTATGTACAAAGCAAGAGCCAGCCCCATGTCTTACAAAGGGGAAGATCTAAAATCATAACTACTCAATTTTATTTTTTTAAGTTTAACAAGATTTGAAGTAAGCTTTATTCCAAACTCCAGAGCAGATGACATCATGCAGGTAACCAATACTCAGAGTAAGGGGATAGAATAAATATGCATATTATGCCCCCCAAATTTCTTAATGCATTTCTAACTACAGACAGGTTAATTTAAAGTCTTTGTGTGTAATAATACAGAAGGGGTAAATAACATAAGTATAGTAGAGATGGAAAATTGTTGAAACCCATTGTGTACCAAGCACGTAATACATCTCACCTTATTAGACCCTTGCAACAATCTGAAAACATGTGTTAGAGAATATGAACAGGACATAGGTTCTAGGAAGAAAAATTACTTAAAAGTTCACATCTAAAATTTATAGCTGAGATTTGAACTCAGAAATACTTGCCTCTAAAGATTAGTTGTATACAGGGACAACATACTGACTCAACAAAAAGATGTATGAAATAGTTCTTTGAGCACTACATAGAACTATATAAAACTGGGGGTGATGTTAATAATATAATTAAATGTTGACATTAAAAAGAGGTCCTTTTAATTTAGTCTACAGTAAGGACTCCACAAAGTAAGTAAATGCTCCTTGTAAGTAAATGCTCCTTGTTTAGTATTATATGTTTTCAAACTTCTTTTAAATATATAAATGTCCTTATTCGGCAGGCTTTGCATCTTTTGGGCATTTAACTGCTAATGCTCTACAAATCTGGGCAGCCAAGGAAAACGCAGATGGAACACAAACCACAGCAACATATGGTATACATTTACTTCTAACAAAGTGTGCTTCTTAACCTCTGGGTGTCCCTCCGCCATTCCTTTATAAGGCTACTCATTCCTAAGGAAAGTTCAGTTTGCAGAAATGGGGCAATGATCCCCACATGTGCTGTGTGGCCCTTCAGATGTACAGAATATGTATGAATACCTGTAAGCAAGTGCATTTAGCACACACTTTCTGGCAGTACCTTATGTATCAATAAACTGTCTTTCCAGACAGTCAGCTCCATGAGGGCAAGTGCCACACCTGATCTCCTAGCTGTCATATATATAATGATGTACACTTTATAAACTGCTCTCATACATAAGTCTCCTTCCCACCTACCTTGTGACATGACGTCACGTATTCCAGAGAAGGTTCATGGAGGTTAAACGATACCTAAAATCACAAACTAGCACATAAAAGTCTTCCTTTGGTCACAAAAGGAAAGTCTTGTCTGCTTGTCTTGAATGACTTTATTTTCTTCTAAAGTTTTCAGTGTAATGTTCAATGTTTATTCTTAAGAAGAATAAAACCAATTCTTCTTAAGCACTTAGTATACATAGTGTACGGCTGTGATCTAGGGACTTTATAATTAACCTGTTTAATCCTCCTGGCTACTTCATGAGACAGATGCTGTTTGTATCCCCATTCACTGCTAAGGAAACTAAGGGACAGAAAGAAAAACTGACCTAAAATCATAGGGTTGGTCAATAGCAGGCTTGAATCCCGGAAGTGAAGTTCCTGGGTTAACCTCATCAACCGCAAACTATTCTGCTCGGGTAAGAGTGAAGGGAGAGCCTTGCGTTTCAAATAGAAAAAGAAAGGAAGGAAGAGGAAGCCGTGCTTACTCTTCTCTTTGCAGTTTATTCGGTTACATTTTAAATCCTTTCTTCATGGCACTAGAACTCCATGTAAGTCCTTACTACGTTCTCATGCACTGAAGGTGTATGTGGTGGTTACCTTGACTGACACATAAAATACCCCATAGAAAATGCTCAAAGACTTTGCCTTCATTTTGTTTCATGAATTAAGGACATGAGCAGATTGCCTAGATATCAGAAGTGCCGCATGCTCACATCTGTAAGTCTTACAGATTTTCATATTTCTTACATAAGGCTATATCCCATCTGATATGTCTTAGTGTTGACTCTAAACCTGTATACCTGAGCTTAAAAATTATCTAATCATTTTCTCCCCTCTCATTTTAGACTACCTTTTCTTCAGGCACAATACAAGCACTTGCTTCCAATATAATGTTTAACACATTTTATGTTTGTATGCTTTTATTTCAATTGTCTTAAAAACATGCTAGCAAACATCCAAACATATTGTAAAGACTTAAAATTCAAAGTGTGTATACATATATCAACAGGAGTTATGAATTATGTATATTCCAAGCCTATATAAATTAGATTTTGAAAAACAAGCATCGCAGTAGTCAGGCAGGTCATAATAAGACATTCCATGTGAAACGTAAAAACTACCTTGAATAAATTAGCCATAAGTTAACACTCTCATTAGAATGACATATTTGTTATTTCTGGGTTGGAGATGTTGCTTTACTGCATTTTGACTAACTGTTCTAATGGCACATTAAGAACCCATTTTAGGCCTTTCTCCCCACATTAGAATTTGCAGGCTTTTATTTATATTTGAACTAAAATAATATAATGTTTAAAACAATCATCTACTTCCCTATGTAAAATATAATTTTCTTCTGCCCAGAAACATTTAATTAAACCAGTATATGACTTTAGTAATTAGTTTTGCACCAAATGACTATAAAATTAATAGCCAATTGTAAGACTAAAAATTGGGAAAGTGACAATCAAAACAGTCTTACATGCTTTGTTTATGTGATGAAAAGGCGTGACCCTTTAATTCCCTGACACACATTAAACTGATTTCACAAACTTTCTGTACTGGTGTTTAACATAGTCAAGTGCTTGAGGTTATGTAAAATAAACAGTCTTGAGATCTTATTGCAAATGTTTGCAATTTATGATGTAAACTGATTTGTGAAAAAAAAAAAAAAAAAAAAAAAAAAAACAGGATCCCATGTTCTTGAAGCCAAAAAGGCATTTTTTAGAAATCAAAATAGTTCCGAAATTTGAGCATTACATTATAGTAAAGTATTACCATCTGAGGAGCTAAAAAAGTTACAATCCTGGAGTGGGGGTCAAAATAGATGTGTATCAGTTTAATTCTGAGTTTTTGTTTTTTGTTTTTGTTTTTTAAAGGAAAAAAAAAAAACCTGGGATTCTTGGACCAAGGAGTTCTTAACAGTCACCTTGCCTTGAGTAAGCCCCTTTGCCTCAGCTCCTCCCCACTCCCATCCCCAGTGGATTTCTAACTAAGGAGAGGTTTGCATTCCAGGAAAGATTAAGGTTTGGGGAGTCAATTACTGTATTTTGGCCAAGACGTCCTCAAACCCCTTCTGGGGGTGGTTCCGAAAACGCGGGGTTTGGATTTGGCTCACTCAGTTGTCTGCCCAACAGTTTGGACAGCAAAGATCTGGGAAAATGACCCAGAGAGCCTGGATCAAAGGCTCGGACCCTAGACAGTTAGGGTGATCCATCCGCCTGTATCCTCCTGCGCCTCAAGGGAGAGGAAGTGGTGGCTTGGTATCTCTGACCTGACCAGGAACCTTTGGCCTTTCTCTCTAGACCTAGCTTTCCCCCTCCCTTTCTGGACTCAGAATTCATGGTAGGCCGACAATTTGGGCATGGATGGTGCCCAGCTCCCAGCCACCGCCTTTGACCTGGGACTTAGCCCAGGATACCTTGAAGAGCCGTAGTGGGCAGTGGGTCCCACGCCGTTCCCCTGTCCCACGTTCTCCTCGTGTGACCTCCATGTTCCCTTGAGAGGGTCTTGAGAGTAACGGAACCTGCCTTGACCTGAGATTAAGGTTGTCACATGGACCCCGAGAATTCGTAGCCAGGCCCGGGGGACGCACCGGGACCTCTCCGGGGCGACCGGGACCTCTCGGGGCTGCCGGGGCTAGGAGGACTACTCTACAGCTAACCGTGAACCAAACAAGAAAGCCACAGAGCTGGGCTGAAAGGACAAGATAGGCTCCTACTTCCCAGCTTCTGGTAGCCAAGGGACAGACCAACTTCTTGCCCCACCTCCAGTCTGCAGATCAGCTTCAAAGGAGAGCTGAGTCCCGGAGGAAAGCAGAGCGCGCTGCAGACTCCGCAGGGGGTCACTATTTTATCTGCCAACTTGCGAAACCAGGGGTGGCTAAGACGGCTGGGCCCTCCGCAGGGGGCTCCTCTCCTTGAGTCTGGGCAGGTGCTAGAAAGGACGTTCCTGGACTCAGGCCTGTTTGGGACTGGGTCTCAAGGTCTTCATCCTGTACGCGCGCGCGCACACACACACACCTCCACCCCATGCCCCTCCCGCTTTAACTCAAATTTAGCAAGCAGGAGCCCATCCTCAAGCTCCTGGAGAGTTTGGAGGAGAGCGATTGACGCCAAATAGGACTGAAAGGGGGGGGGGGGGTTGCTTTGTTTGCCAACGCATCTCCTGCCCTGAGTCTACTTCCAAACCAGCAGCTCCAGGAAGTTACGCGATCGGCGATCGATTGTTGATAATACCACATATAACAAACCCAGAGGCAGTTGCATGACCACTATTTTCTTTCTCCCACAATGGCCCAAACAAACTTTAAGGATGAAAGTATAGCAAAGTGAAGGAGAAACGTCTTGGGCAAGGGATTCTAGTCTTTGTTTTTTCCTACTCTACCTTTTTTGTTGGCTTAGCATAATCTGGGCTCCATGGTAGGTATTTAAATGTGAGGTGGAAGGAGATGTGCTCAGTGCTAGGAATCCACAGGGCCATCCTTTTCAGGGTTCCTTTGCTACTTTCATTTAAGAGCAGTGTAGCGCTGGGGGAGGGGGAGAAAGAAAGGGGGGATATGAGAGAGAGAGAGTATGAGAGAGTGAGAATATGAGAGAGAATATGAGAGAGAATGTATGAATATTTAACCAAAAAGGAAGAAGGAAAAAGTATCCCGGATATTTTAATAGTAATAAGAACAAAGATGACGCGCACCCCATCAAATGAAACAATACTATTTTCATTCAATTGATCGCAAAGTGTCTTGGGTTAATAACTTGGCACTTATTTAAAAGGTTTAACAGAAGTGGAGCGGAAACATTTTGTACTGACAACACGTCATAACAGCATCTTCTTTTGTTTAAAATAACTTAATACACTAGAAAAAATATGGCAAATATAAATAATTTTGTTTTCATGGAGAACAAATAGTTACAAAGCTCAAACGCATACCAAAGTTCAGTAAGAAGAGCTTTTCCTCTTTCATGTAAATTAAAGGGGGGTCCTAAAGAGGCTTGCTAGAGAATTGGGGCTACAGGTTGCTTAGCCCAAGGTATCCCTGTTTAAATAGCTACATGGATTGAAACAAAAACAAAGAGTACTTGAATAGATACACCTTTGTGAGATAAAATGCAAATGTTGAAAGTCAACCATTAGTTCACACATTATAGCCAAAATAAACTTTGTTCGTGTTTATCAACATATTATATACACAAACCTAGTGTCTGTACCTAGCTGGGTGTTGTTTAAGGTGAGTTTGACAGGATAGAGAGGGGGGTGGGAATAAAGCATTGTCCTCAAATAGGACTTAAACTAGCAAGAGGGAATTCACAAAAAAGGGAGTGAACAGATAAGCGCCTGTCACGATGCCTGGCTTCTTGACTTCATTTGCTCTTCTCTTTTCTTTGCCCATATTTCCTAACGGCCTCCATCTTCTTGGAAGACTCAGAGTGTATTTTACTCCCTTATGACATTTTTTTTTCCTTTGCCCCTTGGGATCAAAGGCCAGACAAATTATATATGGATTCACATCAATTTCCAGACGCTTTTCATACTGAGAATGAAAGTGTAGTGAGTGCACGTGAGAGTGGGAGGGGAAGAGACACCATCAATGGAATACAAGTAACATGCAAACCAGAATTTACTGTCAGCAGTCTGGACAGCTCTGCCGTTAAGAATTTCTCAGAGGAATCATTGTCTGTGGTATCACTTTTTTTTTTTTTTTTTTTTTTTTTTTTTTTTTTTTTTTTTTTTTTTTTTTTTTTTTTTTTTTTTTTTGTACGAACGTCCTTTTTTTCCCTCCTCGTTTTCACACTGTCTTCCCTCTTCTTGCTCTTCCATACATGGTGTTTTAAAACTCAAAGCATCAGATTCAACGTAAAAGGAGGCCCGCCTCTCTTATCAAATGTCTCCTATTAAAGTGAACTTCGCAGAAAAAGGTCAGCTTCAAACCCTGTGAACTTCCCAGCTGCGCTTTTTTTTTCCATCTTAATTCTTTAAATAAGTATACCTCTTCCTTCTGTTTTGTTTTCTTGGACCATTTAAAAAAAAAAAAACATACATTTAGTTGGTAAATCCCTCCCCCCCTTTCTCTCAAGATTCATCCAGGTTATTTTTCCGTATTTTTATGTACAAAATAATTTTAAGAATTGTTTTTTTGCTTCGCCGTTCTCGCTCTAATTCCAGCCAAATAGCAATAAGAAACAAGCTCCCCTTCTCGTTTTCTTTCTAGTGTGTTCTCTACTCTTTTTGTTTTTGCTCATTTGTTGTTAGCAAGATTTTATTCCTATGAACGAACGAGTCCATCGCCGCAGCTGTGGCGCTATCCACTTCTCACCGTTGCCACACTCCTTTGTCCAGTCTCTATCCAGACTTCCCCAAAACCCGCTCCTACAAAGCCGAATTTTAGTCCCAAGGGCGGGTGGGTGGGCTGGAGCCCCTGGGCTGGTGGCCCTCGTGGGATCCCGGGTCCAGCGCAGAGTCCCGCCCTGGGGATCCAGGGTGCAGAAAGAAAAGGCGGCAGTCAGCGGGGAAGGGACAGGCCTAGGCGGTCCGAAGCGGGTGCGGGAGAAGCAGCCGGTCGCGGAGGGCGTGCGGGGTCGCGCCGCTTAGGAGGCTCCACCGACCGTGGCGCTGGCGCCGGCGTCACAGACCCAGGGCGGCCGCGTGCTTTTTAGCTTTCAGTCTGAGATCCGCGATGCTGGAGTTCTTGCTGGTGGTCTTGGCGGCGGCGGCGGCAGCCACCACCGAGGCGGCGGAGGCCGAGTCCGCGGCCAGCGTGGCCAGCGGCAGTCCGAAAGGCGGTGCCGGGAACATCATGTAAGGCGCGTGCGCGGCCAGGTGCGGATGCAGGTGGTGGTGCGCGTGCGCCACGGCGCTGTCCAGCTGCAGCTGCGCCTGAACCTGAAAGGACAAGGGCGTCACGTTGCAATGACTATCCTAGGGTGACAACAGAATAGAAACAGAACATTAAAGGCGTCCAGCTTGGCTATGGGGAGAATTGGGGTGCGCGCAACATTTTGCAAAGTATCTGTTTGGAGAAGGACTTTATAGGCTTTTTTTTTTGGTAAATCTGGGACACCACATTAGAACTCTACTGTCCCATCTCTACCCTCAGGTCATGATGAACATGTTTCCTTGAGTTCCTAGTCCCTGTCTGCAAGAATGAGGTGGCCCCTTTGGGAATTGCATGGGTGAATGGGTGACCTTGATAGAGCCCCCATGGATCACCCACCTCAACATCTTGGAGATGTTGGGGTTAAGAACTGTTATCCTCTCCTGTCTTTGTCACACACTCCTGGACACACTACTAAAACAAAAATATGTAACTTTTTCTTGTCAGTTAGGGAAGCTATTGAATCTGCAAGGTCTTAACTTTTCCTGCCGTAGGAATCACCTGAGGATCATATTTAAATACAGACTCTGAGTCAGCAGGTCTAGTTTGTGACTCAGTCTAGGTTTCTAACAACCTTCTAGGTGCTGCTGATTTTGCAAGCCTGGAGATGTCTACCTTCTTAGGTGAGGCCAGTTTCCTAGTAAGTTCTGGCTCTCTTTCTTTCTCCAACTGTCCCTGTTTCAAATTCCTTTCCAACAAGATCCAAGAGTCTTGCAGTGAGGGTGACCTGGGCTCCCTCTAACTCTAATTCTCAATAGATGAGAGTCACCTGGAGTCTCCTCAGTCCAGGACACTGGTGCCTGAGAGCTTGTCTATGACGTTATAGCCTCAGTGAGCAGGGATGCCTGCTGGAGATGGGGAAGGTCAGACAGTTGCTAGGGAAGGAAAGGATTTTGCCCTCCAGCCTAGAGAATGAGGAGCTCAGAACACTGGGATTCCCCAGGATTACATCATTGCTGTAGGCTTTCTTTTTAAAAAGTTATTCTAAAGAATTTTTTTTCTCTCTCTCAGAAATGGATTTCTGAGGTAGGGCAGCCAGCCTTGGGAAGACCAAGTCTTCCCTCTTTATCAGAGATTAAACCTTTTTCTTCTTTTCTTTTTTCTTTTTTTAGGACAGCTTTTAAAAAATAAGCCTGAATTGGGAATAGTTGCATTTACTTTTCTTTTGCCAGAGTCATTCAGTGTGACTAAGGGATTAAAAAAAATCTAGAAAGAATATTTAGAGGATTGCTTTTAAAACACCTTTGGACCAGCCTCTGTATTTGATTTGATAAAATCGCAATCAAAGGCTGTTTCTTCCTATCCCCAGGTGCAATCTTAGATGCATTTTTTAAAGGACAGGTTGCTCCCTTCAGGCTTTTTTGAGGGTTCCTATAAAGGTAGAAAGGACTAAGTATTCAAGGCCTTGACACTGTATAGGTTCTTAAAGGGGAGTGGGGCCACTATATAATCTTGAAATTGGTTCTTCAATTGAGGCCAGAAACAGGGTCTGTGCAGCAGTCTAAACAAACATCCAGACCTTTTTACACTAAAAAAAAGCTTGAAGCTAGGTTGTACTTGCCTGCTGAAATGGCATCCTTAAAGCACCTACGTTGACATAGGGTGCAACTCTACAAGCTTCAAACTGGCTAGCAGCCCCTATAAGGACACCTATAAAAGCAAACAAAGAAACAGCAAAAGGGAGATGAAACACGAAATTTGAGGCAAACATTTCTAAAATAATTTTCTAAGGTTCCAAGTGGTAGCAACTTAGTTCTGGACTGTCATTTTTCTAAGTTACTACAATAATTAAAATAAGTTGTAGTTTGCTTCTAAGTAATAGAACTTTCATTAATTGCCCAGAAATTTTTCTTAAGTCAAATCCCATCGTCATCCTTAGGATGTTCTTTGTCTTAGTTATTGCTATACTCCAAACCCACTTCTACTTAATGATAAAATGAATTATGAGACATACCTTTATGAAGTTGATTTTCCTGTTTTCTACACTTAGCTCTTCGATTTTGAAACCAAACCTAAAAATTGAGGAAAAAAAACATAAACTGTGACACTTCAAAATATCTTAAATTATAGCAGTACAATGGGGAAAAAGCAGTGTTTAGGAAATTAAAAGCAAATATTAAATTACACAGACCAGCCTTACTTTTCAAAATGAAACAATGTAAATCAAGAAATAGAAAATAAAATAGAAACAAAATAGAAAGATTTCCTAGACTCTCTGTAAGATAAATTGTTCCTTGATAAATTACTACTAGTTCCGGTTTCATCTTTCCACATTACAGAGTCCCAGGGGTCCAAAACACTCCCTGGTACCTGACACCAATGTGATAATGGGCTTAAATGTTTACCCAGTTAAGACCCAAGAAGAATGGACTCAGTAATAGCCTGTAATATTAATTAGCTTCATCTTGAAGAAAAACCAAACAGTAAAGCAAAGAATGACTCTTATTTTGGTGGGGGAGGGACATGGGGGTGGTAATTAGTGTCATAAAAGCCTTACTACAAAGAAGTTTAGACTGTCTCTGTCCCTCTGTGCAGCAGAGTGTAACACAGTGACAGAATAATTGTGTCATTATTATGATAATCTAATTTGCTCCTATAGAAAAAGCCACTGCTTGGGACAGTAGGAAAGATTCCAGAAAATAGCTGCTATAACTTAAATGAAAGTATAAGGGGGGGGGGAAGAGCAGTAATAAACTTCATTTAAGAAAAAAAGAGTGCACCACAAAAAGGAGAGGTATCAAGTAATCCCTGGACACTGGATAAGATCTTCTTAAATAACTTGCCAACTTTTCAAGTCAGTGTGACGGATTTTTTTTAAAATTCAAATAAGCCTCCAATAATACAATTTCAACAATACAGCATATTGATTGATTCGCAAATTAATGTTTTTAAAAAACATGAAAGGAAAATATTGTTTTAGAGCCCTTTTTGGTAAGTTTTTGAAATCAAGTGCCACAGTCAATGTAAGTCTTCAAAAATCCTCCTGATATTGAGTATAATAGAAGGGTGGATTTCATGCCAGGGTGGCATCCTTTGTGTGACTCACATGGCCCGAGGCTTCTTGACTCTTTTTCCCCCCTTAGAAGAGTTGGAATGGAGATACTATTACTCAGGGCTGCAATAATTATCACGGTTTTAAGGGGTTGCGGAGTCTCTAGAGAGCTCAACACAGGCTGCAAAGCAGAATGGGCTTAAAAAAGGAAGGCTCTAGGATTGACGTCGTGATGACCAAGGCGGCCTATTATTATTTTTTCTCTGTTCACGTTACTGCCCTGTTTTTTCCCCCTGATCCTATTACAAGATGCGGGGAAGCCCCATAAGAATTGCGCATAGTTCCTTACAGATGGTGGTCTCTCCGCCCAGAGACCCAGGGAGTATCTGTTACAGCGATACTTTGTAACAGCTGCAGATGTTCTAGCCTAAAACTGCTCCATGTGTTCAAACAAATAATGACCATCATTTTCTCCCAATTTTATTATTTGAGCGGAAATACAATCTGAAACGTTTAAATTTGTTCCCCATAAAGCTTGAAGGATATGTATGCGTGTTTAAATCCCTCCTTTAGATTATCTTCAACCTCACTTTTTTGGTTTTACATCCACCTAAACAACCAATAATGAAAAAAGCTGCAGTTTTGACTTCGAGTGATATTCTGAAGGCCAGGCTTTGGAAACATCAATAATAAGACGTGTATGCTGTTTTAAAATGGAGTTTTCATGGGTTCAGGTTCTTTGCTTTGGTTAAGTGAAAGAACAAAGGGTGGGCAAACACATTCAGTGCCCCCTGTTTCTCGCTCAGTTAGAGACCGATCCGCTAGCAGTACACTGTAAATTTTTGCACTTAACAGATGCTAATTTTCTTTATAGTCTGTACATCTATAAACCTAATTGGTATATCCGTTTGGCAGACCTAGACCTTCAACGAAACCCAACTCCAGAGAGCAAAATACTCGTTGTAACTTTTAAGGCTTCAGAGATAAAACGTTTTCTGTGGCATTTTTTTTTTTTAAGGCTTATAAAAGTAGGCCCATTAGGATTAAACCACATTAAAGACAGCGAGGGGCCTGGGGGGGGGGTGTGTGGTTAATAGAAACTCTGGGAGCAAGCCCAGAGCAGCTTTCTTTTTCAGCGAACATATGTTGACTTAGGGGTGAAAGGGGCTACGGGATCAAAATCCATTTTAGAAAATACGATCTTTAGCAAAGATGTCCCTTCCTTTCTCATCTCACACCAGACACCTGCAGCTGCCTGCAAACATTAGGTGTAGCACTCTGGTTCTCAGGACCTAGCCTCTGCCTCCTCGCAATGGGGGTACCTGTACTCGGGCCTCAGATAGCCCCAGTCGCTGGCTCAGTTCCTCGCGCATGAAAGCGTCTGGATAGTGGGTCTCATCGAAAAGCCTCTCCAGCTCGTTGAGTTGTTCCAGGGTAAAATTGGTCCGACTTCGCCTCTGCTTGATTTTGGTCTGGCCTTCGTCCTCCATCCCTTTTGCATCCTCTTTGCGATCCTTCAGTTCAGGGGACACTGAAGAGGGCACCACGGAAGGACCGACCGCACGTGCGTCGGAGCACGCACCACCAGCACACACACACACACACACACACACACACACACACACACACACACACACGGACAAGAAAAAAAAAAGCAAGACAATCCCATTACCAGATTTTTCCAGAAGGCTAGAGACTCCTAACCCCTGGGGGCGGGGGATCCCTATGAAGACCCGGAGAGAGGATGAGGTCTCTAAGACCCGCAAAGTCTCGTCTATATGGCTGCCTGGGGGCAAGGTGGGCACGCGGCTACCCAACTCAACTGGGGTCTTAGCTTACCCTCTCACTACCTGTTCCCTTCCCTTCTTCCGTTAACACCAAATGCATTCCTGACCCTATGGCACTCACTGACCCACGCACTCACGGAAATCAAAAGCGCTGCGCGGGCCTCTCACAGAGCCCGGTCTCGGTTAAAGGGCGCGGCAAGGCCACGCGATGGCCTCGCACGCCAGCTATCCCCAGAGGGCTGTTCCGCTGTCCCGCCAGCCTCTGCTGCCTCTGGCCCTTTGCCTCCCGCAAACTTGAGGGTCTAATTTAGGAACAACTGGGCCCACTGAAGGGTCGCAGCTAGAAAACAAGATTCTGGTACATCGCTGCGCCAAAAGCCACGTCCCCGGGCACCCAAGGGCTCCGACCAGACCCCTACGGATGGTTCCTTCAGCAATTAGGCATTCCCTGTGCTCCCTGCCAGACCCGGGTCGAATTGGCACAGGCAACCACGCCATGTTGGCGGCCTGGATGACTGGCCGCCCACGCTGGGCCAGAAGGGTAGAGGCGGCAAATCAGACAGACTCTGGTGGTCAGCAAAACCCACCGCTGCATCTGTCCTCTCCTTCTCCCTCCCCGGTGGAAACCAAGGCTCGACCCTAAAGGCTTAAACCCACTGAGATCAACAGGTTCAAGCAGAACATTCCTCGGTTTCTATTGGCTGTTCAAAACCTTTTCATGCATCCAGCCGCTCGGATGTTTAATAAAATATGCATTTTCCCCCCTCACATCCGTTGCTATTTTGCTGTCCTTTCCTTCCATGTAAAAGATAGGAGCTCTGACAGTGTGAGCAAATAGAGCCACATGAGGGGGTGATATACATGTATGTCAAAGGGCAAAGTCAGGCCCATATCAATACAAGGTCCACCCAATCTTCATCCTCTGCATGATTTAAGAGATGGACGTCCACTGTCAAAGCTAAGTTTAGATAGTAGAGGCTGTTTTCAATTCCTCCCAACCCAGGATCCGGATCAACACGGAGGGAAAAAAAATTAGTCAAAAGAGCCAAGCTACAAAGAAATTAACACTTGCCCAGAGCCTGGAAATCAACAACCTCAGCAACTGGCTCACCCAGGCTCGCCAGGGCTATCTAACCCGAGTCCCTGAGCTCTGAACATTGAAGGGTTACTCTCTGGGCCCCTTTATCCTTTTACCCTATCACGTTCTAAATTAAGGGGGACCACTGCCGGGATCTGGGTGAAGGCGAAGCGCCACATCTCAGCCTGACATTCTATACAGTAACCTTATTTGTGACCAGTATTTCTGCTTCTCAGAGTTCATTTTGTGGATGTTTGTCCTTCCTCCGGGAAGGAAGCAGATAAGGTCACGGCAAACATTAGGGGTCAATTTAATAGGAAAACATTACTACGATGTTCTCACTAACATCGTAATAAAATTTAAACACGAACATATATTCTTCAGATGGGAAGGTGGATCGGCTTTGTCTGTTCTCACCCATAGAGTAGATTCCCCTCAAAGTTTAGGGGGGCTTCAAAGGGAAACAAGTCCAAATTTCAAGTTGATTAATAGACTTAATATAATGTCTCTTTCGCCCCCAACTTTCCACTTAATGGCCTAAACAGGAACAGACCGTGTTATAAACAAGTTAATTGCTTGCTTAAATTTGTGATTCTACGCATGCCACATATTTTCTTAATTGGAAAAATATGGCAGCACACCAGTTACTGCAGTACCGAGTGCCAAATTAATTTTTAACTTGGGGTTGATGGACGCTTCACCGGTTAGATAAAGCTGCTTTCTAACACTGCTGGCTCCAAAAGACACCCTCACGAACTCTCTCTCTCTCTCTCTCTCTCTCTCTCTCTCTCTCTCTCTCTCTCTCTCTCTCTGCTAAAGTACTGCACGGTTCTAGGCAGTAAAGAAATTGTGTATATAACGTCGTCGTCGTCGCTCCCCCCCGCCCCCCACACACACTCGTCAATGCCTCTACCGAGAGGGAATCACCTTGGCCCTCACCCTTGTCTGGTCTTCTACCTTAACAGTTCAATGAGAATGTGAAGTTTGGTCCCCAAGATCCGGAGATTTAGGGGCTTTGCTGAGTTACAGTGCTTCTGATGGCAGATCTAAAGAAGGGGCAACAGCGTGTGGCTCTTCTCTTTCTCCTCCCCACCTCCCCTTCTCTCCTTTAGGCCTAGGAAAGGGGTTCTGGCAAACTCGGGACTACACGTTAGTAACAACTGGCCTCCTAGTGAGCCGCTGCCGCACCCCTTCTCGCCGCGGGCCACACAAACTTCGTCGTCCTGCAGCGCGGGCCCCCATCCTCCCGCTCGCGAAAAACGCGTTTCGGTGCAACCGGAGCGACCGAGAAGGGTGCGCGCAACCCCACGCCCTTCCCCACGCGAGGACCCCACCTACGACTGAGCAGTCTGGCCTCCTACCCCTCCACTATCCCTGGATCTCCCAAAGCTGGGGGTTCAGGGCCCTCTGCGATGCCGCCCTCCTCCCGCTCGGGTCCCGGGTCCTCTCCCGCCCCGAGGATAGGGGAAGGCGGGAAGGGGAACCGCGGCCGGGGGCAGGCCGTTACCCTCCGTCAGCCGCGGGCTGCCGGGCTCCCTGCTCCGCTCCGCGGCTCCCATGTCCAGCTCCCGGACGGGAGAGCGCCCTCCTCCAGCTCCTCCGCCTGCTCCTCCTCCTCCAGCACCTCCTCCGCCTCCTCCGCCTCCGCCTCCGCCTCCTCCCGCGCCGCCGCCTCCGCCGGCCGCCCGGACTGCCGGGCTGCTGCGGTCGTCGCGGCCCGGCTCGACGCAGCCGGGCTCTTTGGCCCCGCGCAGCGGCCCGCTCTCCAGCACCTCCCGGTACGTGATGGCCTCCTTCTTCTCCTTCACTTTCTGGTCAAAAGACTTGGAGACGAACGCCGTAAGTTCTTCCATCGCGGCCGCTGCCGCCGCCGGTCAGCTTCGCGCTCAAGCTCTCCCTGCCGAGCCCCGCTCTTTTTTTCCTCCTTCTTTTTTTACTGCTCCAGCCCCCCCAATAATAACACATCAATGGGGCAGGGGGAATGGGGGAGGAGAGGGAGGAGGAGGAAGAAGAAAAAGAGGAGAAGAAAGAAGAGGAGAAGTAGAAGGAGAAAAAGAAGTAAGAGGAGGAGGACGAAGAGGAGGAGGACGAGGAGGAGGAGGAGGAGGAGGAGGAGGAGGAGGAGG
>NW_022196898.1:16762039-16778533 GCF_008632895.1 Mastomys coucha
GAGGGGGGAGGAGGGAAGGGGCGGGGGCCGCCAGAGGGAAATGGGAACTGATGCTTCCCTGCCGGAGTGCGCGTGTTCAATGTTAAGATCTTTGACAATTCTTCCTGCGGAGAGTTCAGATCTGATAGCGACGCAGCTCTTGAAGTCTCACTATTTATACTTCCTAAAGGCGGGCCTCTTGTTCTGAGTAAATTACCTCCCCTCGCAACTCCTAGTGAACCCCTTCGCGGGTAGCAGGAGCGCCACTACCTGGGGTGGGGAGGAGAGGGAGTGGGGAAGAGAGAAAGAGAGAGAGAGAGAGAGAGAGAGAGAGAGAGAGAGAGAGAGAGAGAGAGAGAGAGAGAGAGAGAGAGAGAGAGAGAGAGAGAGAGAGAGAGAGAATATGAATATGAATATTGAGGATTGAGGATCCAGGCTGGAGTCCACCCGGCTGGAGAAGGGAGGGCAAGTAGGGGACCAGAAGGGGCGGGGAGAGGAGGCAGGTCTTCAGCGGTCGGGTTTTCTGATAGCCTCGGCCGCTGGTGCTCTTGGCCATTAATCCAGGATTGACAAGAATCCCTAATTAATTTAATTAAGCGTGGATTTTGCGTTGGTGTCACGACTTAGTAAAACACTGGGGAGCCGGATAGACTTCTCGGAGGCGGGGCCAAGAGGAAACTGACAAGTGCATTGCAATCAGAGTCAGTGGGTATCCTCAGAGAGTACCCGACCCTACAGCCTCGCTCTGGGTGGGCATCCCAACTGCTAGACCCTACAATGATGACCCCTGGTCTCTGGCCCAGTATCGGGCTCTCTACGGTTAATAGGCCTAGCAACCACTCCAGTATTCCGTTCCTGCACCCCTTCCTGCTCCAGGCCGCTGCAGCGGGGCACAGCGGTGCCTCCTGGCTTCACGAGCCTGCTGCGAAGGGGGCTCCTCCGCAGCACCTCGGACGGCTTCATCTCCCTTTAGGATCTTTCCGACGCGCAGCCAGCCTTACTGAGTGCTGGTCCCCTTAATTCACCCTACTACTCACTCTTTGGAGTCAACGCTGACTCCCATAAAGACACATCCCGCTAGAAGGGGTTGGTCGATTTAACTAGTTTCCTGAGCAGCTGTTCTCTGCCATTCGGTCTTAAGGTGTTTTCTTACAGCCCGGTCAGGCGCAGTTCCATTTCGATTTTCTCTATGAGGTTTAAGGGTTCTTAGCCTTTTTCCTAACGACTCCTGGCACCCTGTCCTCAATTATTTAGCATCTTGGGGAGCATTCTAGTTCGCTTTGTTAATTTTGAAAAACAAAAGATGTCCATTATTTGAATTCTGCGGAAAAAATTACCGACTTTGCTTGTCGCTCGAATTTTTGTTTACCGTGGACTGTGAAAAAAGACTCGCTCTTCGGAGGGGGGGAAAACAGCTCTCTTTCTTTCTGATTTATAACTTAAACATTGTATTTTTGACTTATTTTATAAAAACTGTTTGTTATATGGGGTGGGGGTGACATGTCTGTCTCCTCTAAGCCACGGCTTGCTGTGAGATTTGTAGCTATGCAAATACTTATTTACACGCACAAAAGAATGTTTACATATGAAATGTTACATTTAATTGAATATTGTAAACAAATATATCTCTTTAGGTGCTAGTTTAGGGGCATTTTCAGTATATTGAATATTAATGAGTTTTGTTTGATGTTAAAAGATAATGTTTTCGTTCTCTCGGATCCAGTACTCAGTAAAAATGAAAGCAGTTCCAGGCCATTAATATGTATATCTTCTACTTATTGGCTAAAACAACAAAACACACTTAGCAAATAATTTCAGAAGTTCCATCAGAACTGAAACATTGGCAAAGGGAACACAGAATTGTGGTACATGATGGCCTCTCCACCACGTGTAATTTAAGACGTTCCATAACTTCATATAATACTAACTACTCCTCAGACTGCATTGCACATTTAAAGGACATGAAAATAAAGCTTATTAGAAATGTTGCTTTACTTTTTCTTTGACATTATCTCTCCTTCTGGAAGTACCCTTCTCTCCTGCTTTTAGGACAAAAGCGTACCTTTACTTGATTAACAGCAATGGCATTCAACAGCATTTAGATATTATTGAAGTACATGAACTCTTGCTTTTATTATTTCACAAGACTCAAAACCTTAACACTTCCTAATTTCTATGAATTTAGGAGCAATATCACATTGAGCATTGGTCTGCTATCTGTAATACTGTAATTCTGAGAGAATAATCACAAAATTTTACTCTTTTGTGAAACTGTTTAAAAAGATTATTTAGTAATGGGATCCACTAAATTGACATGGTGTTCCAGTAGCTTTCAACCTAAATGATGAAATACATATTCATAAACACCTCCCAAAAACCCCCTGCTAAAAGCCTGATAAGGGATCAGGAGACCTTCCAGATACTTCTTTATCCTTTTAAACAGATGACTTAAATACAAACTCTTATGCCATCTTCTGTGCTAGAGAGAAAGATGACCACTTTAAAGGTAACTAGAGAAGGCTCAGGCATGACTACTGTGTAATTTGAGCCAATAGATTTCCCTATTATTTCATCTTCTTGACTCATTTTAACTATAAGGATGGTAGATGAAACAATGATAAATCTCCAGTGTGTGGCTATGGAGTCCTACTTGTGTAAAGGAAGTTTAATTTAAAATTTTTATTAGCGTATAATTGCATAGTTTTCTTGATGAAATTTCCACAAATGAAAACATATACCTCTTCTGTTAGCCTCTTATGCCCCCCAGCCACTTCCCTTTCCCCATCCCCAAATAGTTCCTCTTTTAGAAAGTTTCAGTTTTAAGAAGTCAAAAGTTTGGAAATTGTATTAATAAAAGCTATGAAGTATGACATTTCACCAAACAGCAAATATTTTCCTGCGATAAGCTTTTATTTTATTTTAGTTTTTTATTTTTTATTTTTTACTTTGTCAAAGTTTTGAAAGGAACATTGACTTTAAAGCTCAGGTGACAACCTATGGACAGATATTTTAAAAGATCAGGAAGCTCAAGAGTTCCCCCAGCTATTGAATTATTTAAAACAAACATGTAGTGTTGCAGTTGTGTTTTAAAACGGTCCTTCAAAACTGGCTAGTCAAGATCCAGCTATTTTCCAGGAATAAACCTATACTGGAGGTGGTTTCCATCTCAAAGGTCTATGGATATCTGAACCTTGGTATCTAGCTAACAGTCGGCCTGAATCCAAGTTAATAGTTTATATATCTCCTTAGCTTTGTTTCCTTATACTAAATCATGAAAGAAAAGTCATATAAGGAAAATATTGTATGTTAAAAGAAAATGCCACGTTTCTTTAATTTCAGTCATAGAATTTTTTTCTTTAATAAATCATCACATTTGCTTTCTTTTCTAGAGGAAACTTCTCGCATCGGACAGATTTCTTCTCCTATCCAACAGTTTCTTTAATATGAGAAACTAATTGCGTCCAATCCGTGAATGCCTTCACCTTCACGGCAGAAAAAAACCCACCGATTCTTAATGTATTTTTTGCAAATAAATCATTACAATTTAATCACGCACGACTCTATGCAGACACACTCCCATGATTTATTATTGTTGGGCGAATTTCCACCTCGCTCAACAGGAACTAACCAATTTTGCTCTGGGCCGATGTCTTAAACATAACTTCTCACGATGCAGATGTTTGCTGATTATCTGTGACGATAACGGCGAATACTAAGGCAGTAACATCCCATAGTACCACCTTTATTGCTTTTGGGGAATAAGAAAATCCAATTATGCAAACACGCAAAACAAACATTAAACAAAAAATTGGCGGCATGACAATCCACTCGCTCGGCATTCCTAATGGCCCAGCAGCCTGCATCGACGCACTCGACAGCTCGGCTGACGCTGCCTGGTGCTGGAACCAGGAAGGCGCTGAGCTTAAATTGAAGCAAGTTCTGAGGAGGCCGGTGGCGCCGTGGTTAGAAGAGGGGGTTCCGGGTCCCCACGTCAGGAGGTGCGAACCCGAAGGTCGACCCAGGTGATGCCGGCGTCCAGAACTTGGGGGCGGCGCCCGCGAAGGAGGCGTTGCGAGGCCCAGCTCCGCGGGAGGCGGCGTGGGGCCTGGCTCAGTCTGTGCCTGGGAGCTCGCCGAGGGTTGGGCCGGGGCCCGTGGCGTGCGGTTTGGAGCCGTGCGCATGCGCTCCGCACCTTGCACGGTCTCTGCCTGCTTGCTCCGGGCTAGGGGGTCGCAGGAATGGTCGTGGGTGGCGAGCGGCCGCAGGCCTCAGGCTTGGCCTACAGTGTGGAGGTGTTGTGGAGAGTTAGCCCCCAGGCCGCCGGTCCCGCGGGTCCTCGATCACCGTTCATCGGTTTCCCTGTTGTCCTTCCTTAATAGCCAGGTTCACTCTCACCTCCTCCAGGTAGTCGGAGCGAGGGGGAAGCTGCGGCTAAGTGTACACTGAATCCCCACCCCCTCTCCTGTCTATCTGATGCTTGTTGGTTGGCAGGAGCGGTAAATACATGGTCAGACAGACCCTTCCTGTCTTGAAATATACCCACATCACTTTAAACATTCTGTAAATTTACAGTCAAGACTTTTGGTCATGTGATCAGATAGTTACCTCCTGAACTCATTCACCTTTCTCAGGAGTTAACAAATGGATGTTGCCTGCCCTAGATTTTAGGTCATTATTAATGTAATTTCTAAGTTGTATTTTTAAATGCTTATTGGGGGGAAAAGAAAGCCCTAGATTCGCCAGTAACCCAGTTTTGTCCCTACTAAGTACTAGGTTGTTAAATAAATTCACGTATCATGTGCTGGCATATGAAGGTATTCGAGTTGTCATCTTTGAACTTAGATGTAAAAGCTCCCAGGGAAGGAGCTACGTAGAGTTTTCAGGTTTTAAGGAGTGGAGCAGATGTGACAGGTACGACCTGGTGGGGAAAGTAGGTATCCTTTGAGAGGTCTCCAGTCTTAGAGTTTATGAATATTCACTTTCTTTGCAGACAAAGGAGGTTTCTTGCTAAGTGGTAGCACTTTATTACTGTATGTTCAATAAGAAGGCTAAAAATGTCTGAAGCTGAAAAAGACAAAGGCAGCTGCCACTTGTCTATTAATTGGCCTTGCTGACCCAGTCTCTCCATATTCAGCATGTAGAGTTGTGATGTGAGTTGGTTGTCATAGGGTTGTTTTAGTGCATTTCCAGATATCTTTTTCTGGTTTCACTCTCAGAACATGGGAAGGAAGTCCTGTGACTTGTTAGTTTAAAAAGAGACACTAAGTAATCTACAGAATGTTGTTGCAACAGGACTTTTTAAAATTGAAAATAATGTTATTTGTATACAGTATTTTCTGATCGAGATTTTCCCTCATTTTGTAAACTAACAAAAAAAGAAAAAAGGAAACTAAGAAAGCATGAGTAATGTATACACACACACACACAAAATCCATAAAACCTCAAAATTGGAAACCATAATAATATACAAGCAAAAGACCAGTATGGCTAAAAAAATGACCAAACAAAGCATTATGAGACAAAAAAAGTTTCCAAAAATACCTTTGTGTTTGTTTTATGTTGGCTATCTACTGCAGGACATGGAGCCCTCCCTTAAGTGTGGTTTATATACCCGTGGAGAACTAATTGTTCCTTTTCCAGCAGCTGTTGATTGGAGATGACTTCTTGTTGAGGATGGGCGCTCCTCTCCACCGCTCCATCTCAGTGGTGGTACCCTTTCTGGTTTGGATCTATGTCGGCCCTGTGCATGATGCCATGGTTCATACATGCGTCAGCCCTGGCAGCAGTGTTTTGACAGAATTCTTTTTTCTTTTGAATTTTGCCTTGTTATTTCTGAATTTTTGTCTCTATTCTTACAGTTCCTTTGGATGATTCTCTGTTTCTCCATTTCATAGTATGTTAAATAGTGTTCACTCAGTTTTTACTTTTTGTTCTGTTTTGTTTTTTTCCAGTGTGTTTGGCAGCCCAGGTGGCCTTGAACTTGCTGTGTAGCCTGATGAGACTGTAAGCATATGCCACCACACTGGACCATTTTACTTCTCTACCTTTTATTGAGGAGGGGGCATGTACCCTGGATCAAAGATTCTGTTTTCATTATTTAATGAAACACTATGCCAAAGTACTTATAAACTGCCATGTCCCCTGTGAACCTTTGTTCTCTTAAACTAATTGTCTGTTTTCTGAAACATAATAACTGCTTGTTTTATCCTTATTAAGGATATGCCTTGGCAATTGGAAAATATTGGTTCACTGAGGTAGATGTGTCTGTCAAATGTTGGCATCCTTTATTGTATATCAAGCATTCACTTTTATTAATATTGCCTCTGATCCTAGAAAAAAGGGAGTCTGAGTACTAGGCAGATACAAACTGTCCAAAATTCAGATCTTTCCGTGAAGAGCTACATTTTATGATTGGTGACAAATACCGTTAATTTTCCTTGCTGTAAAAGGCTCTATTTATTTAGTCTGGGAAAAAGGCTGCCAAATGATCATCTGTTGGCAGTCTTACAATAAGAAGCATGTTTTATAGTAAAAGCAGCTAGTTCAGCTTGCAACTCAGTCACCCAGTTTTTTAGGACAGCCAGCATTCTTCACTGTATAATAGATATTGTGTTTATTGAAATCTAATAAATCTCATGATTTTCATTTAGTTGCTAACGACATTGTGTGTGTGTGTGTGTGTGTGTGCTGTGTGCTGTTGCTAGACTGGGGATTGAACCTTGGTTTTATAGAAGCTGGGCAAGTTTTCTACCACTTAGGAAGATTCTTGGCCCTATCAAGAATGTTACCGAGACTCCGGTAGGATGCAAAGTGGGCAGAAACCAGGAAAGAATGTAATGACCCTAGTATAATTTACTTCTGCTTTGATTTCTGCAAACATTCAGAACATCAAAAAGGGTAATGTTTGTATATTATAATGAAAATAATCTTACCTCTTGGGATTTCCTGACTTGAAGGGTCCTTGGGCTCTCTTTTGGGAGCTGTTGCTATGCTAGTATTTAATACCTCGGAAGGTGAGGACTGCCTTCCTAAAGTCCACGGATGTATTTCCTAAACTATGTCCGCTCTCATCCTGAGGCGGTCACCCATCTTCAGGGTTAGGCTGCTCACCTTTTGACTCTGTGTTGATTTTGGTTTTTTGTTTGTTTGTTTGTTTGTTTGTTTTTTTGAGACAGGGTTTCTCTGAGTAGCCCTGGCTGTCCTGGAACTCACTCTGTAGACCAGGCTGGCCTCGAACTCAGAAATCCACTCTGCCTCCCAAGTGCTGGGATTAAAGGTGTGCACCACCACTGCCTGGCTGTGTTGACTTTGTTATGTCTTGCTTTCCTCTTTGAGAAATACACTGTTTGGAAACTTCCTGAAGAAGGGTGGACATCGTTTTAAGAACTTGCATTTCTAAAAAATATCTTTTTTTCTAATCTCACACTAGACCACTGTATTTGGTAAGATAAATGGAAAGAGATTTGAAGTTGGAATTAGTTTTTCAGAATTTGGAAGGTGAATTTCCTTTGTGGCTACTTGAGAAGCCTGTGCTTTTTATTATGCTTTCCTTTGATTTATTTTGTGACTCTTTATTCTTAATACCTGATAATTATTGCTTTTCCTTGTTTGGGTTCAAAAGGGCCTTCTGTATACTAGGGAACACCTTTAATGTCTGAGCTTCCTTCTAAGTTATACCTAGTCTATGTTTATTTTTAAAAATTTCACTGTCTACATACTTGTGAGAAATGCATTTTATTTATTTATTTATTTATTAGAAATTCTTTGATGCTTTTTTCCCCTCATTTTTGTTTCTATTTTCTCTCTCTCTCTCTCTCTTTCTCTCTCTCTTTTGGTAACGGCATTTTTATCAGTTGGATATTGGATTTGCTGGATTGCTCTCTTCCTTTTATTTTAAGGTTTTCAGATTTTTAATGTTTGTCTCATTTTCTTTCACCTTCTGTGAGTGTTTGACCTTTTCCACCCCTATCTTGTCTGTCATTTATTTAAAAGAAGCTCTCTCCTGTCCTTGGAGCATTTTCCCATTGCTGGCTGGGGCATCTTTTCATTGTCTACCTGAAGATGTTAATGAGTTTTTGTTCTAGAGGTTTTTGTTATTTTTCCTCTGTATGTTTCCACTTTACTGTGAGCTGCTTTCTTTCTGTTTTCTACCTTCTGGCTATCCTTTTACACTTGCTCTTTGTGCTGGGGACTTCATCCTGGGCTTCCCAGACCCCAGCAGGGTGCTGAGCACTGAAGAGACCTCCTCTCTCCCTCACAGAGGATCCCTTACCTATTCCATCTCTTTTGTGTATTTTCTAAAAGGTTAACAGAAAGAAAGTTTATAGAAGAACTTCACTGTTGGAACTTGTCAGATGTGGCCTATGTTACCGGATTGTGGGTGGGAGCTTGCCATTTTCTTCATTGGGTACTGTTCACTTTTTATAGAGATCTTATTTCCATTCAAGGATGTACACTTGGCTGCAGTTTTTGTTCAGTCACTTTTAGTTTGGTGTCACTGTGTCTCTCCCTCTTTGAAAGTGAACTCTTATACCCTGCATTCCCCATTCAATACACCACTGACCTGCTGGGGTTGGGGAGGGCTAATCACCTGGCCAGAGAGCCATGGCGGAGGGAACTGGACAGTATTTCTTGTACAGAAATTCATTCACTTCCATGTGCTTAGCTTCATACCTTATTGTGCTTGTGTGGTATCTGGTGTTCAGATTCCTGATTCCTTATTATTTTTGTTGCATGAGATGGCTTTTTTCTTGTTGGAATTTTCTGCAAGTTGCTTAGTATTCAATTTTTGTAGTTCTGAGTCCATCAGTTTTTCATTTGCTAAAATGTCATCAATTCATCTTGTCTGCTGTTCCCTGTTGTTGTCTTCTAGTTCCTCTCTCCCTCCCTTCTACCCTCCTTCCCTCCTTCTCTCCCTCCCTCTTTCTTTTGCTTTTTGCTAGTTGGTTTGGTTGTTTTTGTTTCTTTGTCTAGTCCTGGCTTTCCTGGAACCAGCTATGTAGACCAGAGTATTCTTGAACTCCAGAGATCTGCCTACCTCCCATGTGCTGGAGTTAAAGGCATCCATCACCACTGTTGAGATGTCTTCTAGTTTCTTCATCCTTGTGAACTTTTCTATTTCTTTAGTCATTCTCCAGATTTATTTATTTATTTATTTTATACCTGGCTGGCCTCCAACTTGTGGAAATCCTCCTGCTCCTATCTCCCAAATGCTGGGATTACAGGTTTTATGCCACTATGTCTGGGACTTTTAAAATAAGAATAAAAAATCTTGGCATTTCAGTATTTTTGTAAATGAGAGTATAAAAGACTTAATAAAAAGCCATTTTAGTTTAAATGTTTGTGGAAGAGAAAACGTATACGTTCTGTTTGCTCTTGAGACATAGTTGCTCTCCTGAAGCAGCCTTGGTGACCTGAAACTTGTTATGCAGCTTAGGCTGGTCTTAAACTCACAGAGATCTACCTGCCTCTGTCTCCTGACTGTGTATTAAAAATGTATACTACCACACGTGCCAGTTTGTGTAAATTCTTACAGTGAAAACAAAACAAAGAAAAAAAGACAGGAAGAAAAAAACCAAGAAGTAAGAAAATACTATCATCACTCAATTGGGTATTTAGTTTTTATATTTAAAATCATATACATATACAGGGGTATTTAATGTAGGTAAAATACATACATATAAACCTATAAATGCATTATATACATATATGTGTGTTTGACTATATGTAGCTGTGTACTCTATACGCATGTGCACACACACATTTTTAAATTCAGGGCTGGTTTTCAGTTTGGAAGTTTGCTAAAGGATATCAGTTATTTAAAGTGTGAAACCCACGGGTTCACAGAGTTCTGTAGAATTGTACTATGTTGGACATGTGACTTGAGTACCTTGAAAGCTTGAGGACTTTGAGTCCCGCCACCCATGGGGAATGGAGAAAATTAACTCCCCAAAGGTGTTCCTCTGACCTCCTCATGTCCACCAAGTGCGTCCCTGGCCATCCGTATCATATACATAATACAATACTAATAAAATAATGTAAAGAAATTATATTTACAAATCTAAATTTATAAGTCTTTAATTCTGGTTCTAGGTAAATTTTTTAAAGTATTAAATTAATCCTAACAGAAATATTATCACTGAAATTGCCTCAGGGGTCCTGGATCATCTAAAAATTCTCAAACAAATCAGTAAGTTGACACATTATTTTGTTTGCAGTCATATTTAACTTATTTTGAATAATTACTAAAGAAAGTTGTGATGTTTGATCTAAGTTATTGCTTAGGATGAATCTTTGCTTTTTATTTATGATGTCTTAAGTTAACTAGTAAGTATCTTATTAAAAAAGTATTGCACATGAGAAACTCAAGGCTACCTTATAGTAAGTAATACAGGTCCCGATTAGCTAAATATCAAAATCTGACATTATTTTTGTCTTTTTCTTCTTTATATTAGAAATGTAACTATGTAGAAAGTCTTCAGAAAAGTTGCATTTTATATTTTGAAACTATATTTCAATTACAATTTAGTACTATTACTTACCTTCTGATAAGGAGGGCTTAGGAATTCATGTTGCAGATCAAAATACTGAAAGCAAAGTTGAAACTGCTAGTGGTAGAACCCTCCTTTAATCCTAGCACTTTGAGGCAGAGGCAGATGGATCTCTGTGAGAGTTGCAGGCCAGCAAGGTCTACATAGTAAGTTGCAGGCCACCTGGGATGACATAGTAAGAACCAATCTTTACAAAACAAAAACAAAACAAAAAAAAAAAAAAGAGAGAGAGAGAGGGAAAAAGAAAGCAAAATGTAGATCCTGGGCCATGGCACTGGTTCTTTTGGGGCTACTCCACCATGCAGTGTCCATCAGACAAACAAGGGCAGTTTTGATTGCTTCCATGCTGGGTGAAGACTGGGTTTACAGTGTCTGCTCAGGTTGATTCTCCTTAGCCATATTCAGTTATGCTATTATGCCTGCTTGTGGTTTGGTCTAAAAGGAGCTGCTGTTTTCTTTTAGAAGGGTGCATTCTGAATCATTCTTGCATTTGGAAACCCTTAGAAAGAGCTATTCTTCTTTTTTTTTCAAGTTCATTTTAATTTTTATTTCTGTTTATCTCTGCATATAACAATACCTTCATAATTTCCTTCCTTCCTTCCTTCCTTCCTTCCTTCCTTCCTTCCTTCCTTCCTTCCTTCTTTTCTTCTTTCCTTTTTCTTTCAAGACAGGATCGTGTATCCCAGATTAGCTAGCCTTTGGACTCTATCTGTGTAGCTGAGGAGGATCTTAACTGTGATTCTCTGCCTCCGCTTCCCAAGTGCTGGATTGTAGGCTTGCACCAACACTCAGAGCCTGCAGTGCTGGGGCACCTACTGCTTCTTACATGCTACACAAGTAGTTTTCCAGCTAAGTTACATACCAAGCCTGTGCATTTATCTTTTTTTAATAAAAATTTCAGATATATTTCTAGTAGTAGTATTGTACTGTCAAAAAAGCATCAACATTTTTTTTTTAAATTAAATTGCCGAATGATTTCTGAAAGACTCATACCAAGCTAGCTATGTGTAAAGAACTGGCTGATTGCTCAGTCAGTAACCATCAAGTTTGGAACTTCAGTTAACATTTCTTCTCTCAGTTTCACAAATGAAATGACAGTAGTACATTGTGTTATCTCATATTTCCATAATGACTGATGAGGTCTATTCTGTAGCACTCAGGGTCTATAGAGATGGCTCAGCAGTTAAGAGCATAGATCTTCCAGAGGACCTGAATTCAATTCCTAGCACCCATGTGGTGGCTTGAAACCATTTGTAACTCCAGTTCCAGGCGATCTGTTACTGTCTTTGGCCTCCATAGACACTTGATTCATGTGGTAAACAAACATATGTTCAGGCAAACATTTATATACCTAAAAATAAATAAAATATCAAAAAACTTTAAATATTTAGAACTCAGCTTGAAAAATATAACTCTAAAATGCCTTTCATCTTCAGAGTGTAAAAACGGAGGACTAGATGGTTAATTACTAAACAAAATGTCATATAGTTAATGATAACAACTTGAACTGTCTGAAAATTGATATAATGAGCTTTCTTTAGGATTGGTGCAAATTTAAGTTGGCCAGCATGTATAAAAAGGACATTGATATGCTAGGAGATTGTGTTAAACAGGACTAGTAAAAAAAGCCAAGCACATGTTACCTTAAAAAGTCTTGAGATGTAGCTGGGTATGGTGGTATATGCTAGCAGTTTTAGCTGCTCTGGAGGCACGGGAGGAAAATCAGTTGGATCCAGGAGTTCACAGCCAGCTTAAGGAGCATAGTTAATTTTGTTTTTCCTAAAAAGTTTAAAATTTAGTATTTTGAATTTCCATTTGTTGTGTTACTTAAGTTAGGAATTTTCATTACTGTACTCTTACAGAAATGGGACGCCGGTCTTCAGACACTGAAGAGGAAAGCAGAAGCAAGAGAAAAAAGAAACATCGGAGGCGGTCCTCTTCAAGCAGCTCTTCAGACAGCAGGACGTACAGCCGCAAGAAGGGTGGGAGGAGGCCAAGGTCCGAGTCAAGATCCTGGTCTCGAGACCGCCAGCCTCGCTCACATTCTTATGAGAGAAGGTTAATGCTCATAATTTGTTCCTTTGTCTGGATAGTATGGTTGTTGTTGTTACTATTTTAACTTTTTATTGATTCTTTGTGAATTTTATGTCATGCACCCTGATCCCACTTGTCCCTTCACCCTGTCCCTTCATATCCATCCTCTACTCTTGCAGCCTCTTGCCCAAAAGCAAATAAAAATTAAGAATATAAATAAACAAAAGAACCCCCAAAAACCAAAAAACAAAAAATCTTGTCATGGAAGTTACAGTGTGTCACACTGTCACGCAGTATACCCTTTTTTCCACACATCTTTTCTTGCAAATATTCACTGCAGTGAGTCATTGGTCTAGTTTGAGGCCTCTGACTTCTGCTACACTGTCAATATTGGATCCTCACCAGGACTTCTCTTGGACATCCTGTTGTTGCCCTGTGTCATGGAGATCCTGTAGTTATGGATCTTCAGAAGTGGCCTCTTCATGTTCTTTAACAGTCCATAGATAGGGTAGATGTTGGGATGGGCCAACTCAAAGCCCTGGATCTGGGCCTGACTGGTAGCTGAGCTGATCAGCCAGCCAGTTCTCCCACACTCATACTAGGGTGAGTTGTCCAGGATTACCAGAGCTAGCTCACCCAGTGTCAAAGCTGGCAAAGCACAGGGCCAGCTCTCATGCTCTCATGCCCCAGGGCCAGCTCACTCATGCCTTCACCACCAGGACCAGCTTGTTTTTATTATACAGTAGTGAGAGCAATGTTCTTGAGAAGCCATTGATTTTTGTATTTTAATTTTATTGGATCAAATAATTTCCTTTTAGTAGTTAGGTTCTTAGGTTCCCAACTTCATTGGTTTTTTTCTTTTTCTTCTCATTAGGCCTCCTGCTTTCATCCTTTGTCTATATGTAGGCAAGTAGAAAGAAATTGATATAGTTCTTGCATTATATGATGATATTTGGAAAGATTAGATACTATTGTGACCCATGATGTCTAGTTGCTAGACCATCTGTGAGTCAATCTGTCTGGCTGTTGGAGATCAATTATCATTTATTTATTCTGTTTTCATTGAGGAAAGAGTGAAGCACAAGAATGAGACAAGTTTAGATTTCTCTTTAATACTTAGAACTAAAACTTTTATTGTAGTGATGCTTGATTCTGGTTTGTTTCAGACGCAGGCGCAGATCAAGCAGCAGCTCTTCCTATGGCTCCAGAAGAAAAAGAAGTCGTAGTCGTTCCAGGGGCCGAGGAAAATCCTATAGAGTTCAAAGGTCTCGGTCAAAAAGCAGAACAAGAAGGTATGCACAGGAGTACTTATGCTGTGTCCAAACTCCTCCCAGATCCATGGCTCAGAATAGCAGGAGCTTATTTTCCCTGGGTTCTGCAGTTTTGACTGGCTTCAGATGGCAACTCTCTTTTTTCATTGGACAATGCTCATGTAGTTGTGATTATCTCATGGGTTTATAATAGCTGGATTGTTCAGTGTAACTTCACTCATGTCTCGTATTTATTTCTGGCTGCAGCTTTTCATTCTCTGGATGATGGTGGAAGTATTTGAAGAGGGAAGAATAGGTGTTGCAAACTATCTAGGTTTAGAACTAACCTGAATAGTATGGATTAGTAGTTTCTAGTATGGACTGAACATTTATGTCTTTTCAAAACTTGTTAAGACTTCTACCCCTGTTCTGTCTGTCTTTAGATAAGGCTTTTATAGAAGTAATGAAGGTTTAAATGAGGTTATTTTTGGGGCCTCCATCTGATAATGCTGTTGGCTCTATAAGAGGAGGAAATGAGGGGCTGGAGAGATGGCTCAGCAGCTAAAAGTGTAGTTCATAAGCACCTGTAACCCCAGCACTGAGATCCATGCACATATGTGGCATATGCATAGACAGATAGATACACTTAAATAAAAGAAGAGAAATCTTTCCATTTCTGCTCAGAGGGTGTAATAGGCAGGCATAGTGAAGAGGCTGCCATTCCTAAGACAGAGAAGAGTTCTCACAGGGAACTAAAGTGTCTGGTACTCTGATCTTGAACTTAAACCGTCTAAAAAACCCAGTACATTAAACTTCTTGTGTATACTATGATACTTTGCTGTGGCAACCTGAGCAGACTAATGTGTGATGCATTACTCATGTATTTCTAGCTTTGCTTATAGGGCAGTGTAGAGGTAGTGTGAGGAGTTGGGATATTTTGAGCAGTGGTAGAAAATGTGCATCAGTAGAGTAGGACCATGGTATTGAAGGGATTGAGAAAAAAGGGACGTAGAAGTTTTTAGACACTGAGTTTTTAGATGGAAGAGTAATGGGATAAATGGAAGAATAAACACAGTACTTTAAAGATTGCTTCTTGTCTCTGCTTAGCTCTGTATAGTTTTAGGATCTAACTAGGGATTCATGATAGCATAATGGACATAAAATACATAATTCTCACTGCATGTGAAGCTTACTTGCAGTAAAGTCTACATGTTTAGCTTTTCTGGATTTTTGTTATTTGACATTGGTCATCTCTGCTTTTTATTTATCCCATATATAAACTATTATATATAATACACTATTGTTTTTTGTTACATGCTTCAGTCTTACATGGGTTGGTTTTGTTTTGTTTTTTCCATAACCCCAGCACTTTTTTCTTTTTTTGCTATCATCGCTGCTTTGAAAGTTCTTCCAACTCTTTAATGTTGAGTTTTACATAACACTTAATTCTCTTTTTCTTTAAAAAAAAATTTTTTTAATAGATTTCTATCTTTTCTCCCTAGGTCAAATTTAGCTCATCCTTTTTTGAACATCACATGTAGTTTCTGATTTATAACAATATGAATATTGTGACCTAAGTTTTAATTAAAATTCATGGGTGTGTTTCTTGGTTTTATATCTAGGTACTGTACCTGCGGTCATGGAGACTTTATAGCATATTTTAATTTTGAGTAGGGATATTCTCTCCTTTTTTTACCTGTTCTTTTCCATGATTACCTGGCTATGTTTCATATGATTATAAATTTGCTATTAAGTCACCTAGTTTTTATTATAAAAGCTTGGTGTTACTTTTAGTCAGATTTCATCACATTTAAAAGCTAAGGACACTTAACACCTTTATTATGCTAGGTTTTATTTTAGAGCAGACTCTAGGTTTTATTTAATTTTTATAAGGAATGTTTTCCTCATATAACTTTCTGCTCATTTCTTGCTAAATTCATCCCAAAGTAGTTTAACTTCTTACTGTTATTATACATGGAGTTTTCTGTACATAGGATGCCTAAATACTTGTTACGCTCATGTATGAAGTCTGCGGAACTCATGCTAATCTGTGCCAGTTCATGTATGCATCTCCAGGGCTCATCTACAAATACAAATAGCTTTGCCTTTTAACTCTCATTCTTTCATTTTCTTTCTGCCCTCTGATTGTACTGCTTTTAATTTCTAGGATTATTAACTTCTCAGCATTCGAAATGATACACACTATTTTTCTGTGATTTTTTTTTTTAAACATTTATTTTTATTTATTTTATGTGTATGAGTACACTGCCAGCGTAATTCATTGTAGCGTCTGAACAGAAGAGGGTGTTAGATCTCATTACGGGTGGTTGTGAGCCACCATGTGGTTGCTGGGATCCGAACTCAGGACCTTTGGAAGAGCAGTCAGTGCTCTTACCTGCTGAGCCATCTCACCAGCCCCTTTTTCTGTGATTTTACTGAAAAAAAAAATGTCTTGAATTTCTTCTGTCTCTAGATTTATAGCATGTCTATTTTTCTGTTTTAAGTGTGTGCCTATCACCTTCTTCTCTCTCCAGAAATGAGTGCTGAGTGTTGAATTTTCTTGAAGCCTTCTCATCCAGAGTAGAAATGGTGGTCACCCTCGTGGTTCCTAAGGAACCATGTTGCATTCCTTGAGTGAACCTCAGTAGATCTGCATTTGTTGTTTTTTTTTTTTTTTTTTT
>NW_022196898.1:16778560-16801095 GCF_008632895.1 Mastomys coucha
TCTCTGATTTTTTTCAACTTGATAGTTTTACATTAATATTTATATGTGATATCTGTCTTCTTTGTACTGCCTTTATTAAATTTATTACCTACATTGTTTTCCCTTTCTTCACAAAGAGAACTCAAAATGTCCCCCTTCATTTTCAATGCCCAGGAACAATTTTGGATTATTGGGACTAAGCTCTTTGAAGCTTTGGTATATTCAGGAAACCCTCTGGGCTCAGTGCCATATATAATAACTTTCTTGATTTCTTTAACAGAAATTGTACAATGTGAATATTCTATTTCCTTTGACTTCCTTTTGATAAATGTTTTTGTCTAGTACATCATCTATTTCATGTGGATTTTAAATAAGTGCCTAGAGGTCTGCAAAGTGCCCTCTAAGGACTCCAGGCTTTTCTCTTACTTCAGTGCTTATTTTCCTTTTGTCCTTCATTAATTTATTATTACAATTGTTTTCTTACTTAAATTATCTGGCAGATTACCTAATTTAAAAGAAAAAAATGTGGACTGGAGAGACTGCTCAGTTTTTAAGAGCACTGACTTTTCTTCCAGAGGTCCTGAGTTCAATCTCCAGCAACCACATGTTGGCTCACAACCATCTGTAGTGGGATCTGATGCCCTCTTCTGGCGTACAGGTGTACATGCAGATAGAACACTCATGTAAAATAGATAAATACATCTAAAAAATAATAAAATTAAAAGAAAAAATGCCAGGCATGGCTAGTATATGCCTACATATACTATATGTATATGTACTATTTATATTATATATCTATAATCCCAGCACAAAAGAGGCAAAGGCAGGAGAGTCAGGAATTCAAGGTCATACTCAACTATAGCAAGTTTGAGACAAACCTGGGCTATACAAGACCCAGCTTCAAAAAGCAGATTAAAAAGTAGACTTTGATTAATTATGCCTTCTATTTTTCTGTTTTCTAAGTTATTTCTTTTATTCTCATTTCCTATTCTGTATTTTTAAAAAAATAATTATTTATTTTTACTTTATGTACATTGGTGTTTTTCAGCATATATATCTTTGTGAGGATGTCAGATCTTAAAGTTACAGATAGTTGTGAGCTGCCATGTAGGTGTTAGGAATTGATCCTGGTCCTCTGGAAGAACAGACAGTGCTCCTATACACTGAATTATCCCTCTAGTCCCCTCTGTCTTTTATTTTTATTTATTTAATTTTATAATTAAAAATACATTTATGCATGTGCATGTATGTACTTGTATGAGTATGTGTGTATACATGCGAACATGTTTGTGCTGTGGTGTGTATATAGAGTTCAGAGAACGGCTTCATTTACTTTATGAGTTCAATGACAATGCAGGCTTGGTAGTAAGCACCTTTACCCACCGAACCATTGTCCCAGCTCTTTTGTTTCCTGGCTTTTGAGCTGGGAATTAATTTATATTTGTATGTATATCTTCAGTTGATAAAAGTGTTTATCAGGCCAGGCGTGGCAGTACATCCATCATCCTTTAATTTCAGCACTAGAGAGGCAGAGACAGGCAGATCTATGAATTTGAGGCCAGACTGGTCTACAAAGTCAGTTGTAGGACAGCCTTAGCTACACAGAAAGAAACCTTGTCTCTGAAAACAACAACAACAACAACAACAACAACAACAACAACAACAAAAACAGAAAAGTTTACAGCTACAAATTTTCCTGAAATTTTTGCTTAATTATATTCAGTGGACTTTTTTCTTCTAAGATACTAAAATTTCCAGATAAATAGCAGAGTTGATGTAATTTTATATTGAATACTCATATTCACTACCTAGACATTTCCATTAACTTTCTACTTGATTTATCACATACCTACTCATTTCTTCCTCTGTGTTCATTAATTCATCCTAAAGTTTCATCCATTGTTTCAGATATATGTATAGATTCCTTTTAAATATTTTAGTATCAAATCATAGGTTCAATATTTCACAGATTTTTCTTTTGAAAAAATACTTAAAACATTTTCTTTTGTGGTAAAATTCATAATTTTACAGTGTACATGTTTTTAAAAGATTTATTTATTTTATATATATATGAGTACACCACTATTGCTCTCTTCAGACACACCAGAAGAAGGCACTAGACCCCACTACAGATGGTTGTGAGCCACCATGTGGTTGCTGGGAATTGAACTCAGGACCAGTCAGTACTCTTAACCACTGAGCCTTCTCTCCAACCCTACAGTGTATAGTTCTAAGCATACATTTGTTGAACTTGACAAAGGCATATACCTTTCAAAATAATAGACCTGATAGTTCACTTACAACTTTTCTTAATTCCTGCTTGCTAACTAAACTGAAACCACACAGTTTAGGTTTTTTATCAAATAGATTAATTTCATGTGCCTGTAGTCATGTACTATGTACATTTTTGTTAGGCTTTTTATTAACTATAATGCTTTTGAGATTTATTTTATGTATATTGAAAGTCATATCTTTTGATTGTTGAACAATATTCTGTAGTATGTATCTTACTCATTTTATTGGAGAATTTTGTGTAAAATCATATTGTAGTGATATTTTGTATATGCCCTCTTCTACTTAATGCTTTCATTACTATATTAGTACTTGTTTCTTATTGCTGAATGGTAAATATATCATGGTTTATTTCACACATATACCCATACATACATATTTATATATACTATACTAAAAGTTCTATTCATTATTGAGAATGGGGCATTAAAATCTCTGACAGGCTGGCAAGATAAGATGGCTTAACTGGTAAAGGTTAACTGTCCAGTCTGTTGTCACACCTGAAGACCTAAGTTGGATCCCTGAGACTCACATGGTAGAAGGAGAAAACCAACTTCCTCAAGCTGTCTTCTGACCTCCACATGTGTACTGTGATATGCACATGCCCAAACATACTCATGTAAAATAAGCAAAGAAAACTATAATAAAATCCCCTACTATTATTGTTTCTAATATTTCTCATGTCATCTTTGTGAATATTTGCTTCATGTATTTGGCTGCTCTGATGTTTTGTGCATATATGCTTAAAACTGTTCTTCTGCTGCTGAATAGACCGACTTTTTCTATAACTATAACCATTCCTTTTGTGACAGTCTTTGACTTGTAGTCTGTATTGTTTGATCTAAGTTTTGTCACTTCTATTCTTTTTGGTTACCATGTATATTGAATATGTTTCCATTCTTTGTTTTATATATGTCTTTATAGCTAAGGCTGTCTGTTTTATTGATTAAATTTGTTCTTTGACAGTTTCCTACTTGTATATAACGTATTCTGTTTCTTCTTACTCCTGCCTTATGCTATCTCTTTCCTACCCCGTCAACATCCCCTCCTCCTTCCAAGTCAAAGTCACTTTTCCATATTCATATCTTCTTGTTTTCTGACCCACTCATTTTAATCAGGATTATTTTTGTGGTCAGGGGTTTAGAACTATCCACTGGAACCTGGGGAGCTTATCATTGAGTACACACTGAAGATAATTCCTAATGTTCCCCAGGATCTGTTGGTAGTCAGAAGTTCAGTATGGAGGGGTAAAGGGTTTTAAACTCCCCCAATCCATGATTGGCTGCAAATAGGCACAGTTTTGTGAAGCGCAGTGTTAGCAACCATAGCTGCTGTTGAGATCATGATCACAGTGCTGTCAGCTCTGGAGGTAGATTGTTACAGCCTTCCTTCCTATATTTAGGTTCTCTATTCTCTCTGTTTCCTCTTTTGTGATGTTCCCTGAACTTTAGAGGGTCGTATAAATACCCTGCTTAGAGCTGACTTTAGAATTGCACTTATTCTTAGAACTTTGACCAGTTATGAGTCAGGTTCATTGCATTTCACTATAAAGAGAAGTTTTTGTGATTAAGGCTGTAATAAATATTTAGAATTTAGTTTGGTTCTGTGGTAGTTGGAATGAATATGGCTCCTGTGGGCTTATAGGGAGTGGCACTACTAGGAGGTGTGGCCTTGTTGGAAGAAGTTTGACACTGGGGGTTTCAGATGCTGAAGCCAGGCTCAGTGTTTCTCTCTCTTCCTGCTGCTTCCTGATCCACATGAAGCACTCTTGGCTCCTTCTCTAGCACCATGTCTGCCTGTGCCTGCCTTGCTTCCCACCATGATGATAATGGACTAAACCTCTGGGACTGGTGTCTCTTCACAGCAATAGAACACTAAGACAGGTTCCATTCCAATTTATCTAAAAATCAGTAGTGAGTTCCCTCATTCCCTTATGATGGGTTTTTGACCATGGTTATACTGTTGTAAAGCTTGTGTCGTATAGACACAATAGTCTTGTTAATTCATCCGGTTATGCTATGATTTTGTTTTGTTTTGGTCTGGTTTGGAGAGATTTAACATACTTATATTTAAAGTAATTACAGGGGTGAAGGATATAGCTCGGTTGGTAGAGAGCTTATCTTACATGTGGAAAGCTGTACCCAGCTTCCCACCACATAAAACTGAGCAGACATTTGTTTTCTGTTTTTTGTTTGTTTGTTTGCTTTTTGGGCATTACATAATCTTTTTATTCAAATATATAGTTGGATTACTTTTCCTTTTCCCTTTCTCCCCTCCAGCCCCTCCCATATCCCCTTCCTCCAACCCTTCTCATGGTTCTACCCCACTTTCAAGTTGATGGCCCCTTTTTCATTTTATTCCCTCTACCATTTTATTAAAAATAGGCACCCAGGCCTATGCACAAATCCTGTCTCAAAACAACCCCAAAGCAAACAAACAAGGTTCTTTTCTGAGAAGATATATCCTGATTACACTTTCTCCTCCCTCTCCTCCTCCCAGTTCCTCTCTACATCACCTACCATCCAGGTCCACTCACCCTCTGTCTCTCTTTAGTAAAGAACAGGCTTCTAAGAGATAACAACAAAACATAAAATAAAATAGAATAATAAAGGAAAACCATTACATCAAAGTTGGACAAGGCAAACCAACAGAAGGAAAAGAGCCCAAGGGAAGGCACAAGAATCAGACCCAGCTGTTCACACACTTGGAGTTCCATAAAAACATTAAACTAGAAGATATAATATATATGCAAAGGACCTGGTGAAGACGCTTGCAGACCTGTGCAGGTCCTGTGCATGCTGCTTTAGTCTCCATGAGTTCATACGAGCTTTGCTCAGTTGATTCACAAGGCCTTGCTCTTCTGGGGTCCTTCATCCCTTTGGCTCTTACACTCTTTCTGCTTCCTCTTCAACTGGGTTCCCTGAGCTCTGAGGGGAGGGATTTGGTGGATGCATCCCATTGAGAGATGTATGTTGTAAGATTTCTCTCTGTGTGCAATGCCTGGCTGTGGATTCTCAGTTGCTACAGGAAGAAGCTTCTCTGGTGATAGTTGAATAAGGAACTGATCATTTATCTTTCTGGGTCTGGGTTATCTCACTCAGGATGAACTTGCCTAGTTCCATCCACTGGCCTGTAAATTTCATGATGTCATTTTTGTTTTTTTGAACAGTTAAGTAGTACTCCATTGTGTAAATGTACCACATTTTCTTTATTCTTCTATTGAGGGACTTCTAGGTTTCCAGTTTCTGGAACATGTTATGAACAGAGTAGCAGTGAACATGTTTGAGCAAGTGTCCTTGTGGTAGGATTGAGCCTTCTTTGGGTATATGCCCAATAGCTAGATCTTGAGGTAGATCGATTCCAGCTTTCTGAAGAACCGCCATATTGATTTCCATAATGGCTCTATTAGTTTACACTCCCACCAGCAAAAAAAGGAGTGTTCTCCTTGCTCCACATCCTCAACAGCAAGAGCTGTCACTTGTTTTTTTGATCCTAGCCATCCTGACAGGTATAAGATGGAATCTCAAAGTAGTTTTGATTTGCATTTCCCTGATGGCTATGGATGTTGAACAATGCTTTAAGTATTTCTCAGCCATTTGAGTTTCCTCTTTTGAGATTTTCTGTTTAGATCTATGGGTAATCCTAGCCCTTGAGAGGTAGAGATAGAAGGATTAAACTATAAAGTAAGGTCAAGGTCAGCCTGGACTGCGTGAGATCCTGTCTCTTAACAAGTATAACCACTACAAACCACACCAAAACAATCAACCAGCCAACCAACCAACCAAAAAAATCCCAAAGTAATTATATAGGAAAAAACACTGTTGCCAATTGGTTAATTCTTTTTTATTGTATTGTATCTTGCCCCTGTTTTGTTCTTTGTCACCTTCCTTTGTACCCATTTTTGGTACTAATATGCTTTCATTTCTTTTTTTTTTTTAAGATCTATTTATTATTTTATGTATGTGAGTACACTGTCACTGTCCTCAGACACACCAGAAGAGGGCACCAGATCCCATTACAGATGGTTGTGAGCCACCATGTGGTTGCTGGGAATTGAACTCAGGACCTCTGAAGAGTAATCAGTGCTCTTAACTGCACAGAACCATCTCTCCATCAGCTTTCATTTCTTTCTTATTTCCATTGGTGTATCTTCTGTAGGTCTTTGCAGTTATTATAAAGTGTTTATGAAAATCTTACAGTATTTTAAGCCAAGGCAACTAGTGGATGCAAGTTGGATACAAGTGCTTTACTCATGCATCTCATCTGTTGGAATACAGTCCAGGAATGGAGGTGTGAGAATTTTGAGTCCAAGTGAACTGGACAAGACTACTGTGACCTCAATTTCTTCAAAACAGAATTGTTCTTGGAATGTGTTTTTGTGTTCTTCTCAGGTATAGCAGATAGAAGTGAGTTTACTTTAGCTGTGTTATTCATATCTGTCTCTGAAGCTTTTTGTACATGTTGCTTGTCCTTGTGATTGAACAACTTACTCATGACTTTGTGTTTGTGTGTGTGTGTGTGTGTGTGTGTATCCCTGCTGGCTTCAAATTTATAGAGATCCACCTGCCTCTGCCTGCTGAAGTCAAAGGTGTGCACAGCCACTGCCTGGCTCATGTGATTCTTTTTAACCCTTAGACTATAAATTGCCTGATACTCTGAATAAAGTTGGCTATTGAATGAGAGTTTAGTCTGCATCATTTTTAGGCCCAGCTCTCCCAAGTTCACACTTCCAACTAAAGTGGTACTTAGATACCTTATGCTTTTGACATCACAGTTTGCAAAACAGTATATTCATCTGTGTGATTTTATGTTTGCTTCAGTTTTTATGATTTTTGTTGTTGATATTTTCTCCAAGAATTAAAAATATATTATGAAATGTTAGGATATAGCTTAGTGGTGTAACATGTATGAGGCCCTGGTACCACAGGCTGACATGGTGCTGGAGAAGTAACTGAGAGTTCTACATCTGGATCTGTGGCCAGCAGGAAGGGTGAGACGCTGGGCTTGGCTTGGACTCTTGAAACCTCAAAGCCCACCCCTAGTGACATACTTCCTCAAACAAAGCCTCACCTCCTAATCTTTTCAAATCAGTGCCACTCCCTGATGAGCAAGCTTTCAAATCTATGAGCCTATAGGGGTCAGTCTCATTTAAACCACCACAAGACCACACAATTAGTGTATTAAGTGTTCACTTATATCTGCTCTTTAATAAAAGATATATTCTGGGCGTGGTGACACATGCCTATAATTCCAGCACTTGGGAGGTGAAGGCAGGAGGGTAAGGAGTTCACAGTCATCCTTGGCTATATAGCAAGGAGTCTGAGGCATATCTGAGCTATAGGAGACCCTGCCTCAGAAAACACAAACCAAACATACAACAACAAATACAAAAGGATATATATGTATACATGTGTATGTGTAGATTTATATATTGATAAGGATAAAAAAAATGCATGCTGATCTCAACTACATGGTGAGTTTGAGACCACTTGGGCTACCATGAGATCCTACTTCAAATAAAACAAATAATAAGAACAGCAACAAAATATTACAAAGATTGTTTTTTTTAAAGATTTATTTATTATTTATTTATTATAAGTACACTGTAGCTGTCTTCAGATGCACCAGAAGAGGGCGTCAGATCTCATTATGGGTGGTTGTGAGCCACCATGTGGTTGCTGGGATTTGAACTCATGACCTTTAGAAGAGCAATCAGTGCTCTCACCTGCTGAGCCATCTCACCAGCCCAACAAAGATTGTTACAATGGCCATCTCTGGCATAGGATTGGAGTTCAGAAAGGGGAGAAATCATTTTTAAATATATTTTGAACAGTGACTTGAAAGAAATGCAGGAGATTGTAGTTGCTATTTGTTTTCCATTTTAGACATTTTCTCCAGTATATATGACACCTTTTAAATTATGAAAAAATGAGATAAATCATTGTAACACTAACACTGGACTATCAAGATTTACCTTTTCAATTACTTGCTAATATGTAGATACACAATTTTATATTGTATAGTACATATTATATAATTTTTGTATTTTATATTTCATGTATTTTCTGCTTATTTTTTTTAAGTTTTCTTTTACTTTATTTATTTACACTTCCGATGTTATCCCCTTTCCCAGTTTGCCCTCTGCAAACTCCTTATCCTGTTCCCCCTTACCCTGCTTCTATGAGGTTGCTCCCCTACCCATCCACCCACCCACTCCTGCCTCACTGCCCTAGCATTCCCCTACACTGGGGCATCAAGCCTTCACAGGATCAAGGGCCTCCCTTCCCATTGATGCCAGATAAGGTCGCTTCAGCTCCTTCAGTCCTTCCCCTAACTCCTCCATTGGGGTCCCTGTGCTCATATTTTCTGACATATAATATTGCTGCTCTATTAGTTCCTCTGGATTTCCTGAAGTTTCCTTAAGACTTCCTCTGAAAACATTCTTATTATCTGATAAGTGAGCATTTTACTCCTCTTATTCAGACTGTTTATTTTGTTTTCTTGGCTCATTTCTATGTGTAGTGTGTTCATATCAGTGTTGGAGAAAACTGATGAGGGTAGGCATTCCTGCAGTGCTCTCTATCTTAGGGAGACACCCACTCTTACCGTTAACTACAATGTTAGCTATAGGCTTGGGTTTGTTTTCCTTACTGTTTGCCTTTTAAGCTTGAAGAAAAGTTTTTCCATATCGTACTTGCTAAGAAAATTTTTTTTAACATTGATCGGTGTTGATTTTTGTTAGTCTATTATCTTTCAAAATAAACTATAGCTTGTTTTCCAGTGACTTTTCCTGTTTTTCATCTTACCTCTTGATGATTTGTCTGACTTTGCTAGTCATATGTATTTATTGAAGATTAATTACACAGTTACTTGATTTTCTTTTCTGTTTTCTTGCGAAGGTGTATGTCTGTGTTGCCCAGACTGATTTCAAACTCCTGAAGTCAAGTAATCCTCTGTCTTAGTCTCATGAGTAGTGGAGTTAGAAACCTGTTCCAGTTATAATTGTTTTTCTTTATTTAAACATTTACATTTTATTTATTCTGTATGTGTGTGTCTCAGAAGACACCATGCAGGAATCAATTCTCTTCTTTCACACTGTGGGACGTGTTGAGTGAACTCAAGTCTTCAGACTTGGCAGCAAGTACATTTACCCTCTGCGCCTTGCAGTTAGCCCTGCTGTTCCCTTTATTTCCTAATTGAAAGAGGGTAGTATAAGTATTATATTATTGTCTTAATAATATAATATATTAAATTGTATTTAGAAGACCCATTATATATGTGTGTTATTTTAGGATTTAAACAAAGATATTTCCGTATGTACTAGGACCTACCAGATAGATATTTCCTATTATTCAGTTTCTAAGCTTATTTGCACGAGTCATTTTCTTCACTAGAGGCATTTCTTTTTGTGTTTGGAAGATGGCAATAGAGGATTTCCCCTACCACAAGCTGGATAGAGACCTCTATCCACCTATTACACAAGCTCATAGGTGACCTCTGGGCTGATGGCTAGATAGATCTTATACCACTGAGTAAGGTAGAAGAGCTAAGGAAGGTTATCTGTGATGTCAGTGGCTGGCCTCCACATATGTGTCACCCCCCCATGTCTACATATGCAAGCATGCATGCAATATAAGTATATGAAAATGGAGTAAGAAAGAAAAAATGTATCCTGTAGACTATGTATATGAAGTTATTAGGGAAGATATTGATTATTGTGTGATAGAGAAAGCCATGAAAATTTCACTATAATACAGCTTCACAGATAGAGCAAATAACAGATATTTACTAATTGAAAAGAGTACAGCATATTTTCAGGAAATATGTTTATTTAATAAGACTTGTTTCCAAAGAACTTTGTACTGGACTTATCAACATACACCTATAATTATCTTTCTGGAAGGTAAGGCAAGAGGAGTACATGTTCAAGGCTAAAAAATGTCTCAAAAAATGATCACTAACTACCATCACTACCATTATAAAAACGTCATTTGTAAACTGAAAAGGTGGCATTTTTCAAAAATAAATAATTTTATTCTTTATTTACCCATTATAATATATTCATGAATTTACTCTTATATCATTGGGTTTTAGTGGCTTAACAGAATTTTAGAAAAAGTCTAATTCTCATATTCCCCATGTCTTTACGTTAGGAACAAAGGGCAACATTTCTGATTTAAAAATTTTGTGTATTCTGTTTTGGAGTATTAAATAGAAAGATTGGATTATATTTGAATAGAATAATCTTTGTCTTTTTTTAATTTGAACAATACTGATCTTTTTCAAATTAAAATTAGATTAGATTCTCTTAAGTTTGTAAAATTATTGTTCTACTTCATATGAAACAAATGATCTTTATTCACATAAACTCTAAGTAAATATCTGGGAATCATAATTTTATATTAGATGATCTTTTCTTGTTTTTGTAATATTTTTCTCATAGTTCTTTTGATATTAGTAATTACTTTCTAATCAACAAATAAAGTTAAAACCTTTTCTGCATTCCATTTTTTGGAACCCATTACTATGTCTACAAAAAGGCATCATTGAGACCCCATTAAGAACTATCAAGTGTATAAGATCATGTGCAGATGTCGGCATAGGCTTAAATATAGATTTTTATCCCTGGGTGGTCTCTGGTTTTGAAATGAGTAGTGCTTGAGTTGTGGAATGTCCATTTACCTGCAAATCAAAGATGAGGTGAGGAGAGAATTTAGGTGACATTGGAGGTTTTAATTTATTTCTTCTTATTCTTGTTTTAAGTTTTATTGTGATTATATTTAAGTATTCACTTAGATCTTTTTTATAGTTTAAAGTACCTCTGGAATAGTTATTAATTTAAAACAGCTAAGTAAGAATATTTTAATATCTTATTATGAAAATTATAGAAATGATACAAATGGTTGATTTCCCAGTTTTATTCTTTTTTAACTTACTGATTTTTGTTTTTCTTACATCTGAAAATGAGGAAAAAATGTGTGCTTAGAGAGCAATTATTTTATTTTATTGAGGACATATCTTAAAAGTCAAGAAGTGAAGCCGCTTGGTAATGCTATAAATTTGAAACTGTCCTACAGCAAGACACTACGATGCAAATATGACTTAATAAGATCACAAACTGAATTTCAGTGAAACAACCAAGATTTACATTAAATTAGGAATTTTAAAACTGATTTAGTTTGTTTTACTGAGCATTTGCTTAATAACATTTTGCCTTCTTGCAATCTTTTTAAAGACAATAATTCGTCTGTGAAATGCAGCCACATCTTCAGTAGAAAAATTGAAAGTAACAGCTCACTTTCTGAAACCACACATATAGCGATATAAAGAAATATTTCAGCTCTACAAAATTTAATAAATCATCCCATTTCCTAATTTGATCATATTAGATGCTGATGTGGAAGAAGCATTTCAAATACCATCTCCTCATTAATATACATCAGTCTGGGGAATAGAATGGAATACTTATGCAGAGATGTCACAGTTACTGTTTCTTAGTTTACTAAGTGGAACAGGTTGATGTGATACCGGGTGCTATTTGTCAATGTCTTGTTAAAATGGTTTGGGTCGAGTTATGGAGTCCAGAAAGACGGCGGCTGATAAATCAAAAGTGGATTGAGTGGACAGGAGGCAGTGATTGATACTGTGACAGGATATGAGGAAAGGAACCTTGATGCAAGCATGCATGATACTGAATATGAGAAAGAAGATGGCCCCGGAGTATGGATATTATTCAAGGAAATGAGAATAATATTATCAGCCTGAAAATATTGCTGGGTGAAGATTAGGATACTTCTTATTAGAGTATAATACTTTGCCAGAATGGTAGGGATAAATGTATGTAAAAATTCATGTGAGAAGAATGTTTAACTTCTTACTGAAGACTCTTGAATGATTACTTACTTTTAAAAATAGTTTTAGCATTATTTTTTCCTAACTATATCATATATAAAACCATGTTTATATATGCTCCAACTTCTGTGAAATTAATCTTAAAGAACAATTATTACATATAAATTTCACAAAACTGTAGTGTTCATTGATAAATTATGAAGATAAATTGTTTACTATCACTCCATTTTCACTCAGAAAATTAGGTTGTTACTACCTTCAAGTGAGAAATCTTCAATGCATTGTTTCCAGCATTTTTTAGATCATCATTTTGTGAAGTAAGTAGAAGATTCCTGATGGGGGGGGTATTGCATAGGATCAAGGCCATAGGTGCTAAGCAGTCTTTATGGAATTGCTATTGAAATGCTGGGTGATGTCAGGGGACTCCTGGGAGTCTTGTGTTTAACTAAGTATAAGTAGGAAGGACTTTCTTTGCTGTCTTATTAGAAGTGTTCTTTCACTAACATAGGGAGAAGAGGCTCTTTGGAAGGGCATTTAGTTAACTTTCAATTATCTCTGTGATTTATATTTGTGAGAGACAGAGATACACAGTTGCTAAATAATTGTAAGTCTAATATTTTACTTTTATGTTTAGTGGTTTTTTTCTTCTTAAGTTCTTAATACTTTATCACTCAATTTCTGTTTATTATCTAATAGAAATAATTTGAAATGAGGCACTATGAAATATTCAGATAGCCTGAATCATTAGAGATGAGTTTGTGGGTTTATTGACAATGTTTTTCCAGACCTAAAGATTCTGGTAATAATGTGAATAGTATTCTTTAATTTCTTAAGACTACTTTAATTAAATAAATCTTCTGTTTCAGAGTTTCTCACCCTCAATATTTGGAAAACAAGTAAACAACATATACTTGTTTGTTTGTTTGTTTATTAGACAATTTCTCATTGTGTACCCTGGCAGGCCTCAAACTGACTATGTAGACCTGACTACTCTCCAATTAAGAGCTTGGACTGACTCTGCCTCCTGAGTGCTGGTATTAAAGGCTTGCCCTACTGCTTGATGCTAATACACATACATACATATGTACATACATATATACATGCATACATACATATGTATATGTTTTTTAATTCTTAATTGTGCTATTCAGTATGACAGGTTATTTTCTTCTTCCTCTTTTGGTTCTAAGATTGTACCCAGCACCTTGTGCATGTTAGGCAAACACTCTACCCCAAAGCTACCTCCTTGCCCTTCTAAAATTTTTTATAAAGTCCAGATTATTTTTTTATGAATATTTAAGACATGAAAAACAGTCATTTCTAAATTATTCATTTCTTTTGTTATTTTCTGGAATTTTTCTTTTAGTAGTTTAGAATACAGTACAAAATGTTGATAAGGCCACTATTCCTTTGTGATATGTCTCTTCCCTCATGTTTGAATCATATCTTTCACACCTAGTCAGAACATGTCAATGTTTTAGTAATTCTTTTGTCTGTATAGCTTGCTCTGAAGGTGGGTTATTTCTGCTCAAAATGTACTTCCATGTAGTCACTTCTTATTTTGTTTATGGGTATATGTTGTATATGTGTGTCCATGTTCATGTGTGCATGTGTATATATTTGTGCAGATGCACATAGACGTGTGTATCAGATGTCTTCCTCAATCTCTCCATCTTACTATTTGAGATAAGATCTCTCTTGAACCTGGAGGTCACTGATTTGCTTAGGCTTCCTGGCTTATAGTTGTCTATTGCTGTGCCTGGATTTTATGTGGGTGCTGGTGATCTGAACTCAGGTCTTTATTCTTATACTGTAAATACTTTACTGACTGATCCATCTCTTCAGCCCCTACTTACTGCTTCTTCCCTCTCTTGACCTTTTGTCCTTCCTTAGTTTTTGAGACAGTCTCAATGTGTATCTTGGGCTGAACTTGTGATCTTCATGCTTCAGCCTCCTATTTGTAAAAGCATGGCCATGCAACTAACCCAATGGTTCTGACCAGTTACTTGCATTGACATTACTGCCTACTTGATCATTGTCTTAGGTTATTTTTTTTTCCTGTTGCTGGGAAAATTGACTTAAGGGAGAAAGGATTTATTGCTCACAATTCAGGGATACAATCCATCATGGTGGGGAAGTCAAGGCAGTGGGAGCTTGAAGCAGCTGGGCACATCACATGTACAGTAAGAGCAAAGAACAGTGCATGCCGATGGAGTCAGATGACTCCATTTTTATACAGTCCTGGATCTCCTACTTAGAGAAGTGGTGCCACCTTATAGTCCTCCTAGCTGAGCCTAGATCTCATCAAGTTGACAATTATTACTAATTATTACTATTATTACAATTAACTCTTAAAATAAAGGGTATCTTATTTTATTAGTTCCTAAAGGACAAACTTATTTAAGTCAAAGCCTCTTTTATTTAAGATTTATTTATGTGTCTGTTATATGAGCATGTGCCTTATGTCTGTGTGGGTTCCTTTTGAGGCCAGAAGAGAGTATCAGATCCCTTGGAGCAAACTACTGATGATTGTGATCCATCTGACTTGGGTGCTGGGAACAGAACTCAGGTCCTGTGGATGAGCAACTCATGTTTTTAGTCAATACAGTCAGCTTTTAAGTTAAAATTTAAATAAGAACCTAAAAAAACCTCTTGTGTTTCATATCCCTGTAGAGTTCAACCTTATCCTTTTGTACATTTGTATATTATGAACAGCTCATATGAAAGTTTTTGTTTGACTCAGTTTATAATTTTCAGAGGTGACTGGGATCCTGGAGTTGTCTGGATACTGAGTGTTTTTGAGGTTGGGAGGTTATTTTTAATTAGAGGCATGAGACACTTAACAATAGGATAAATTTTTGGGAAGTGTATCACTAGGTGTATTTGTTGTCTGAATTCCATAGAATGTACTTTCACAAACCCAGCTAGTGTAGGTCAGTTAGTTGACATGGCATGTTGATATATGCAAAAGATGCACTAAGCAGGAGATATGGAAAGCTGCTATCTGGAGATCACACCACACTTTCATATAGTAAACCTTGTCTTTAAAAATAACTAGAAGTACATTTAGAAATATCAGCACATATAGCATAATAGGTATATAAACTTGTAACATGGTTGTCATTATTAGTGTTATACACTTTACGTAGTTTTGAATGCCATATTTTTCTAATAGTGGAACAGCCCATCAGCATGTGTAATACACTGAACTATGAAATTAGAATGGCTATGGTAGTAATTCTTCAACTTTGTTATAATCCGATTGGGTTATCCTGTATGTACAGTTTATTGGTGACAAAACCACTACTGTGTGATACATGTCTGTTTAGTGTTAGGAAGCTGAGACTGGAGAAATCAGTTCTGAGGGTACCAAGGAGTAGTAGCTGAACACACTCCCTAAGTGTGTGACGGTTTTGTATCGGCTCTTTACCAAGACTGATCTTTTTCCTTTTTACATTTAGGGGTGTGTATGTATGTGTGTGTGTGTGTGTGTGTGTGTGTGTGTGTGTGTGTGTGTGTGTAAAGATCATGCCGTGTATGTTAATGGAGACCATGAGAGGGACCTGGAGGAGCAAGCTGAGAAGCCTTGCTTTTGAACTGGTAGCCTGAAAGAGAGCTGTGCACATCCAGTACAGGACTTGTCAGTTTGAGTTTTAAAAATAGGTCTTGTTTCTGTAGGTATACCTTTTTTTAAAAAAAAACAGGTATTTTTGTTGTTTTCTCATTTATGTTACTAGAGTATATTTATACAATTTGCTTAAAATAAAAAAGAAGCCCAGCTGATGGGTCTAGCAATGTCTTATTAACATTTCCTTGACCAGATCCAGAAGCAGTTTTGCATTGACATTCAAAACAGATGGAGTTTTAATTATTAATCCTATAGAATTAATGAGTCCCATTATGAAGCAGGGTACTCTCTCTCAACTCCACCCCACTTCTCTATCATGTTGCTTTAATTAGGACTTTCTGGACAAGAGGTAAACTGTTAGATATTAATTTTGAAATCTTCTAGTATTTTAATAAAAGACTTTGTGGTTCATTTTGAATGTAAGATGCTGTTTTTGTGAGATAGGTCCTTGCTATATTGCAAAGGCTGGCCTCAGACATTATATGCTTCTGCCTCAGCCTTCTAAAGCAGATTACACATATGTCAGCATACCTTGCTTTGAGTCAAAGATTTTACATAGGTCTGTAGTGTTGTACTGATGAATAAATACTTTCCCTTTAAATCAGTTTTAAGATTGTGTGTGTATGTGTGTGCATGAGTGTAAGCATAGTATATGCATGACGTATAAAGTATGTATGAGTGTAAATGTGATATATGGTTGATTTATACAGTATATGAGTGTGTGCGTGTGTGATCTATACAGTGTGTGTGAGTGTGTGGTCTGTGTGTGATCTACACAGTGTATAAGTGTAAGTGTGGTGTACACATGTGTGTATGAGTGTAAGTGCAGTGTATGTGGCCTGTACACTGTGTGAGTGTATGTGTGATTTATACAGTGCCTTTATGAGTGTACATGTAGTATGTATATTATATATACACATGCATTTGCAAATGCACCTGTGGACAAGTCACATTTGCTGCTGTGACTCTGCCTATTTCCTTAGATATGGCTTTTCACTGAAACCTGCCTGGTAGCCAGCAAACACAGATCCTTCATTCTGCCCTGCCACAGCCTGAGATTACACATGTATATGTGACCACTCCACCGCTTATGTGGTGCTGGCATTGGAATTTTTTGTTGTTTTTTGTCTAATTTGTTAGCCTCACTTTAACAAATTATTCAGATTTTTAGTTGACAAGAGAATTATGTTTTATAATGACTGGAGTGCCATTCTAGTTCCTTAGTAGCAGACTCATATCAGAGTATTTTGTGCCCAGCTACAGTTAGGGCCCAGATTTCCACAGAGGTTATATTTGGGCCCTGAACAATCCTGTCTAGAAGCTCTGAATTGCTTGCCTAGGTCCTGTGTCACTAAGCTAAGTTAGGGTTACTTCTCTGGTTTGCACCCAAGTTTGACTTCTGTGCAGGTTGGGGCCATGGTCCCAAACCAGCAGAGTTGGATGAGTTGTTCATTTTGATTTTTCATGACTTTTTTTCATTGACTTAAAATTGTCTGTACTTTATGCAACACTTAGTTTTGGTCATAGCTGCTGTCCCTTCCTTGCACTCGTGCATGTGAACACTGGGCCTTTTACACTAAGGGTGTGCTTTACCCCTGAGCTACACTCTCAGCCCTCTCAGCTCATTTTCCGCTGTGTGTGAATTGTGTCTCATTTGCAGCAGAGTGATAAAAAACGATGAGGAGATTCTATATGGAGATGTTTCCTTTCCAGATCAGAGTTTACTAGTAAGTCTTGTCACATGCATTTTTAAAATATAACCAGCTGTGAAGGGAGATCACTGAATGGCTTCATAAATCTTGGCAGGTACCTAAATCTAGTTCCTGTCATGTAAAGATTTTAAAAATTGTGTTTTATATATGAGTGAACCAATGTGGGTGCGTACATGCACATGTGTATGTTTTGTCTGATTGTTTCTCTATATACCACCTGCATACCTGGTTCACATAGAGGCTAAAATACTGTGCTGGATCTTTTATGGTTACAGATAGTTGTGAGCTGCCATGTGGGTGCTGAGAATCAAGACCGGCCTATAAAAGCAGCCATTTGTTCTTTTCAGTAAAAATAGTACTTAATATTTGATGACTTTTTTTTCTAAAGATTTATTTATTATTATATGTACATTGTAGCCGTCTTCAGATACCCCAGAAAAGGACATCAGATCTCATTATGGATGGTTATGAGCCACCATGTAGTTACTGGGAATTGACCTCAGGACGTTTGGAAGAACAGTTGGTGCTCTTAACTGCTGAGCCATCTCACCAGCCCAGTTTGATGACATTTTATTGCAGTACTTTCCACATTTTTTTGGTGTGGACATGGGTATTTAGTTTCATAGGCATGTTTATCTTGTGGGTGCTGTTAGCCTAAGCTACAATAGGACGTGCAAATAACATTTTTGTAATTGTGTATTAAGCTTAGTGTTCCTGATAAGGGTAAATGTCAGTATTTTTTTTATCAGTAGTTCTTTATGTCTCTTTAACACTTGGAAGAAACCTTTCACTCATAGATATTAAACATTAAATTAATATATTAATATATTAATAAATTAATAGATAAACTAATATATTAATAAATGAATAGATAAGTTATATATGTATGTACATATATACATGTGCAGGTATATATACACACACACATATATATATATATACACATACATATATATAATCTTACTCTGTATCTTAGACTGGTATGGAACTTATTATATAGCCAATGCTGGCCTTGAACTTGGGACAGTCCTGCTTTAGCTTCTTAAGTACTGTGGGGATTATAGGAGTCCAGTTAACCTTTCTTTTTTAATGTTAAATATGGATAAGACCCTTTTATACTCTTCTTTCTCCTCCAGATTTCGGTTAAAATGAAGTTTGGTTTTTTACTTACAGGATCATTATAGCAAGAATGAAGAAGTTTGTTAGAATCATTTACTCTAGAAATTATTTTCTTCAAAATAGAATTTTTAGAGTTTCTGTTGATTCTGTTATTCTATTATTTATGAAATTGCCCATGTTTAGCCTTGTTACTTCCTCTTCCCTTAGAATTCCTTGCATTTTGTACCAGTTGCCTTTCAGATTATTTCTACATGAAAAATTGCAGTTTCAGTTTTCTTTTATGTGGAAGGCTTCCACCTACTGTGGTCTCCTGGGTTATTTGATTTTTACTTAAATATATTGTCTGTCATTCGTTAAGAAAGGGTTTTGTACAAAATGGACACAGGTAGTATTTTGTAATATGTGCTTCCAGTATGTTTTCTGTTAAAGACTGCTGTTGCAGCTGACCGTTCTGAGTATCAATACACAAGGCGTGTTACTCTTCAGGGAACAGCATGAAACGACTTCCAGATCTCTTTCTGCATCTCTTTTTTCCTGACTGTTGTAATTCCCTCTCATTTGTTATTTCTGCCTTATTAGATTTTCAGATATAATAACTTATGTACTCTGTATATTTTTCAGAATCTTTGCTTGACATTTGGGTCTATAGTGTTTATCTGTACTTGATACTTTATTCTTGATACAATATATAGTTAGTACTTGCTAGTTGATTCTAACTAAGCCTTTCTTTCTTGGGTCACATCAGATGTAAAAGTAGGGCATCAAAGGAAGGATTTAACATAAAGGTATGAATCTTCTTTCCAGAAAAATTTTCATTCATTTATACACACACACACACACACACACACACACACACACACAGAGGGGGGAGAGGGAGAGAGAAAAAGAGAGAGACTTCATATGTTCTTTAAGGAGCTTCTCAGAAGCTTTGAAATTTCAAGTATCCTGTAGATGAGGACACTTATTGTAGGATAAGAAATATTCAAACAACTTGTAGAATTTAACTTAAATGACTATGCAGGTTTGAATACTGATGAGGTAATGGAGGAAGCAGGTCCTTTCCACTAATGATGTACTTATTTTTCTTCTTTTAGTGTCATATCACCTATTGTAACCTCAGTAACATGTCTTCTCTTAAGTTGAAGCACAGTTGAAAAGCATAGCTTATCAGCGTGGATGGGGAAGTGCTATTGGTAGCTAATTTATATACCTTTATTGTAAAATACAAGGCATCTTTGGAAGGCTGTGGATTCTCTTTCAGTCACATTAAAGATCAGGTGCTAAGTTCTTTCTTAAAGAACTATTCTGTGAGGATTTTCAAGAACTTCATCTCGTGTGTGTGTGTGTGTGTGTGTGTGTGTGTGTGTGTTGTTGTTGTTGTTGTTGTTGTTGTTGTTGTTGTTGTTGTCCTAGGGATTGAATCCAGGATCTCCTTCATGTCAAGCCAACACTCTACCACCGAGCCAATCCTGCATGTGATAGTTTGGGGAAAGACTTACTATCTACTGTTAGTTATGCCGTTTGTTTGCATTGCCAATTTTGTTTCTTTGTACCCATTTCTTCATTTCTCTAACTTCCGACTTTTACCAGGTCTGACATTGACCTGTCCTCTTATTAAAAGATATCAAGTCATTTGTTTCTTGTTTGAGATAATATGTAAAAATAGCAAGTGGTAGTGATTTATAGTCATTCTGGAATAATTTATTGTAGACTGTTTTTTTTTCTTTAACTCACTGCATAAAATACCACTTCTGTTAGGGTGTCTGTGGCTTGTGTCTTAGGTCCTAAGCATCCTGTAATGCAGAAATGATGCGTTATTAACTTTGTTTTATCAGTTTCTAACATGATGCTATCTACCTATTGATTTCAGAAAGATTCAATACTATTTTCAGTGGATTAATTGAATGATGAATTTCTCAATGAATTTCCAGCATTCATTTTTAAAGCATGTTGTGCATTGGAATTAGAAAAAAATCTAAAATTATTACTATTATCAATTATTAATTATCTCAACTGTGGTTTCCTTTCTTTCCACTCCTCCCAGTCCCTTCTTCTCCTCCCACAAATCCACTTCTCCTTCATTCCCCTTTAGAAAAGAGCATGCCTTCAAGGGATAGCAACCAAACATGGTTTAGCAAGTTACAGTAAGACCAGGCACAAACCCCTAATATCAAAGCTGGATAAGGCAATCCAGTTGGAGGGAAAGGGTCTCACTCCCATTCCTAGAAATTCCACAAAGCTAAACAACCTGTAACAATTCCAGAGCTAAACAGCCACAGCATAAATGCAGAGGACCTAGCACAGTCCCATGCAGGCTCTTTGGTTCTTTAGTCTCTGTGAGCACCTAGGAGCCCTGCTTAGTTGATTCTGTGGGCCTTATTCTCATGCTGGACCCCTCAGTCTCCGGCAGTTCTTCCTCCACTTCTTCCACAGGGTTCCTTGAGCTCCCTCTAATGCTGTGGATCTTAGCCTTTGCTCCCATCAGTCCATCAGTTGCTGGATAAAGCTTTTTTGATGAAAATTGGGTTAGGCATTGATTTATGAGTATAGCAGAATATCATTAGGACTCATTTCTTTGCCCCTTTTTTTTTTTTTGCCAGTTGTTTTTGGTTGTATCATAGGTCTCTAGGTTAACAAGCCTCTAGTTTCTGGCCATTGAGGCAGTATGGGACATAACCTTTCTCTTATGGCATGAGTCTCAAGTTACGCCAGTCACTGATCTGTGGCATCTTTACCCTAGCACATCTTACAAGCAGAACAAATTGTAGATGGAAGGGTTATTTGGTTGGTTGCCTGGTTACAGAGGATGGGCCAGGGTCATCCTCCATATTTCAAGGAGTTTTACTGTACTAGGGTTTTATACCCCACCCTCAAGTGCTCCCAGTTCCAGTCATCTCTGCCAGTTCTCTCTCCATGCCTCCTCTCAACACTGATCCTTCCTGTTCACATCCCAACTCACTCTCACTTGACCCACAAAATCTATTTACCCTTCCCTGGGAGATCCATGTGTCCACTCTTGAGCTCTCGTTGTTACCTAGCCTCTCTGGGTCTGTGGTTTGTAGCATGATTATTCTTTAATTTATAGCTAATATTCACTTATAAGTGAGTACATATCATGTTTGTCTTTCTGGGTCTTAGTTACCTCACTCAGGATAATATTTTCTAGTTCTAGTAATTTGCCTGCAAATTTCATGATATCATTGTTTTTAACAGCTGAGTAATGCTCCATTGTATAAATGTACCATATTTTCTTTATCCGTTCTTCAGTTGAGAGATATCTAGGTTGTTTCCAGTTTCTGTCTATTATGAATAAAACTGCTATGAACATAATTGAGCAAGTGTCCTTGTGGTAGGATGGAGTGTTCTTTGGGTATATGACCAGGAGTGGTATAGCTGGATCCTGAGGTCCCAATTTTTCAAGCTACTGCCATATTGATTTACATAGTGGCTGTACAAATATACACTCCCACCAGCAATGGAGAGTGTTTTCCTTGGTCTACATCATGGCCAGCATGAACTGTTACTTGTAGCCATTCTGATAGGTGTTAGATGAAATTTGAGTTGTTTTGATTTGCAATTCCCTGATGGCTAAGGTTATTGAACATTTCTTTAAGTGTTTCTTATCCTTTTGAGATTCTTTTATTGAGAAATCTCTGTTCACTTCTGTATATCATTTTTTAATTGGTTTAATTTTTTGCTATCTGGTTTCTTGAGTTCTTTATATAGTTTGGATACTAGACCTCTATCAGATGTTAAGTTGGTGAAACTCTTCCCATTTTGAAGGCTGCTGTTTTGTCCTATTGACAGTGGCTTTTGCCTTTTCTGTTTTGTGAGGTATCAATTAATACTGAGTCCTAGTACCTGCACTATAAGTGTTCTATTAAGGAAGTTATCTCCTGTGCCAGTGATTCAAGGCTATTCCCTACTCCCATTCAGTGTATCTGTTTTTTTAT
>NW_022196898.1:16803605-16813192 GCF_008632895.1 Mastomys coucha
CTTCAGTTTGCAAGTATTTTATTGAGTATTTTTGTATTGATGCTCATAAAGTAAATTATTTTGTAATAAATTTTGTTGGATATTATGTTGAATATCAGTGTATTTGTGGTCTCATAAAATGAATTTGGCAATGCTTCTGTTTCTATTTTGTAAAATAATTTGAGGAACATTGTCATTAAATCTTCTTTTGAAGTCTGGTTTAATTCTATGTTGAAACCATCTGGCCCTGGGCTTTTTTTTTTGGTTGGGAGATTTTTATCAATAGCTTCTATTTCACTAGGTTTTGTAGGTCTATTTAAGTTGCTTATCTGACCTTGATTTAGTTTTGGTAAGTGTTACATACTGAGAAAATTATTCATTTCTTTTAGATTTTCTAATTTGTTGTAGTTCAGGTTTTTAAAGTATGACCTTAGGATTTTCTGGATTTCCTTATTGTCTGTTGTTATGTTCCCTTTTTCATTTATAAATTTGTTAATTTGGACTCTCTCTTTTTCTGCCTTTTAGTTAATTTGATAAAGGCTCATCAATCATTGATTTTTGTTTTATCATTTTTTATATTGTTTTTGTTCGTTTATTTTCTTTCTGTTTTATCGATTTAAGCCCAGAGTTTATTTCTTGCTATCTACTTCTTTTGGGTGTGATTTCTTTTTTCTTTTCTTTTTTTTCTTTCTTGATTTGTGTGTGTGTGTGTTTACTAGACCTTTCAGGTGTGCTGTTAAATTGCTAATATGAGATATCTCCTGCTTTTTCATGTAGGCACTTAGTGCTATGAGCGTGCCTTGTAGAATCGCTTTTATTGTCTCTTAAGTTTGTATGTGCTGTGCATTCATTTTCCTTGAATTGTAGAAAGTATTTTTAATTAATTAATTAATTAATTAATTAATTTTTTTACACTCCATAGTTTATCCCTCATCCACTCTCTGACTGTTCCATATCCCATACTTCCTCCCCACCCTCCTGTCTGTCCCCACCCCCATACCACCTGACCTCTAAACTCCCTGGGGCATCCAGTCTCTTGAGGATTAGGTGTATCATCTCTGAATGAACACAGACCCTGCAGTCCTCTGCTGTTTGTGTGTTGGGGCCTCATATCAGCTGGTGTATGCTGACTGTTTGGTAGTCCAGTATTTGAGGGGTTCAGGTTAGTTGAGACTGCTGGTCCTCCTACAGGGTCGCCCTCCTCCTCAGCTTCTTCCAACTTTTCCCTAAATCAACCACGGGGTCAGCAGCTTCTGTCCATTGGTTAGGTGCAAATAACTGTATCTGACTCTTTCAGCTGCTTGTTGGATCTTTCTGAGGGCAGTCATGAGAAGTCTCTTTGTGTGAGCACTCCATAGCCTCAGTAATAGTGAGCTAGATCCCACTTTGGGCCTGTTGCGGGACCTTCTTTTCCTCAGGCTCCTCTCCATTTCCTTCCCTGAAGTCCTTTCAGACAAGAGCAATTATGGGTCAGAGTTTTGACTGTGAGATGGAAATCCCCTCCCTCACTTGATGCCTTGTCTTTCTGCTGGAGGTGGGCTCTATAAGTTCCCTCTCCCCAATGTAGGGCATTTCATTTAAGGTCCCTCCCTTTGAGTCCTGAGAATCTCTTACCTCCCAGGTCTGTGGTACATTCTAAAGGGTCCCCCCAACCTCCTCCTTCCTGAGGTTGTCTGTTTCCATTCTTTCTGCTGGTCCTCAGGGCTTCAGTCCTTTTCCTTCACCCAATACCAGGTTTTCTTCTCCTCCCCATCACACCCCTGTCCTTGTCCATTTTCCTTCCCAGGTCCTTCCCTCCTTCCCCATTTGTAAATTGCTTTCTTCTTCCTCCCAAGTGGGACTAAGGCATCCTCACTTGGGCACTTCAGCTTGTTGACATTTTTAAGTTCTGTGGACTGTATCTTGGATATTCTGTACTTTTTGGCTAATATCCACTTATTAGTGAGTACATACCATGCATGTCCTTTGGGGGCTGAGAAACCTCACTCTGGATGATATTTTCTAGTTCCATCCATTTGCCTGCAAAACTCAGGATGTCCTCGTTCTTAAAGCTGAGTAGTAGTCTATTTCTTTTCTTTTTTTTTTTTTCTGTCTTGAACCATTTTTTATTCAGTAGTTGTTGAGTTTCCATGAATTTGTAAGTTTTCTTCTGTTTCTGTTGTTAATATCTAGCTTTAATCCGTGGTGGTGTGATAGGATGCAGAGAGTTATTTTAATTTATTTGTATCTGCTAAGATTTGCTTTGTCTCCAAATATGTGATCAGTTTTAGAGAAAGTTCTGTGAGGTGCTGAGAAGAAATATTATTTTATGTTTGGGTGAAATGTCCTATAATTATCAGTTAAATCTATTTGGATTATAGTGTCTGGTTCTTTTTTTTAGGATTTCTCTGTTTAGTTTTTGTCTGGATGACCTGTCCATTGGTGAGAGGTGGGTGTGTTGAAGTCTCTATCAATGTATGAGGGTCAGTATGTGATTTAAGCTGTAGAATCGGGTTTTTGTTGTTACAAATTTGTGTGCTCTTGTGTTTGGGGCACAGATGTTAAGAGTTGAAATGTCGTTTTGATGGCTTTTTCCTTTGATGAATATGTAGTATTCTTCTCTATCTGTTTTGATTAGTTTTTGTTTGACTATTTTGTTAGATACTAAAATATCCACACCAGCTTGCTTCTTATGTCCATTTGCTTGGAACATATTTTTCCAATCCTTTACTCTGTTGTAATATCTATCCCCGATTTTAAGATGTGTTTCTTGGATGGAGCAGAAGGATGGATCCTTTTTTTCATATCCGTCCTGTTAGTCTCTTTATTGGGGAATTGAGACATGTTGAGAGAGATCAGGGAGCAATGATTGCTGCTGATACCTGTTATTTTGTTGTTGTTGTTGTTATTGGTGATTGTGGTGGTGGTGGTGGTGGTGGTGGTGGTGGTGGTGGTGGTGGTGGTGTGGTGTGTGTGTGTGTGTGTGTGTGTGTGTGTGTATGTGTTTGTACACTTCCTTCTAGAATAATTTATTTGCTGTTTCCTTAGTTAACATCCTTAAGTTTGAGTTTATATTGTAGCACTTTTTTTAGTTCTGGACTTTTTAATAGATATTGCTTAAATTTGGTTTTATCATGGAATATCTTATTTCCTCCATTTATGGTGATTGAAAATTTAGCTCAGTACAGTAGTTTGGAGTAACATCCTTTGTCTCTTAAAGTCTGAAGCACATCTGTCTAGGCCCTTTTGGTTTTTTATAGTCTTCATTGAGAAGTTAGGTGTAATTCTAATAGGTCTGTCTCTATATATGTTACTTAGTCTTTTTCTCTTTCAGCTTTTAGTACATCTTTTTGTACACTTACTGTTTTCTTATTATGTGCCCAGGGGACTTTATTTTCTGGTTTAGTATATTTGATGTTCTATATGCTTCTTGTACTTTGATAGACATCTCCTTCTTTAGGTTAGAGAAAGTTTCTTTTATGATTTTATTGAAAGTATATTCTGTGCCTTTGACCTTTGTTTCTTTCCCTTCCTCTCTTTCTATTCTTAGATTTAGTCTTTTATAGGGTCCCAGATATCCTTGGTATTTTGTGCCAGTTGATTTTTAGATTACCATACTCTTTGACTAACATATCTGTTTCTTCTGTAATATCTTCAATGCCTGAGATTCTCTCTTCCATTTTTTTTCTATTTTTTTTTTTTTTTTTTTTTTTTTTTTTTTTGTTGAAGCTTGTTTCTGTTCGGGTTCCTAAATGTTTCATTTCCAGATTTCCTCAGTTTGGGTTTTCTTCCTTGAATCTATTTCTACTTTCAGGTCTTGAATTGTTTTGTTCATTTCCTCCCACTTTTTGTATAGTCATAGATTTCTTTAAGGGAGTTAATCATTTCCTCTTTAAGTACCTCTATCATATTCATAAAGATTGTCTTAAGTTTTTTTTTTTCTTGTGCTTCAGCAATGTTAGAATACTCAAGGCCTGCTATGGTAGGGTTGCTGGGCTCTAGTGGAAACTTATTGTCCTGGCTGCTATTTATTTTGTTTTTATGCTGGCCTCTGAGTGTGGGAAGATTGTAATTCTAGGTGCTGGTAGTTTGGTCTTGTCTTGTTGGGCAGGTGTTTTTTCTTTGGTTTCTGTCTCCTCTCTGGTTCTTAGGAGAATGTGGTGGCTATGCGTTGCTTGTTAGGGAGATCTTCCTGGGTCCTGGGCTCTGGTGGGGGCGAGGTTCCAGCTGAAATGTATTTCTGGGTATTCGGACTTCACACTTAATAATAAGGGTAGGTTGGAAGCAGTGGGGGCCTGAGGGGCTTCACAAGAAGGAAAAAAAGCAGAGTGTTCCACCAGTATCTGCTCAGTGGTTCCCTGCTAATGGGTTAGAGAGTGAGAAGAGACCACAGCAGGTCTGCTGTAGAGCTGGGATGAGACTTGGGGATTGGACTTGGAGGAATGGAAGGAAAGAAAGGTGAAGATCTGTTAGCTTCTGTGCTTCCATGCTCAGAGTAGCCTGTGGGCTCCCTAGTAAAGACTGTTGGTGTTGGGGGCTAGGCCAAAGCAATGGGGGGTAGGAAGATTAGCAGGGGATATCTGTTTAATCCACTGAGTTGGGTGCAGGAGGGGAAGGGGTAGCAGGTGTTCTGCTCTGCTCCAGAGCAGGGATGAGACTAGGGCATTGGTCTTAGAAGAATTGAGGGAGAGGTAAACATCTGCTATTAGCATATCTGCTTCCTTGCCCAGTGTGGCCTGTAAATTCTTGAGGAATGCCTGCTAGAGTTGTCTGCAGATGTTCTGTTTTAGTTCTGGAGATGAGACTGGGGATTTGACTTGGAGGAGCTGGAGGTAAAGGTTTGCATTTAGCTTACTTGCTTTCCTACTGCCTGGAGTCTGATCCCTTATGATTTGTTTATAACTTGTGTGACAAGTAAGTCTATATACAAGATGTTGATAATTCATTGTTTTAATTTTTATTCTTCATTTAAGTAAGGTAGCAGTGATCTTACATTATCCTCTAAAGATAATTATTTTTCTTAAGAAATGGGATTTGAATGACAGTAGAATTTTGGTTCTTACAAATTTTTAAATTTTATTTATGTATTATGTTTGTAAATACTTATGTGCTTCTGAGAATAGCTTTTGAGATCAGCCCTCTCCTTCTATCATGTGTGTCCTGGGGAACTGAACTCAGGTTGTCAGGCTTGAAGCAGGCCATCTCACTGGCTTGGATTTTGATCCTTTAGTGCTATAAGTCTACATTTGAATATATTTAAATTGTAAACAGGAGCTGATTTTACAACTGAGTATGTAGCTTCTGTTTTATTTGATTATTTTAAATTTTGTCTTAGGGATAAGAACTACTTTAAAAAAAATGTTTAAGTTTAGGTCTTAGACTCTATAAACTTAATGCCTGAGACACCTAGACTCAGTAAATGAAAAGATGCCTGTGCACTGCATGTATCTGGGAGCTGCTCTGAGAAATGAATTGTAAATTTATTAGTTACTTTTAGTAGGGTCCTGAGAAAAGCAGAAGACTTTTCCAGACAACTGAGAGTTCCTTATGAGCAATCTTCCTTCCTCTTTTGTTTCTTTTTTGATATAGGATTTCCCAGAGCCTAGGGTGAATTTGAACTTGGTATTCAGTGGAAGGTGGTCTTAAACTCCTCATCCTTCTGCCTCCACCTCTTCCAAGTACAGGAATTATAGCCCTATACTACTAAACCCTATTTTCCTATTTTGTTTGTTTTTAAACAGCTTTTTCCTCTGTATACCTTCTGTGTTATGGATCTATAGTCTATAGTTAAAAATCATTCTTAGTCATATTTGAATGTTTACTATTTTGTAGATTCATAGCTGTCTTTTACTAAAGCACTTCGTTAGAGATAGCTTTATCACAGGTTTTCTATTTGCACATACTTCAAGGTTTTCTGTTTGCACATACCGGAAGCTCTCTGATTCCAGGGTTATTGAAATGATTCTTCACTCTATTTATTGATTACCTACCAACTGTTTTCTTGAACTGTTTAAAATTTCTAATTCTTAAATAAATGACTAGAAAAAGGCAGTGCTCTAGCCAAGCTATAATTTCTGATATAAAGAATGAAGATGTGGTATGGTAGTATTATGTTATATGATAATGCTGTTGTTTAATGAGAGCTTTTTAGAGTTCTTTGAGTTTTCTAGAAGGCAAGGGACCAAGACTAACAAAGGCATTGTCACATTGTACTGGGAGTTAAATGAGAGAGACTTGGTAGTTATGTTTTCTTAATCTTTCATTTTGTGGATCTTGCAATAGTAGACAGGTTGGCTTTGACTAGAGTTGACCTTTAAGGAAAGCTGAATACTTCAAACTTTATGTTCATTATATTGAACCTCTACAAAGTTTTGTGAACCGAGATTATCTTTTGGATGAGAGGCATGTGTTTTGAGAGCCTTTAGAAGGTTCTGGCAGCATCAGGAGACAAAACATTTGTTTTATCTGCTGCTCACCCACTGTGTAATCTTAGGTATATTAAATTTATGTGATAAGAAATCACAGTTATTACAAGACTGGGATACATTTTTGCAAAATACAGAAACATAGCTTTTGATGCCTTCTTTTCCTTGAAATTTCTAATCAAAATGTTCATTTGCTTTATTTTTATTTTTTATTTACCAGTTTGTTTTCTAAAGAGAGAAAAACAAGGCCTGAAGTTGGAGGGGTCAGGTAGTAGGGAATATTTGAGAAGAGATGAGGGAGGGGAAATTATGATCAGTATGTACTGTATGAACAAGTATGTCCAACTAAAAGAATACTGAGTTATAGTAATCATAATGATGGTATATAGGTATTCTAGTGCCACTGAGGACTAGGAATGGCACACAATGTTTAATATGTATTCTTGTTATTTATTCTCTAAAACAATCCAGTTCAATAGGTATAGAATCATGATTTAGTACTGAGGGAATTGTATCTTCAAACTGTGAAAGATAAGGACTCCAGTCTGTAGAGATGATTCAGTGGTTAAGAGTGGTTACTGCTCTTGTAGAGGACTCATGTTTGGTTCCCAGTCTCTAATATGATGGCTTAGCCTCTTTCTGACCTCCTAATACTCTAATGACAGTGGTATACATCACCTCACACAAACACATGCACACATATGCCAATCAGTCATTCATAAGGAAACACAAGGACTCAAAACAGTAAAATGTGACTTTTTAACCTTTTTTCTTTCTTTTTTTTTTAAAGACAGTGTCTTCTATATCCCAGGCTATCCTTGAAATAGTTTGGTAGCCAAGGATGATTCCAGATTTCTGATATCTTAGCCTTTCCCTTCCTGAGTGCTGGAGTATAGTCATATGCTACTACATACATAGTGAGATTCTGGGGATTTAACTCAAGCCTTCATGTATGCTAAGCAAGCACTTTACTAATGGAGCTCTGTCTTCAAACTGTAGTTAAAAGGTAAATTTCATAATTTCTGGCCTACACGCCTTTGTAAAATGAGTGAAAGTTTGAGGTTAGGATAGTCAGGGTAGGGTCATGGTGACTGTAGATAGAGAGGAGAGATGGATTCGATCAGAACAGATCTTTCTGTTCAGAGACTTTGTGGTTCTCACAGTGTCTTCACTGTTCTGTAGGCTTAATATTTTTTTCTGTGTCTTGAAAACAATTAAAAGCAAGCAGTGCATAGCCTTTTTTGATTACTTTACCTTGTTTTCACTGATTCTCAAAATTGTTTTTATTTACAGAAAAAATAAGGTAAGAACTTGCTCTCTGAGGAACTCAAATCTGCTCTCAGAAAATGAATCTATGAAATATTTTGAATAATCTGTTTATGAGCAACGTTTGAAATATGTGCAGATTCAGCCCTTAAGTCCTCCGTGAAATCTTGCTTTTGTAGTTGATATGGCAGTCTGTAAGTGCTTGTGAACAAGTTCTACAGCTGGGCTTTAAAATAATAGGAAATGGTTGTCTTTCCTTTTTATGTGTGTGTGGTGCTGGTGACTGAACTTAGGGCCTTGGGCATGCTGAACATTGTCTCTACTTCTGAATTACATCTCCAGTCTATGATACATTTTAAAAGTCTTATTTCCTTAAACTCTATTTTAAACATTTCTAAAAGTTCCCCCAAGATTGCAGACTAGACTGTCTTCCATTTCTTTTGTAGGCATTTTTGCCTGCTCCCCCCGCCCCAAGCCTCCTGCTCTCTCTCTCCAAGAGATTTATTTACCTGAAATTCACCTTTTCATGTATCCATGGATAAGGGTTGGCAGATGGACTTTCCTGAGGCTAGTGTAGTTTGTGTCTCTATACCAAGACATGAAGAGATGCTCCCTCCACTTACCCCAAAACCAATGCTATCAGGTACAGAAGAGTAACTGCCCCAAACCTCCTGTCTAATAAGGCACATCACAAACTTGCCAGGCCATGCCTGAGTTCCAGTGTGTCAAGTGTGTAGAGGCAGTTGTCAGAGTGGTAGAGAGGTGAGGGTGTATGTAAAAGGTCTCACCTTGGTTACCAGTTTGTATCAAACAAAATACGTTGTAGAGATGAAAATAATTAATAGCTGCTGGGGCAAGCTTTTGGAAGTGGCCTAGAGAATTATAGAATAAAATTTGATATAGTTCTCTAGTAATTTCAGGCTTATGAGAGGATCAAAGGAGGAAACTTTATAAACAGTAAGGTAACATGGTAAATTAGCAGCAGTTTTAGGATAGCCTGTATACAATATAGGCTTACACAATATGTTTTAAAATATGTTTTTGGTTTATTCCTCATAATGATTTGTCTTCATTTCATGGATGAAGGAGTCAGACTGTGTTTTGAAGTTCTGCAAGGTAGTTGGTTACATTCTGGGTGTGTTTTAAGATTCAGGATTAGTGAGAATTCCCATGATTTTCTAGGTAGATGAGAGCATAAAACTGGCAGAAGATCCTAGCAAATGATTATTCATCATCCCTGTAACATATAGCTAAGTACACAAATAGAATCCATTTGAAAAACTTTAGTTTTTAAATTTTAGCTGTTAAATTTTGAAAAAAAATTGAGCCCTATTTATATAACCTTTAAAAGAATTTGATGAGGTTTCTTTTTTTGATTTCTGAGTTGGCCATTTTTCAAGCATGTTCTTGTTTATGGCTAAGAATTTAAAATGAATTTCACACAACTTCAGTCATCTTTGCTTCCTGCCCTCTTGTGTGTATTTGAGCTTGATCAGTTCCATCTTTTTTTTTTATTAGATATTTTCTTTATTTACATGTAAATTTCTCCATTCCCAGTTTCCCCTCCAAAAAACAAAGAAACAAACAAAAACAACAAAAACAAACCCTGTTGCCTCCCACTTCCCCATGCCTGCCACCCCGCCCTCTTCCACTTTCTGGTCCTGGCATTCCCCTACACTGGGTCACAGAACCTTCACAGGGCCGAGAAAAAAAGATCTTTACCAACCCTATATCTGATAGAGGGCTAATATCCAATGTATACAAAGAACTCAAGAAGTTAGACTCAAGAGAACCAAATAACCCTATTAAAAAATGGGGTTAAACATAGAGCTAAACAAAGAATTCTCAATTGATGAACACCAAATGGCTGAGAAGAAATGTTCAACATCCTTAGTCATCAGGGAAATGCAAATCAAAACAACCCTGAGATTCCACCTC
>NW_022196898.1:16813641-16829846 GCF_008632895.1 Mastomys coucha
GAGAGGCTCTGACAGTACCTGACTAACACAGATCAGTTCCATCTTAACAAAGCTTTTATCTCTATTGCAAACTGGTAAGGGACACAGTGATAAAACAACTGGTGTTTAATTGCGTGTACTTACTCTGCATTTGATGGGCAGCCTTGATTTTGTATATTTTTGAGTATAAATAAGAAAACATAATCTATCTTGGGAATTTCATATTGAATATGTGAGAGATGCCACCATAGGTAGTTATTAAAATGTCCCTTGAAGTCATTCATGATGAATGATATGTGTGTACCCTTGACCTTCCTTGAAGCCTCTTTTTTTTTTAAAGGAAATCTTCATTACCTTCAGCCATTCACCTGTTAAACTTTTCAAATAATTTCTTACTAAGTTTTAATTTTGCAATCTACCTTCTGAATAACTCAAATAATTTTATTATCAGTATTATTTGATGGATACTCCCTAAAGCACATTCTGAGTGAGTAAATACAACATTATTATGATACTAGTCAGTTGTCAAAAGCTTTGTATTGCCAGAGACCTTCTTTGGCTTAAGTTTTTTAGATTTGCTTTTCAGTACAAGTAGAAGAATGAAAAGGAAGAGAAGATAAGTGTCATGAGGATTCTTCTAAAGTCTGAATTCTGTTTAGGATAACCAGAAGTGGTATTTGAAGTTTTCCAGGTACCTAGAAAAAGAACCACTAACTTTCAGGATATTGTGTGTTATCTTCACTTGTTTGCTTTGCCTGTCTCATCAAGATGATATTTATTTGAGTGAGAATGAGTTGACATTGACTTATGATAAAAAACTAATGATTTGCAGTTTAAAATTGTGGTTAGGGGTCTTGGGTTGTTTCATAGCTCAGACTCAGGTGCCTGTCATTGAAGTGGCTAAAACACAGAGAATAGAGATCAGGGAAGATGATTCAGTGGTTTAAGGCATTTGCTGCTGAATCTTAACAACCTAAACTCAATTTCTGTAATGCACTTGATGAAAGGAGAGAACCTTCACATGTATACATGTATACACATACTTGTATGTGTGCACACAGAGACATAGACACAGAGAGACAGACAATAAATGAATGTTTATATTGAGTGACGAACAGAGACCCAGAAATAAAAATCTCCATGTTCTCTCTCGCATGTTATTTCTAGCTCCAAATCTTCAGATGTTAGAATACAAATAGAGTTAACCACAGAAACTAGGTAAGTGTAACTCTCACTCCTCAGCAAAGAAACCTCTCTTTATAGCAGATGGAGACTATTGCAGAAAACCACAGGTAGACATGATACTGCAAACACTATCAAGGGAAGTCCAGTTCAATGGGTACATCATCACAGCTCCTGCATCTATAACTTAGGAAACATTGCAGAAGAGGGGGCAGAAAGATTGTAAGAGCCAAGAAGTCTGCTGTGAAAAGCTCCCTCCTAGAAGAAGCTGCATAAACAAGATCAGAAATTGGCAACATCAGTGAACATGTTAATGTGAAAAGTGGAAATTTTCACAGGGTCCCAACATCAGATAAAGAACTATGGGCAAATAATGAGCTGGGAGGAGAATGATCTTGTCCCAGGGATGAACTCCCTACTTGTTGTCCACTGCAGAGTGGTCAGCTCTGAAATCATAAAAACAATAAAACAAACAATAAAAAATGAACTCAGCAAATTATACCTATGTGTTTTTGTGTATACACATACATACACATGCATATACACACATACATGCATATGTCTGTAACAATAATCATTAAAGAAAAAGAGGCTTTCAACTGGAGAAGAGGAGGGAGGGCATAGGAGGGGCTTGAATGAGGCTAGCTGAGAGGGGCCAGAAGGAGGAAATTGAGGGGTAAAACTGGTATTTTAATTAAAAATACATTTTAAAAATTGTAGAAGAGAAATGGGGCAAGAGAGGTGGATCAGTGATGAAGATAACTTGTTGCTTTTGCAGAGGACCCTGGTTCAGTTCCCAGCACATGTGTGGTGACTGGCATATAACCATCTATAACTTCAATTGCAGGGAATCTGATGCCTTCTTCTGACTTACAAATGCACCAAGTATGCCTTTGTTCATATATACGTGCACCCAAGACACTCATACACATAAGCTAAAAAGCAAATCTAAATAAAAATTGTAAAACGTAGAAGATAGAGATACCAATCCTAGTGTTCTCAAAGGTTATTTGTGTCCGTATTATCTCTCTCAAGATTACAAACTTTTTCACACTTTTAGAACTTCAGTTGTGTGTGGTCCAACAATACCAAAATTATGATGTCAAAATGTCTTCTCTAAGGATTTTTTGGTTACACTAAGGCATTATACTGTTAGTATTAAGGGCGGTTTCATAATAATCCTTTTGTAAATAATTGGAATTTGTGGCCATAATGAAGTTATACTTTTACTACCTGCTGTAGTAATATTTTAAATTAATAAGATATTCTTATATTAAAAGATCTAGACTCAGGCTTGAGGAAATGACTTAGTGCAGTACTTGCTGTGTAAGAATGAGGTACTGTGTTGGATCTCCAGCACCCATTTAAGAGCTGGATGTGGCAGGTTAAGGTTGTAATTCAAGTGCTTGGAATGCCTAGATTGTGGGACCCCTGGCACTTGCTGACCTGAAGTGCTGAATTTAGCTGAATCTGGCATCCTCTAGGTTCAATAAGAGAATGGGATTCAATAAATAAGATGAGGAATAAGATGAAGTAGACATCCACTTTTTACCTCTGCCTTTCATAAACATGTGTACATGTGCCCTGCCCCACCTGATGGAAATGTATGCACAAACATACAAAATAGACTCAACCTCTGTATGGCAAAACTCATCTCTGTCTCAGTCACTTCTATATCCTAGCACCTTCAGATTTCTCTGGAATATAGAAGGATGAATGAATGAATGTTGTTATAAAACATGAACACTTTCCTCACTGTAAATTTTCATCTATCCTAGCAAATTTTATTGAATAAGTGGGAACATAATACCATAGTGGTTTTGTATAAAGGACATTCTAGAAGTTTATTCTAGAGAAACTTGTGCTTGAAGTGATCTTTTCAGAATTTTGCTTGTAAAGTGAGTTTTTGTTTCTTAAGTGAAACATCTACAGACTTATCTTAAGTAGAAAAACTCAAGGAGGCAAGATTAATGAACAAATGCAAATGAAAGAGAAGCAAGAGACATCTGTCATGTGGAAGTATAGGTTTGTCATTAACTTCTAGGATCACTACACTAATAAATGCCTTTTTAAAATAAAGAAACCTGCTTATTTGATCTATCAAATGTATTTTTTTCATTGAATGTTAAATTTAGTTTTTAAAAATTACGAGTACCTTTGGTACTTTAAAAATACTTATACATATATTTTAAATTTTACCCAAACCCAAAATATTCATGTGTAAAAAAAGATTATTTTGCATAATGTTTGCTTTGAGTCATAGCAAGTGTTTTTCTTAAGTACTATATACTTTATAATGGAGACAAAGATTTCTATTTTTAAAGGCATAGAGAGTAGCTGTGCTTCTAAAATAATGTGAGGTATTGCTAATCGTAGGATATGTGTAAGGTTTTTCTTTGATGGCTCACAATTTATATTGCATAATTGTTTTATAGTAGCAATTTAGCTAGGTAACCTAATATAAATTTAAATGCGTTTGTTTTACTAGTGTATTTTATCCCTCTTATTTTCTAATTGAAGGAAGGGCAAAAGCTAAGTTAGTATGGACTTTAAATCCTCTTGGATATTGTACTTAAGTATATTAGTCAATATTTATCAAAAAAGATGCACAACATTTTCTTATTAAGGTTTTAAGATTATTGATTGGAAAAGAGTTCAAAAATATCTTTTTGCCCTTATTTCTCACTGTATAACCTTCTTGAAGTTTCTCCAAATTAGATTTTAAATGCCAATTAGGAGGTTGAGTATACTGAAATAAAAGCAAATGCAACTGAAATGGCCTCACCTTATGGTGAGTTAGGCTTTTGAGGGAATCAGTGGAACCTTTGCTCTGAGCATGGCTTTGAGAAAGATATTCGTCTTAATGAACACATTAATTAGAACCATAACTATTTATAAGATAATTAGAAACGAAGCTTGGTAAACTGAACTTTTCCTGCAATTAATGGAGGATTAATTACTGGAGGTAATGAAGTGGATTTTTAAATGCATTAAGGTGAAGTACAGAGATGAGCAAGGCTTTGTGATAGTTGCATAATTATTTCAGGCTGTTTGAGCATAGCTCATGAGATCGTTAATAAGCATCATTGCATCGTTATGTATGCACTTAAAAAGACTCACCACTAAAATGACTGCCTAATTATTTCTAATTGGCAGGACTCTGTGTAGTCATTGAGCTGTTTGTAGCCATTTTAAGGTTCATTTAACTATCCTTGGGGCCATGTGATAGATGGAAAAAGCTTCAACTACATGCTGGCCTTGGCTGGCGCCGTTAATCAATTTTGGTGGGCTTCAGTTTAAATGCATTTACTCATGCAGAGGTCAAAACCTGAAGTAGTCCAAGCAAAGTTTTTCTCTTTGAAGCCACTTGACTGTATTCATTAGCAATTAGTAAAATAATTGTGTCAGTCACTATATTTGGATTTCCATATGACTTGGTAATCTTCTATCACTGTCCCTTCTTATTCCATATTTGCTTCACTGGAAAGGAAATATTCTTCCATCTAGTCCTTTAGCGACTTCAGTGCAGTGGCATATGTTCTAATATACTACCTTTATTCTTTCATTTGTTAGCTTAAACAGTGTAGGACATCTCAACACTACCATCTAATTGCTCTTGATTGATTGCTGGTGAAAGTTTCTATGCAAGGACATTTTAGGGCTTTTAAGGATATCTCAAAGGAATTAGTCATTAAGCATTAAGAGAGGAAGTAAGAAGTACTCAAATCGAATTCTGACACACTCCAGAGTTTTGCAGTTAGAAGCATCTATATCTAATGTTGAAAGCAAAATATGTCCATATATATAATATATATAGATATATATATTATATATATGCATACACACATCTACTCCCTAGATGTACAAGAAATATGACAGAGGCATGTGTGGTAGGGGTGGAAAGTTATGTAATATTGACATTTATTTTTTAAACTTTCTTAAATAATTATATTAGTAACCTAATGTGTTATGGAATTAATTTAGGAATGTTTGAATGTCAATTTTAAATGGTATATCAATCTTTATAATTGATATAAGGTATTTAATCTTATGATATCAGATTTAATGTGACATCTCATTAGCTAAGCATCTGTAAAGGTTTTCAATGAGCTTGTTGTCTTGTACTCATAATCATAACCATCTGTGGAAGGTTGTCAAGGTGTATGTGCCACTAGACTGCTTCAAGAGAACAGTAGCAAGGCAAATTGTAGACTACTAATAGAAAGGTCAGTAATTCCCTTTTGTTATGAAAAATGTGGATTTAATCATTTCTTTAAATGTTAATGTTTAAGATTAAAATTATTTATGCAGAATATTTTAAAGTGTTACTAACTTTATTGAAACTAGATCTGTGTGTTTGGTTCCCTCAACAGTTTCATTATTCAAGAATTTTGGGGCTTAAATGTCAATCAGGCAGTACATATTTCTTAGGAACTGACTTAATTACTGTGGATTCTAGTCTGCTTAACTATTTAGAAACAACAGGAATGAACTACAAAATGTTTAAATTAGCCTGTGCTGTTCTCAGCTAGCAGCAGAACTTTTGAGGTTTTGGTAATGTGTTTTGGCTATTTTTAGCATATATGTTAGGAGAAAATGGAATCAAGTATACAATTCTACAAACTTATTGGACTTAATAGATTTCATTTTGCTCATTTTTATTAGGAAATACTAGGGTTTTTTTTTTTTTGAAACTTAGAATAAAAAAAGGTAGACAAAGAATTTCAGGTTTATGAAATTAGAAATTTTTTTTTGTTTTTTGTTTTTTCGAGACAGGGTTTCTCTTTATAGCCCTGGCTGTCCTGGAACTCACTCTGTAGACCAGGCTGGCCTCGAACTCAGAAATCTGCCTGTCTCTGCCTCCCAATGCTGGGATTAAAGGCATGCGCCATCACCGCCCGGCCAAAATTAGAAATTTACATTGTTTATGTTGATTTAAAGTTGCCATGGTTGTTTTATTGAGGTTGTAAATTGAAATTTTAGAATTTAGATTTACTTTATTTGGTGTAATATTTTCTGCACTGAATTCTAAGTGTTTATCTCAGGGTATTGAGATCATGACACTTGTGGCTAAGTGATAGTCAAGATGTTAATGCTTCATTTCAGCTAAATCCTTTTGGTTTTTTAAAAGTTTGTCCAGAACATATGTTAAATGTTATATATTTTGAGCTAGAAAAATATGACAGGATTCTGGTTTCATTTATTGACTTTGTAGCTTCATATTGAAGTACACTGTGAGGTAACTAAATGTATTAATTTGTTGCTTATAGCATTACAGTAGAAAGACCGTGCTGCAGGGTTCCTATGGATTTTACTTCTTTCACATGGACATTGTCACTTGGCTTGTGCCCACTTGTTCCTTCTCCACTTGACCCACTTATGCTTTACAAGGTTTAGAATCTATCCTGAAACAAATGTTGGCCTTAACTGACTGCTTCTCTTAGCTCCCTGAAGGAACAGTAGGTTAGTCTACTATGTGGGGCCATGGTTGTTTTTATTCAGATACTCGATTGTGATAAGGTTTTACTTCTATTGCTGTCTGGGTTGACTGTTACAATATATGTCTCTGTATCTATAGTAGCCACATAAAATAGTTGCCTGGCCTGTACTTGTCAGGGGATATAATCTCACTGCTATGCAGAACCTTTTGGAAGTCTTGCCAAGAATAACAGTATTTATGGAGAAATCCTTGAAGGATATATAGTGTATCTATTTCTTTACCAGTTTAAAGTCCACCTCTTAGTTAAGTCCAAGTCTTAGATCTAGATTCACTCAATTGACCTTTTCTAGACTGTATTTTACTGTGTTGGTTTTTGGCATGTGGTCTGTGTAGGGAGGTTGCCGGAAACTGAAATTGAATTAAAATTTATTTTAAGAATGATCTCAATGTCAGGGCAGTTGTACCTGAATTGATCAGCTAGTTAGTTTTTTGTTATGTGAATGTTATAAAATTGCTTCTTTTGGGATATTTTTAAAAAGATTAAAGCCATATTTGTTTTTTTCTGATTCTAACAAAGAGTGGTGAATTTTTGTGTATATGAATTTAACTTCTGCTCCTCCTTCCCTCTCTTACTGTGTAGGCTTGTGTCACACACACACATCCCTCTTTCGTACTCCTTTCTAAAAGTTTCATAGTTCTTTCCTGGAATGAAATGTGAGGTTATGAGTGGGAAGTTATACACATAGGTACTAGACAGTGTGAGGGTCACATAGAACATTTACTAATGTGGTTTATGAACTATAGCATGTAGGTTAGGGAAGACAGCCAACAAGAGCATGCTGCCAGTCTTTGTTCTTTTGTCTTTAATTTCTTCTGGTCCTGCACTCACGGGCAGTCCCTGATGTTACTATTGTTGGTTTTTCTACCTCTTTATATTTACTGATTTTTTTTTTTCTCTAAAAGTCATTTAGCCCTGTGGAACCACATGATTACAATATAGTGGTTAAAACTCTAAGAAAACGAGGTCGAGGAAAAGTTTTTGGAGCCTGAAAATAAGAGAAAAATTTCAGAAAGGAAAAAAACTTGGAATTGGTGATTCTCTGTTTTCAGCTTGATTTGCACATGAACTGGGCTCAACCCTGGGCTGCACATGAGTGGACAGATTTCAACACCAGCATCAAAAGCTTTGAAACCGCAAGTGACATTGAACCACAGAGACAGTAAGACAGAGAACATTTGATCTAAATGAAGTTGGGTTAATTGCTTGCTAAAACAACTAAATTGATAGACTATAGAGGATTTGGTTAGGTTATAGAGTCTCATAACATAGTACTCAGTATGTTTTGGATAGAATCCAAAAATACTCCAAACATATTGACAACTGAGAAAATGTAACTAGGATTTAAGGGAGAGATAATCAACAGATGTCAGCTTCAAGATGGATTACATGGTGGAATTTTCAGATGAAGACTTAAATGCAATTATGACTCTGAGTAACACTAAACACTTCTGAAATAAATAGAAAGTTATAATAAAAATTATGTGGATTTAGTGTGTGTGTTTGTGTAAATGTGTGCCCGTGAGGAAGTCAAAGGACAACTTGTATGAGTTGGTTCTTTCCTTCTACTGAGTTGGTTTTCTTTTCTTTTTAAAATTTATTTATTTATTTATTTATTTATTTATTTATTTATTTTTATGTGCATTGGTGTTTTGCCTGTATATATGTCTGTATGAGGGTGCTGGGTCTCCTGGAACTGGAATTACAGACAGTTGTGAGCTGCCATGTTGATGCTTGGAATTGAACCTGGATCCTCTGGGAGTGTAGCCAAGGCTTTTAACTGCTGAGTTATCTCTCCAGCCCCTGTTTTTCTACATTTACCATGTTGATTCCAGAAGTTGAACTCAGGGTTAGCAGCAATCAATTCTACTTACTGAACTATCTCACTGACACAAAATATACCTGCCTAATAGAAAAATAGGAACTATTAAATCAACCAAACAAAAAACGTAAGTGGATATTTTAGAACTGAAAACTATAGTTTCTGTTGTGGATTTCTGTCCCCTTGGTATACTATAACTACTGCTGTCTTGAAGTCAAGAAGCTATGATTTCCTACACAGATTGGGTGTACTAACATTCCCTCCTTACTTTTTCTCTTGTCATTTAAAGAGGTAACTTTACTGGACATAGCAGTTTCATCCGGAAGTTGCTTCCTTTCAGAACCTGAAATCTGTTGTCCCATGCTTTTTTGCCTTTGAGGATTACTGATAAGACTTGATGAGAGTCTGATGTTTCTGTTGGTGATTCTCTCTTACAGATTCATTTTCTCTCTCTCTCTCTCTCTCTCTCTCTCTCTCTCTCTCTCTCTCTCTCTCTCTCTCTCTCTCTCTCTCTCTCTCTCTTCCCCCCATCCCCCATTACTAGGTCCATTGAGTTTTGGGTTTCCAACATGCCTGTTTCTTTTCATGTTGTTTACTTCTTCATCCAGATTGGTGGCTTTATCTTCTATTTTTGTGGACTCTTTCTGTGTATGTTGCTGATTTTCCTGCCCAGGGTTTGCATTGAATCCATCTGTTTGTATGTGTTCTCTTTCAGGAACTTGATCATTTTTACTACACGACTTTTGAAATCCCCCTCCCCCAGCATTTTATCTGCTTCAGTACCTCTGTTTGGCATTTGCAGGGATACTATTGCCTTGTTTTGTATGATTCTTGTGTTGTGATATGTGATTGATCTCTTGGTTAAGATCTCTCATATGATTTTTGGGGGCAGATCATCTTATAGCAGCCCACTCTTGAAGGCTTAATCCACAGGGTGAGGAAGAAACAAGTTGCTGTAGCAGCAGCATTGAACCATTCAAGGTAAAGAAATGCTCTTTTACTTATAGAAATGACTTAATGTCAGCTGTACCTCACTGATACTTCACTTATCACCATAGAACTGAAAAATGGCAAAATTATTGTAGAATATAGTGTAGAGTTGAAATGACTTAGGTTAGTGTGGAAATAATAAACGATGGAGCTAAAAGAATGTGACAGAAATGGGGAACAAAGAGAAGCATTGTGAACAGAGGGAAGCAGAAAAAGAGTAGAAAAGAATGTCATGCAGGGAATGAGAAGAGGAAGTGATTAGAGGGAATATAGAAGAGACCAAAAAGACTCTCAACAGTGAATGTAGTAGTAATCAAGTTTGAATATCCGTAGTGAGAATACAAAAGTACAATCAAAGAATATTTTTACAATCAAATGTGATTGATTCAGTATACAGTTAAGTGTAAGGGGTTGGGGAGGAAACACAGGGGGCAGAAAGGTAAGGAAAAAGCAAAGTTATGGCTTCTACACGGAAAACATGCCAAGTTGAAATTAGATAGCAAGTAAACCAAATATTTAAAAATATACATTATAGTAAAAGTTCTGATAACTAGATAGAAGAAAAGAGGTGGGAAATGAATCATGTGGAGAAAAAGATGAAGTATTAGACAGTTCCTTTTAGGGTTTTGGAAGTTGGAGACTGCTGCCTATGGGCATAGAAGCAAGGGTTGCTCATTTGAACTCTGGATTTTTCCTTCTGTTGGTTTATATTGTTGCTGAGTATGCATTGGATAAGTATCTGGTGTTTGGCAGAGATGTTGTCATGGTAGCCCTTTTACTTTGTGTATCTGGAGATCTGCATTCTGTAGGCTGATCATATATATTCTTTGAATTTCCCAAGACACTCTAGTAGCAGGTGTCTATTTAAGCAAAAAGGTGCCTTCCAAGTGCATTGGGAGTTGAATACCAAAGCAATGAGATATGCAGGCAGAGGATCTGAGTTTGCGTCTATGCTAGCCATATCCTGGTCTTCTTAACAGATTTTAGAACAGCCAGTCAGGGCTACATAGACAGACCTGGTCATAACCACCCCACCTCTCCAAATGAGAAAAGAAGTGTCTTAACTGTTTGTAATTTTAGGATTTAATGAAATATTTTTTGTGTGTTTGTATATTCTGCTTTAAAAAAACTTTTTAATTAGTGGGGCAGTGGTGGCACACGCCTTTAATCCCAGCAGTTGGGAGGCAGAGGTAGGTGGATCTCTGAGTTTGAGGCCAGCCTAGTCTACAGAGTGAGTTCCAGGACAGCTAGGGCTATACAGAGAAACCCTGTCTTGAAAACAAACCAAAAAACAAACAAAAAAACAAACAAACAAAAAAAACTTTTTTATTTTAAAATTTTGTTAGTTTTATGTATATGGGTGTTTTGCATGTATGTTTGTGCACCATATCATGTCTGGTCACCCTGGATGCTGGAAGAGGGCTTAAGATCTCCAGAAACTGGAGTCACAGACAGTTGTGAGCTGTGTGTGGATGCTGGGAATTCAACCCTGGTTTTCTGTAAGAGCAGCTATCTCTCCAGCACTATCCATTCTGCTTTGACATTAATGTTTCCTACTGTGCTTAACTAGGTAAACTCTGAAATTAGAACTGAAGAAAGGTGTATTTTGACTGTAATTTTTAATAAACAGTTTTTATGGGGTGTTGAGCAAGATGTTAAAGAAAAGGAATATATTGGTAAACTTTCCTGAAATTAAACAGATACTGTCATTTCAGGACAATGGTGGTACACACCTTTTATCCCAGCTTTAGGAAGCAGAGACAGGCAGATCTCTGAGTTTGAGGCCAGCCTGGTCTACAAATTGAATTTTAGGACAGCCTTGAGCTATAAAGAGAAACATTGTCTAGAAAAACAAAACAAAAATGCTGTCATCTTTCCGGTTAGGTATTGATTCTGTTTATTTTTAATTTTAGAAAAAATTTTTGGTCTCTATTGGAATATTCTTGTTATTTTAACTCTGAGCTTATATGTAAATAAATTTAAATTTTAGCAATGAATTAATTATCACTTCAAAGACTGGCTGATCATTCATTCAGTGAAAACTTTGCATTTGAATTTGTGATGATCATTTATTTTAGAAAAAGAATTTATCCTTACACCCTTTAAGAAAAAAAATCTTGATTTTGACCAGGGACACTAAATTGGATTTTTTTTTTTTTTAAAGTCATGGGCTAAGGATGCAGATCAGTGGTTTCTTTGTGTATATAACTGAACAGGGGGTGGGGGTGATAAAAAGGTCATTCTTGATTTTGTATTTATAGGTTACACCTATTTGTCTGCCTGTCTTAGTTAGGTTACTATTGCTGTAATGTCACATCAGGGCCAAAAGTAATTTGTGGAGGAAGTGTTTTATTTTGTTCTGAATTTCTTTCATATAACAGTTCATTATCAAAAGCAGTGAGGGCAGGAACCTGAAGGCAGGAGCTGATGCCGAGGCCGTGGAGAGGTGCTGCTTACTGGCTTGCTCATCATGGCTTGACTAGCCTGCTTTCTTATGGAGCCTAAGACCACCAATATAGTGATGACATCACCCACAATGGGCTGAGTCTTTCCCCACCAATCCCTAATTAAGAAAATGCCCTACAGCTGGATCTTACAGAGGTATTTTCTCAGTTGAGGCTCCCTTCTTTCAGAAAACTCTAGCCTGTGTAAAGTTGACATTAAAGTTAGCCAGCACACTATCATGTCCAGTCTATGAATCACAGTTGCAGATTTGGATAAGTACAAGGGTTACTTATCTGTGGCTCTTACATGATGAATTATATATACTTGAAAACAATCATGGTTGGTACATTTGGGACAAACAGACCATTTGATCATAAGTCAATACTGCAAAGCCTATTTACTTTCTCTAGTTGTATAGAATCTGGTATTTTTACAGAGTTAGTACACAAGCTACACATCAAACATGAATTTGAAATTTATTTTTAAACAAAATCATACTTGCTTATTACAAAATCAAACTCTTACTTATATTTTAATTGTTATTATGGGTCTTTTATTATTTATAAAGCTTATCCTGTTTTGTTCCTAGTGTTTATCTAAATATACAGTATGTATTCTCCATAAAAGTTAAACTTACTACATGCACTAGCAGTTCGCCTTTTATGGCCATCTCCAAAGGAATGAAAGGACATGTTCATATAAAACCTTGTGTACAAACAGAAGCTTTGAAAAATGCTCCTGAGTTGATAGATCCATAAAAGAAGGTGTGAGTATATGGTGGAATATTATTCAGCAATGAGAACAAAGAACTGATGAACACTGTGATGTGGACAAGCTTAAAGAACTATGGTATGTGAAAGAAGCCAGGTAAAAGAGACCACGTACTTCACTCTTCCACTTGTGTAAAATATCCAGAAATGGCAGGCAGGCACATACAGACAGAAGCTAGGATTAGTGATTTATAGTATATGACTATGAGGAGTCACCTGGGATGACACAAGTGTTCTAAACACTGACAGGTGTTAGTGGTTACAGTATGGTATCTTTATAAACAGCAATACAACAATACAATTGTCTACATGAAATGGGTGAATTTTATGACATTTAAACTATATCTGAACAAAGCTATTAAAAATGAAAAAAAAAAGATAGTTTTAGTATTGGTATTGCAGCAACTACAAATCTTGGCTCAATGCTTGGCATTTGATAGCTATTTAAAGGATGATTTATTTACTTTTAAATGACTTGAACTTTCAGATTTAAGATGAAGTGAATAGTCAGAAGACATTAAATTTAAAATTGAACTAGTTATAGTATCCTGGAAGGTATTCCAGAGACATGTCCAAACCAGTAAGTTAGGCAAATGACTTCTATTTATTTACTTGAGACATCTTAGTGAAATGTCAGGCAACAGATAAATGTACGAAGCTGTAAATAGTTAGCACAGTAAGCACTTGTTCAAACTTCTTCACTCCCTCACTCTTCTCATATTTCCCTCAGTAGCCTTAATATAGGGTTACTGTTTAAACTTTATATCCATGAAAGTAGACTCATTAAGTGTAATATTGTTCTGACTTGATAGAGGATCTTTCTGTGTAATCTCAGGGCAACTTTGAACTCTCCGTTCTTTTTGCTTCATCTTTCTAAATGTTCAAATGACATCCATGCACCATCACTTCTGGCTTTAGTGTGGAATCTTTTTTTGTCTGCTTTCATTTGCCCAACATGAGATCCAGTTATGTCACGTAGCCCTAGTTTAGTATTGTTCTGTATTCTACAGTATAAATATGTCATAGTTAAACTGTATGACAAATGGTGGGCCACTGGATTGTTTGCATCTTGGTGTTGCTAAAAACAGTACTGATACCTTTTTTTCTACATGTGTGTGAAGTTTTGCATCTTCTTAATTCCCACCAGTGTTGCCTGAGACTTACCTGCACCTTCCTACATACCTACAAGCATCTGATGTTATTAGCTGTTTTATCTTCAACCATATTGCTGGATCTATGAGAACATACTTTCAGTCTTATTACGTGTATCATCTTCCTAGTAACTAACTAATGAAGTTAAATATTTTCATGTTTTAGTTGATCATTTAGATTTTTTAAAAAATGAAATGCTTGTTTCAATAAATCTCTAGCAGGCAGGTGTGTGTGTGTGTGTGTGTGTGTGTGTGTGTGTAATCACTGTTCTAATTTTATACTCACTTGTCTTATTTCTTAATGATTCATAAGAGTTTTTTTGTTTGGTTTTGCTTTGTCTTGTATTTTTAGTTTTTTGAGACGAAGTCTCTCTGTAGCCCTGGCTGTCATAGAACTCACTCTGTAGACCATACTGGCCTTGAACTCACAGAGATCTGCTGACTCTGCCTCCTGAGTGCTGAGATTAAAGGCCCAGTGATTCTCATATGAGTTTTAAAGTTTTAAAAATGTATTATTATAAAGCTTTTAAAAAAATATTATTTCAGATGTATCATATTGTCTTTTAATTGTCCTTAATTTCAAAGTTGGTTTTACTTGGTGTTTTAGATTGTGTGTATGTGTCAGTGTGTCTGTGTGTGTGTGTCTGTGTCTGTGTCTGTGTTTATCTTTAAGAAGTTATTTCTGAACTCAAGATTGTGAGGAAAAACTGTTTAGAAACTCTTTTTCTCTTTAATTCATAAATCTGGAATTATTATTATTATTAATTATTTTATGAGTGAGGCATGTGGTTCATTTCTTCTTTTTGAGGGTTAGTTTTGATGACTGAACTCATGCTAGGAAGTCTTCAAAATGTTCAGAATACATAGGAAATTTGAAATTAATCTGGGTAATATAAGATCCTGACTCAAAATACCAAAACCCAATCCAAACCAACCAAACAACCCACCAACCAACCACCCAACCAACCAACCAACCAAACAAACATACAACCCCCAAGCCTTTTATGTTTGAGACAGGATCTTGCCAAGTTAACCCAGGCTGGTCTTGATCTTTCTTCCTCAGCCTTCTGAGTAACTGTACCATGGTGTTTTATTTACTCTTCCATTTCTGTGCTAAACTACAAAGGCTGTATTGTAGTCTGGAGTTCCAGAGAAGTGGAGTTCTCATGGAAGGAAGGCATGGCTTACTTTGGAGGCAGGCACAAGAAGCAAGATTAGCTGGGATTTCATTGAAGCTATAAATCTATATGGAAATAACTGACATTAAAATTTCTGTTTTTACTATGTGTTAGTTGCAAGTTGTATGTTTAAGTTTTCAGATTTGCAGGATTTTTTCTTTTACTTTTATGTCTATAGATTTTGTTTTGATAATCTTTTTTCTGTTGTTAGTATTTACTTGAATATGTTGAAGTCATTCTATGAACTTTCTTTCTTTTTGTACAAGCAAGCCATGGTTTCCCAGGGAATGGGCTTCAGCAGCTTGAATTCCTTCCATTGGTCCTCACAGTGTGATTCTGTCTTCTGTGGCTGGAACAGCCTGGCTCTTTAGTTGAACTCTAGGGCCTTCCCCTTTAGCTTCCTTCCCTCTTCACCAACCCCCTCCCCACCCTGATTGTTTTTTCCTCATCCATTTCAGGAAGCTGTGTGGCTCTCAGAGCACAAGCCACATATTCATTGTCTTGGGAGAATCTCACCCAAAACTTCTAGTGTACAGTGATGCTCATAGCATACAGGATGAAGTGGCCGGGTGACGTGAATAACTCTTCCTGTTTTGCCATGATAATGCATATGAAGCATTGGAACAGTGTCCCATTCCCTTGATGTCTACAATATCAGTCTTCTCGTAGATTCTTATGAACATGGTCAAAGAAACAACTTTGTGTTTCCTAAAAGGCCTAGGAAACATATAAGGTCTCCTTCCCCATACCTTGTATGTTTCTTCTCATTTTGGTGTGTTACTGGAAGATGGATGCTGTAGCTGAAGGCAAATTTCCTATTTTCTAAAAAAATTATTACATTGTTTAGTTACTTTTTTTTTACACGCGTGTGTGTGTGTGTGTGTGTGTGTGTGTATGTATGTGTGTGTGTGTGTGTGTGTGTGTGTGTGTGTGTGTCTATAGGCTGTCAAGTACCACAGCAAAACAATGGAAGTCAATTTACAGGAATCAGTTGTTGATTTGTACCATATAATCCTGTGTATTGATAGCAAAGCACGTTTTTACCAACTGTGCCATCTTTCTAGCCTAAGATTGACTAATCTTAAAAATCTTCCCAAAGTTGTAATATTGGTTTCATTGATCTTTCTCTTACTTTCTCATAACTAATTTTTGCTTTAATTGTTCTTTGTTTTTTTTTTTCTCTTTCATTT
>NW_022196898.1:16830432-16838780 GCF_008632895.1 Mastomys coucha
TCAGAAATCCACCTGCCTCTGCCTCCCAAGTGCTGGGATTAAAGGCGTGCGCCACCACGCCCGGCCAAATTTTAAATTTTGCTTAAATATTTTATCTTCTCACTGATCTTTAGACTTCCTCTTTTCTTGGTTACTAAAGTTTGGTATTTTTTTTTTTTTTGCAATCAATTTCTTGCTTTATTAGCTAGTCTCAGTGTCTTGGCCACTTTATCAGTGTTAGATATGGGTTTCATCTCATCGAGTGTCTCATAAATCCAATTTCAAGAAGTTATTGGTGACTCCCATAACATTTGTGCCATTATTGTACCAGTGATCTTGCAGGCAGGTTTTAGTTGTGAGTTTCAGGGTTTATAGCTAGGTAATATTGATGATTACTTCACATGCTAAGAACCTTCTAGCACTATATGACTATAAGTGCTGGTCATTGGACTGAAGCTTGTAGTTGGATAGCAGCTCGCTGTCTCCATGTTTGATGACATAGATTAGTTATGTCATCAGTAATATAGCCTTACCATCAGGTTGTGGAGATTAACCAATAGCCTTGGCTATAGCCTGTGATGTTAGGGGTAGGGGTAGGATCTATGGGACCCGTTTGCCTAAGGACTCACCTAGATATAACCCATTTTAGCTCCTCTATAGTTAGTTGTATGTATAGCGATATGACATAATAATCCTAATCTGCATTTTGAGTTCTTTAGTGATGTAGAACATATTATCTAGTCCATATTTGATATCCATGTGTGCTCTTGGCGAAATGTTTTGTTTTGTTCATTTTTCTAATTGAATTGCATTTATTTTTTGAGTTTTAATAATTCTTTTTAATTTTAATTGTTAATATTTCAGGTCTCATTATGTTGCCCAGGCTGGCTTCAAACTACTAGGCTTAAACAGTCCTGCTGCTTTAGCTTGAGTAGCTTGAGAGTACTGGCAAGCAACCCCACTTTGCAGTGGGTGGTTACCAAATGCTTTCTTTCAGTCATAGCTTGTCTTTTCATTCTTTTTGCAGAATCCTTTCCAGAGCAGAAGTTTTAACTTTTGATAAAGTCTAATTTTTCTTAATTTTTCTTTTACATATTAGGGTTACATATTATTTATTATAGCTGTTTGCCAAAAATTGGATTTTGAAATTTTTTTCTGTTTTCTTATATCTTCAAACCTACAGTTCTCTTTGTGCTAATATTTATAGAAAATGTAAGTTTTAGTCTTTCTCTCTCTCTCTCTCTCTTTCTCTCTTTCTCTCTCTCTCTTTCAGCTCTACTCCCCACTCCATTTCTCTGTGTGTACACACACATGCATTGTTTTTTTTGTTTTTTTGGGTTTTTTTTTTTTGAGACAAGGTGTCACAATATGGCGCTGGCTGGCCTGGAACTCACTATGTAGAAGAGATTGATCTCCAGCTCACTGAGCTCCACATGTGTCCCACTGAGTGCTGGGAGTAAGGGAGCATACCACATCTCTGACCCATATTTACATAATCCCCAAACTCTTCCAATAACTAATGAGTGGCTAGGACTGGCTGCTATTCAACCAGTTAATTTTAAAATAATTTCTAGCATTGAAAGTTTTAAAAAATGCTTTCTTTTGCTCTATTGAGGAATACTAGAGTAGTCAGGGCTCAGGAGACAAAGGCAGAAAATGAATTTGTTATATGCGACATGTTGGGTATTGTCCTTGGAACTTTATAATATATATTAGACTTACAGCTGTAGATACATTAGAATAGTTTTTGTGGTCTGGGGAAAATTGTATTTTGCAATTGAGTAATAATCCCAGAACTTATAGTATGTGGCAAAGCTGTTTGTACATTAGATCACTCCTTTGTGCATGTGTGTATATGTATATGTATATATTAAATATATAATATATACACATATTTTATAGAAAAATTAGGAAGGAGTTCATTGTGTTAAAATTTGCTTTATGTGTTTTCTTAACTGTTGTTATAGCATGAATAATACAGAACAATCTAAATTTGAACCCAAATAACTTACAGTGCTATAATATTAACTATATTCCTGCTTATTTACTGTAAGAACAGAGAATGCTATTAATTTCTAATATACATTAAGATATTGATTGTTCATGGAAAAAGATCACTTCAATATTTAAATGTATTAAGAAAAAATTATGTAACTTTAGACTTTAAGAGACAGGATAGAAATTTGGAGTGTAGTACATGAATTTACTTATTTAAAATGAGTATTTGAATATCTTCTGTTAGTGGCCCAGTTCTACGTATTTGGTATACATTAGTTAAGTAAGAAACTGTTGTGTCGATCTTGTTGAGGAGTGTGAGCAAGGATAAACAATAAATACAATGTAATAAGCACTGGAGTGTGTTTCATGCAGTAGCAGAGAAGACAAGGTGGAGATGTTCGAAGGGTGTTGGGAGCATTCATACTTAAGTGTTAACAAGGTAGGAATGAGAACTTTAATAAGGAGAAGGTATTAGGCAAGGGCTGGAAGGAGGTTCTGGGATCTGAGATATCCGGAGACTGTGCTAGCAAAGTAGGAAGAGCTAACTTAAAGGCTGGAAGGCAGAAAGATGTCAGATGGGTTTCAGTCTTCTGGATTTTATGTTGGTCACAAATCATTTGTGAAGTTCACAATGTCAAACATAAAACTGACACTTAATGAACACAGCTATAGTAATTTTATGGGTCCCTTTTCTCAGGTGCTAGGGACACTCTCCAGCTGGGGTTCACACTGGCCTTAAGTCGCCCAGAGAATATGGCTTTATTTTCAACCCTTCGTAACTCACTCACCTGCCAGGTTAGGCCTCTTAAAGATTTCGAGCATTGTGTGTGCCTTTAGGCACTTTCCAGGGCTTGGCATTTTGGGCTCTCTGGCTTACTCAGGACTGAATCTGAGAACTTAGGCAATATTGGATTTCCAGAGTTAATGTGACCCAAGTAGTGATGGAAACTAAGTACTTTGGGAGTTGTATGGAAACCTTTTCTGTAATAAGCTCTTTGCCAAGACTGTGTGCTTCATACTGCAATGACCTTTCCCAGCTGAGGTGTCTTGCTGGCCCTGACCACTGTTTAAAAAAAGAAAGAAATATCTTTGTATTGTTAGTGTAAGTTGATATTCTACTGAACTTATAGGCAATTTGTTGTAAATTTGATTATTTAGGAAGTTACAATTCTAAAGTTTTATTTTAAAATAAAAATACTAGTTGAAAATAAGCATGGTTATAATTACATATAATTACATATTTAAACCACTTTTCTCAGAGGAACTCAGGGTAGTGCTGGTAAAAGAAGTTACATAAAGTAAAAAACAACAAAAACAATAAGTTTTAATGCAGGAATAGTATTGCCTTTACTGTAGCTAATAATCCATACACGCTGTTGTTTTAATGATGTCCCATTTTGTTGATGTTTCCAGTAGTATAAAGTCATTTATTTATATTGTATCTTGAGTTTGAATTTAAAATTATCTTTATTAGGTCACTCTGATATCATGTAGGATAAAGATAATGCATAAGGAAAAAGGAGCTATGATGTCTTAATTTTTCAATCAATTACCTAGGATATTTTTAACTAAGACATTCATTGTTACTTTTGTATGAACTTTTTTTCATTATGAACCAAGAGCTAAAAGACACTGGCATTGTTTCGTTTAAAGACCTATTATGCTTCCTATTGTGACTTTTCAAATAAAATTGAAATTAATTTTAAAGGACTCACATCAAATTAAGGAATATATTAATGTGTTCTCTGATTTCAACTATTCCTTTCTCTTGTACCCAATCATACACTATATACAAGTACTGTGGTAATCTGAGTTTTTTTTTTATTTATGAAATATGGTGATCTTTGAGATAATTCATGCCTAGGGTATCTTACTTTCTCCAATTTATTTTATTGCTATGAAAGAAAGCACTTTATTACTCCAACTAAAATATTGACATAAACAATTTAAGACTATTATTCTGTTTCGTGTGTGTGTGTGTGTGTGTGTGTGTGTGTATGTAGTGGGGGGCGGTTCATTTTCTTCAACAAAGTTATTATTCTGTTAAGAAAGAAAACATTTTATCTTTGAAAAAGACTTTTATGTGCTTATAGTTAATAACAATAAATATAGTTAACCATAATGAGATCATTTGTGATGTATATATCATCTTAGTTTTTACAATAATGGGGTTTTTGTTGTTGTTTTTAAAGTGATTTTGGTGCTAAAGAGAGAGTGTGTTCTCTCTATGTGATAAGAATCAAGATGTTCTTGGTAATTGCATCTGAGGAAATTGAAGAAATGTATAGAAAATGGCCTAAAATTGAAGAATTCGAAGGAAAAAATGACAGTAAAAGGGAAAACACCGAAAACCTGTGTCTCCTAATTGAGAAAGCAAATGGAAACATTTTCTGATAAGAATCAAGATGTTCTTGCTAATTGCTTTTGTGGAAATTGAAGAAATCTATATAAAATGTCATGTAAAATGTAGATTTGGAATAGAAACAAAAAACGATGAGAAAGTAATTGAAAATCATATCTAAAAATCATGCAGATAGTATTCTGACTTCTAAACTATTCAATCTGTATAGAATATGTTTCTTTCTAAAAGATGTTAATTGGGTTTTGTATAGATAAATTTTAAGGAGTTTTTTTTAGTAAAAGATGTATTGATAGTCTTAGTTCTTGTTGGTTTTTTTGTTTGTTTTATTCAAGACAAGTTTTCTCTGTGTTACTCTAGCTGTCTTGACTTGTTCTGTAGGCCAAGCTAGAGAACCCCGAGATTCCCCTGCCTCTGCCTCCCCAGTGCTAGAATTAAAAATGTGCAGCATCACAACTGGGCATATTGTTAGTATTGTATGATCAAATTTATAACTACAACATTTTTTATTGGAGAATGATTTTTTATTTTGACTATGAAGAAATTACTAAATTAGGTTAAAAATATTAGAGTTTGGTTGCACAGCTGTGTTTATTGTTTCAGTTTTTGTTCTGGTTCATGGATTTCATGAATTCAAAAGTTTAATTTATTAGATTAGCTTCTGCATATTACAAAGCATATTAAATCTATGCAAAATAAGATAATAGAACAAAAGTTGATGCTTAATTGTTTAACTTTGCACACATTTACCTTATTATTTAAAGAGAGTAGCTTACTATCTTTAATACTGAACTAGAGTAATTTCCATTATTTATTTGGGTAAGTGGAAAAATAAAACTTTCAAGGTACTAGTTTAGTTGATAAGCACTCTGTGTTTTCACTCCTTTCCAGGAATTTCTTTCATTTTTGTATTGACTGATAATGCAGTAACTGGCTTCATTATTCTGTTTCGTGTGTGTGTGTGTGTGTGTGTGTGTGTGTGTGTGTGTGTGTAGTGGGGGGCGGTTCATTTTCTTCAACAAAGTTATTATTCTGTTAAGAAAGAAAACATTTTATCTTTGAAAAAGACTTTTATGTGCTTATAGTTAATAACAATAAATATAGTTAACCATAATGAGATCATTTGTGATGTATATATCATCTCAGTTTACAATAATGGGGTTTTTGTTGTTGTTTTTAAAGTGATTTTGGTGCTGTAGAGAGAGTGTGCTCTCATTCTCCTCGACATTCATGACAAACTTCATCTGAAAGCCTTAAGGTTTAGAATATAATGCTAGTAGCTACCAGCTGGTAAAGGTTTTCATTTACTGACTATTTCTTTACCCCTTTGTAATTTAAATGCCTTTATTCAAAGTTAAGGTAAAGCTATTGTAAAGAATATAGCATTTTGAGATTAAATGGTGTCCAGAACATACAGTTCAAGGAGTTAGTCCAATGTAATTGGGGGAATTATTAAATGACACTGACCTCATTTCCTTTAGAACAATGAAAATTAATAGTTTCACATTTTATTAGGCTGATATTCCAGATGTAGTATACATTTAATTAAGTGTAGTTTCCTTTTAGTTATGGTATGTGTATCTGTTTTTTGTCGTGAATTCTTTCTAGTTTTACAGTTTTCCACATGTTTTCTTTCACCATTTATGATTTTTTTCAAAGCAGAGCTATAAGGAGTTAAATCACTTTAGCATGCAGCAAAACAGTTCCCATTCAAACAATAAACGCCGTTTTAAAAAGCCTTTAGATCTTCTGTCACTTCATAAATATAAATGTATAAAAACGTTATGCAGTTGTAGTGCCCACCTGCTAATTAAATGCAGATTTTCTCAAACTTGTTTAAAATCTGTCTATTTGTTTCAACTCTTTCTCTGTTCAGAGTACATATGGCCCTTGTGAAACTAATTATGCTTATGGAGCAGCTGTTAAATTTAGTGCAACTAATTTTATTCAATATTTTACATTTTAATTGATTACCTGTGAAGAAATTAGCAAATTAACACGTATTGTACAGTAACTGAATGTTCTTTTATGGTTACTTTCAGATTTAACAGGCGAGCTAGGCACTGATAGCATAAAGGCACTTCTAGGGGGTTTTGGTAGGAAAGTTATTGGTGGAGCTTGATTAGCTAGCGTGAAATTTTAGGAAGACTGATGAGTGACGCCAAGCATCTGTGTGTCCTGTATCTTAAACATGAGAAGCAGATTGGAAAGTAATAGCTTTTTCACAGAATTTTGGTAACATATGGGCTTATCTGGATCTAAGAAGTCTTTGAAGATCTTTGAACTTGACTAAATGACTTAACCTTTGGCTGAGTGGGTGGGTTATGTGTTTTTAGTTGGGGAAGCACTGACATTCTGTGTTTCTCTTTTCCTTTTTTTCCCTTCTCAAGTCTACCCTTTTTCCTTAACAGTGGAGATTGGAGATGGTGACTAGAAATTTGGTATTTGAGAATTCCAATACTTATTAAGTAGACAAATTTGTAAAAAATGAAGGTTAAATCTTTTGATATTTCAGAAATGAGTCTGTATAGATGCTTATCTGATCTTGCATATTTTTAATTGAAAATGATACTACAACCAGATCTCTTTTGTGTTGTAGTTAATGTGCAGAGCTGGCTTCAGATTTCAATTTTATCACAGATTTTCCGTGATTTTTGCCCATTCCAGAGTTTAGTTTTCCCAAAATCAAAGCAAAACAGAATAAACAATGGCCCCCAGTATGGGTTGGGGTTCATCTTCTAAACACCAAAAAAAAAAAAGAGGTGATAACAACCACTATTTCAGTACTTAGAAGTAAACATTAACATGGGAACAGCTGATAATGCTTCTTAAAAAAATACTGTGTTGCTATTTATGGGGAAACCTCAGGCCATGGACTGTGGCTCAACAAGAACTATATTAAACATGTGTATTCTTATGCATATGTTAAAGCGCTAGCTATTACCATAAATAAAAATGGTTTTGATTTTTATTAGCTTTGAATTTTGATAATAGTAAATCTTGATTTGAAAAATAGGACTAATAACTGTGTGGAATTTCAATAAGAAATAGTTTTTTAATTGGGCATGTAACTAGGGAATTAGACACCCAGAATACACAAATAAAATATGTTACATACTTGATCACACTTGATTTATACCACTTAGATACTGTAGCTTCTCGTGGTGAAGACAGGGAATGTTCATCTTAGAGATTCAAATATTTGGGAAACCTGCTGATGTAAATATGTTTCTTTTACTTACATGAAGGCCGATAAATAACAAAAACTGAAATACTTAAGTTGTTAATTTTTCAATGTGTGTATTTTGTGCCCCATCCTTACCCCAAATATAATTGCTGTTGCTGGGGATATTTGAACTATTTCATGTTTTTTTCTTTTTGAGTAAATTTATGTGGATTAGACTGAAATATTGGCTATGGTGGCTTCTTTCTTTTTCAGTTGTCTTTTTCTTTCTACTCTCCATTTTTTGTTTTGGCATTGAGCTCAGGACTCTATCCCCCGACCTCATTATGATTTTGATGATGAATTTCAAATAGCAGATTTATTAACAAACTTTTACCTTTTAACCTTCATATTTGCAAACATTTCGCAAATGATACATTATCTAAGAAACCTTTGTGTAGCTGTGATTTATGGCTATCATGTAGTTATATTTTACAATTTCAAGTCTTGCTTTCAAGCTTGATTAAGAAATTTACTATATGATGAATTTATTTTCAGTGTTACTGCTCTGGTACTAATGTCTTATGTGGGAGCTCTCTTCAGTATAGTGAATGGGAACACTAGTTCTCCTCCTCAGTGATAGTTAGGAATCTCATTGCTTTGCAGTATATTTTTATCCAATGGCATCTTACCATGTGTATTTATAGATTAGAACACATCAAGCGATTCCCTATGACAGAGTTCTACATTCTTCCTCTCTGTTTGGTTTTCTCCTGGTTGGCACAGTGCCTTGCAAAGTCTTGCTATCTTGCTCTTCTTCTTCTTTTTTTTTTTTAGCTATGTTTATCT
>NW_022196898.1:16840274-16882907 GCF_008632895.1 Mastomys coucha
TTTTAATAGGGTTATTTGGTTCTCTGGAGTCTTAACTTCTTGAGTTCTTTGTATACCTTGGATATTAGTATCTTGCTCTTCTTTAAGGCTCCAGGATCTTATTAGCAAGTCCTCCATGTTTTAACTTTTCCTGCTTTATGGCATGGAAATTAAGGAGGAAAACATTGGGGTGCTCCAAAGTCTCTTTAATAGATTGCCTTTTGTGGGGATTGTAATATGGTACTGCCTGGCTGAAACAGTTGTTTTCAATTGTTTTGTGTGTGTGTTTTTCTATGTATGTTCTCATGTGTGTGTGTGTGCGCGCACATCTTCAGGTCAGAGATCAATCTTGAGGGTCATCCTCAGTTGCACTCCACCAAACTGTTGAATCGAAGTTTCTCACTGAAACTAGAGCTAGTTTGGCTCTATTGGCTAGGATCCCTTTGTTTTATCTTCCCAGTGCTATATATACGAGTGAATGAGTGCAAGTGCCTGCAGAGGCACCAGATGCCCCTGGAGCTGGAGCTACGATTGGTTATGAGCCGTCTGACATGGGTGCTGCATTCTCTGCATGCACATGCTGTAACTGATGAGCCATTTCTCCAGCCTCATGTCTGGCTTTTTAGTGTTGGTCTGGGGATTGAATCTCAGGTCCTCAGGCTTATACATCAAGTACCTGACTGTCTGAGCCATGTATCTCCTTCGTCTCTAAGTCACTCTTTTTTGTACTTTGTATTTGTGTTTTCAATGAGTTGTTTTCATTTAATGGCAGTGCTTATAATTTCACCAATTTTGTGTTTTCTGTATTATTTCCACTGACATTTTAACTACTTTGTTAATCTTTTTAAAGAACCAGCTTTTGTCTTTCTTAATCTTCTATTGTCTTTAATTTTGATTTTCTTTTATTTCTTACCAACTTTGAGTTCAGTGTTCTGCTCTTTTTCTAATTTCTTAAGAGAGATGATGCTTAGCCTACTTGCATAGTCTTCTCTAACATGTAGATTTCGCTGTCTCACTTCTCTTCTAACTTTACTTTAGCTGTAACTGTATTCTACCTATATTGAAATGTCATATCTTCATTTTCATTTAGTTTAAATATTTAAAACTTCCACTGTGCTTTTTTATTTCTATGAGTTACATGACATGCATTTCTTAATTTCTGAACTTTGGAAACTCCGTCAGCCTTTTGTTTATTGTTTTCTTTTTATTCTCTTCAGATAGAACATTTTCTGTGTTTTGAGTATGTTGAGATTGCAGTTGTGGCTTGCAATCTGGTTTATTTTATACAATATTATCAGTGAGCATGGTGACAGGACTAAATACTGTTCAGTACTGAGGAATGGAAAAGTAGCTGGATTCAAACATTGATGTAGTTTTTTGTCTGTCCTTACTGCTTCTTTGTCAGGTACCCAAAGCTCACACACAAGTATATAGTTAGAGTTCTACCTCAAAGATTCTTACTGTTGCTTTATGTATTTGTTGGCTGTATTACTACGTGTTGCAAATTCAGACTTTATTCTTTTGTTGTGGATTGAACTTGCCATCATGAAAGGATGGCCTTGCTCTCTCTGTGGTTGCACTCGGAAGTCTCCTTTATATCTTGGTACAATTCATGATACTTCCTTTTGCTTATGTCTGCATGATATTTTTCCATACTAGACCTTCTTTGATTTTATTTTTCACTTTCAATGTGAAAGTTGCCTATAGTTTTGCTATTTCAGTCTGATCCTTTTTTTCATTAGTTAGTTGAATTATGCTTATAACTAATATACTTAAATTTAAATCTGCCATCTTAGTCTTTGTTTTCTGTTTGTTCATGGATGTTTTTCTTCATTTTTAAACTTCATCCACTCTTTTAGATTAGTTTTATTTTCTTTGAGCTTTTAAATTTGCATTCTTTAATTATACTTTGATTTATCTAGAAATTGTAGTATACCCTTGATGTGTTAGTGTCTAGTAAAAATTAGTACAAATTTATATTGATTTCTGTTTATTTATTTGTTTGTTTGTTTTGAAAGGAAGTTTGCTATGTGTGGTATTGAAGCACACATTTGTCCCCTTTTGAGCGCCTCAGGAAAACAAAGCCATTGTTTTGCTGTTCATTTTTAGTAGAGAAGGTTGATGCCAAGTTGATTCCTTTCCCTTCTTAGTGACTCCAGGTTTCAGAGGCCTCATTCCATCTTTACAGGGAAAAGGCATGGCAGAAGATGGCTTGGATCACCACAGCCAGGAATTCGGGAAAGGAAGTGCCCCTGCTAGCTATCTTTATCATTCTCCCTGTATTCTTTGTGCCCCATTGATGCCATTCTACCACTGAAGTTTAGGGCAGTTTTCTCTGCTTAGTTAATTCTTTCTGCAAACACCCTTTAAGATCCAGAGCTGTGCATCACTAATCTGAAGTGTTTCTTTTTTAAAAAACAACTTTTGAATGACTTTTATTATTATTGTTGTTGTTGTTGTTGCTGCTGCTGTTGTTATTGTTGTTATCATTATTGTTATTATTATTAATTTAATCTTTTTTTACACAGTCCAGTTGTTATCCCGGTCCAGTCTGTCCTCTGACATTTCCTCATCCTATTTCCTCTCCCCCATCTCCAAGAGCATGTCCACACACAACCCCCCCCCCCCACCAGACCTTCCCCACTCCCTGAGGCCTCAAGTTTCTCTAGGGTTAGGTGTATCTTCTCTCACTGAGACCCAGCAGTCCTCTGCAGTATATGTGTTGGGGGCCTCATATCAGCTGGAGTATGCTGCCTGGTTGGTGACTCAGTGTCTGAGAGATCTCAGAGGTCCAGGTTGGTTGAGGCTGCTGGTCTTCCTCCTCCTCAACTTCTTCCAGCCTTTCCCTAATTCAATCACAGGGGGCCCTGGCTTCTGTCCATTGGTTGGATGTAATTATCTACATCTGACTCTTTCAGCTGCTTGTTGGGCCCCTGACGTGCTTCTTTAAGTAGACAATCAGAATTTACTGGGACAGTGTGTTTGTGTTTTCAGATGCTTTGATGTAATTGTGGTTTTGTAGAGGCTTGAGTTTTACCATTTTGTTTTTTAGTTTTTCATTACCACCAACCCACCAATGAACATTTCCTTTTCCACAGTGTACAAAGTATAGGTATTCAAAAAAATTCCCCTGGTTATGGCTTTAATTAGGTTTTGTTAGGGAGTGGAATTCAATCCCCTTGTTTACAGTGTCATCCTTACATGAAATCTATGCTAGGTTTTATTCAATACGTAATTATTTAATTTTAATTATAATTTTTATTTTATAGTAAATGTTATCTTTATTTATGGCACTTAAGGACTCTCTGAAGTACTGAAGCTATTTTTTGAAAGTCAAAATATTAAGGTATCTGTTTTGATTACATGTGTTTAGAACTTATTAGCCAATTAAACTTGAAAAATTGGCTTTTGAGGGCAGTAATTCATTTTATGTAGAGATGTTATGGTTATTCTTCTTATTCTGTAGATATTGAAAGCATTTATCTGGTATAATAGGACATCTTGCTGTCCATTTATTGCTTATATATTGTGTGTTCTAGAGTCCCACATTTTTTACCAAATGGTTCTTTGCTTATAATACATCTCCATATTGGCTTTTGCACTCCAGAGACTTCTAGAGTGATTTATCAGAAAGATACTTATTTAAGGAACTGGGGACAAATGACATCTTAAATGCTAATATAGTTTCCTTTCTCTTTGTTTGTTTGGTCAGAGTAGGAAGTCTTTTTATTCTGAGCTATTATTTTTTCTTGATGAGACTTCAAATTTGTAAGGAAAGCTACTTACCTGCAAACAGACTTGATCATGTCTAAGATATGAATCTTATCCAAATTTGTGTAAAATAATTCTTGTAACAAACAACAAGCCAATAGCTTAATTACTTTGTTTTTAGCTTAATTCTTTTAAAAATCTGCGTGTGATTTTATAGTCGCTTAAAACCATATTTTATAATTTTAGTCTGCCTCTAGTTTTGCATTTGGTATCTTTTCTTCCATGGAAATTCTTTGGAATATCTTTATTATGTGAAAATCATAAGCAAGATTAAGAAGATCCTGTATACTATGGTGTCTTTTTTTAAATGTATTATATTGTTTGATTTAATATAATGGGAACCATAATGTATAGGTGTGCTTTTGCCACCCTAGTTTAATATGTCACACAGCAAGATTGATAGGAGAGTATTCTAGAATGACACGAATTTCTTGAGTATATTCAGTGAATAATGAGCAAAACAAGTTTGGAGAACTTGAAGGCATATGTTTTTTACAGTAGAGTGTTTATGTCAGGGAAAACCATGAGACAACTTTAAAGCTAACTGGATTTTCTTGGTAGATTGGAGAGGTTGAGGTTAGAGTTTGAGAAGGAAGGTGCGGAGGGAAGGCTGGGTTGGATAATAACTGATAAAATGTCTTGCTGTGCACAGATTCTAGTGTTGCTCCAGTGATCATAGGACAGTTATCATGATCTGTTTTTCTAGGGCAGTGCCAGTTGAACCTTATTTTCCTGGAATAGTACCTTAGCTCCCAGATCTGTGTGTTCTCAATAGGCTTGGGTTGTGTTCTCATAGGCATGACAGGTGATAGGGTTTTCCAATTGAGAGCAAGCATAACAGGTCATTTATTTTGTTATTGATGATTACCTCTGGAGAACACATGGTTTTTGCAAATTGTTGTTTCCTTTCCTGTATAAATAGAAATACAACTAGATTTGGGTAAGTTGTATGTTGAACTTAACATCTTAAAGGTTCAGAATCAAAATACAGCTTTGTTTTGTGTTGGTTGGTTTTGGTTTAGTTTGGTTTGGGTTTCAAGACAGGATTTCTTTGTGTGGCAATGGCTATCCTGGAACCAGCTCTGTGGAATTCACAGAAATCCACCTGATTCTGCCTCCTGAGTGCCAATTAAAGGCATGTGTCACCACTGTCTGGCTAGAATAATGTTTAATTGCATTAGCTATGGTAGAAGATGAACATATTTCATGTGCTTCTGACAAGTTATAAATTAGTACAAATTAGTACAGCCCTCAGTTACTGCCATCTGACTCACATGGCTATTAATGGCTAATAATGCACAATTTACCTAAGTAAATAGGAGCTTAAGGTAGTTAACATCACTTTCACTTTGCATATAAGGAAATGAGAAGAGATAACTTATTTGAGAAAACCATTGAGGAATCCTTTATTTTTAACTTAATATTTATCTTATTTTGAGTACATTACTAATGTATATATATTTCAAGTGTAGTAAAAATATGATTTTGCCCAAATGTACATCAACAAGCAAACTACAATAAATTATTAGATATTTATTCAAAATATAAAGCTCCTAAAGCATTTTGAGAGTTTAAAATAGCCTACCTATCTTTAAATTGTTTTTGGTTAACATGCATTAGTTTTATATTTTATATGCATACTATATACTAGTTAACATTATATACAAATCCAATTTTTGATACCTATATATCATTTAACATATTTGTTAATTTATAATTCTGTATTTCAATTTCATTTGCCAATTGCTATGCATTAAAATATACTAGTATCTTAAAGATTTCCTGTTTTTTCTTTAATAATTTCAATCTTACTATCTAGTTCTTTGATCCATTTCAAATTGAGTTTTGTGCAGAGCAAGAGATGGGGGTCATGTTTCAATCTCTGGTGCTTAGATAACTACTTTTCTAGTACCATTCTTTATTGGGAAGGCTTTCTCCATTTTTCAGTGTATATTTTGGTGCCTTTGTCAAGAATTAGTTTTGCTGCTTGTTTCAGGGATCACTATTATGCTTCATTCATTTGTATAACTGTTTTTACAGACCTCATACTGAGTTAGTGACTCTGTTTATACAGTATGATTATGTCTTAAATTCATATTGTATATCTCTAGCTTTGTTCAAGTATTTAGAATTTTTTGATTTCCATGTTAAGTTTTAGAATTTTGTTTTATAGCTTCATGAAGAATGTTATTGGCATTTTGACAGGGATTGCATTACATTTGTAAATTGCTTTCTTGAATATAGACATTTTAACTATTCTTTCATTATTTGAACATGGGAAAATTCAGTATTTTATGACTTTCATTACTTTTTTTTTTAGATTTTGTAATATTTATTGTAAAATCCTTTTACTTCCTTGGTTAAATTTGTTTCTGGATTTTTTTATTTTATAGCTATTGTTACCAGATTGCTCTTCTGATTTTTTCAGCAATCTCTTTGATTAATTAAGATGCTAATGAGCCAGTTAGATATAAATCTCAGAGGTAGAGCATCTTCATAACATTTGTAATAGTGTGGGTTAGATTCCAAGGACTACCAAAAATAAGATTAAGTGCTTCTGGAGCATTTTGTTTTGTTTTAAAAGTGGGTCTTGATATGATAGTTCTGACTAGTTTAAAATTCATTATGTAGCAAGTCTCACTTCAACCTATGGTTCCGTGGGCATCAAGTTCCCAGATGTTGGAAATATAGGATTATGCCATCATGCCTGGTTGCACTGAGTTTTGTATATTGGTTTTGTATCCTACAACATTACTGAATTTTAATTAGTTCTAAAATTTTTTTGGTGAAGTTTTTAGGATTTTTCTGTATGTTGGATAGTTGGACTTTATTCCTTTATTTTTTTTAATGTCCTTTATTTCTTTCTCATGCTTAAATGTTATATAAAAAAAAGACTTCTGGCAATATATTCACTAAACATCTTAAGAGCAGACACCCTTTTCTAGATGCCCGGTGGCTAGATTTTATAATAGTGATTTAGTTATGATGAGATGCAGATCCTGGTTGTATCTACCAATCTGTTTTAAATTTCATTCAACATATTTTTTTAATGTGATTTCAGTTTAAGAATTCCTTTTTTTTTTATTTTGCCGAGTTTTCTGTTGGTTTTTACTGAGATTGCTTTGTTTTATATTCATTGAGAATATAGTTGTAAGTACTATTTAGAACCCTTGCCTATTGTCTCAAACATCTCATGTACCATAGACTTCATCTCCGTTCACTATATTTTTTTCATCTCCCCCACCCCAAGAAGGGAGCAAGTTTTACAGCTTTGTTTGTATATGTAGTATATATAAAGGCTGTATACTGGGCATGATGAGTATCATTCTGGTAATACAACTGTATTCTTCTCAGTAATATGATCTTAGCCTTTGTTTCAGCAGGATATTAACTTGGTCGGACGCTGCAGAGGTCTTGTGCTTGTAGGGATAGCTGATGTTTTGGTTCCATGCTTTTATTCTTAGCTGTGCAGAGTCTGCTGTTCTTAAGATGGTTTAGGATTCAGCCAGAGCTTTGAAAATTAAAAATTTTGAATATCACAGAGCTGGGCATGTAGCTCAGTGGTAGAATACTTACTTAGAATATTTGGATGTCATCCTTGACTTTTTCTTTCAGGATTCACCTTTCATTATCCCTGTTGCCAGTTGGGCTTTGATTTTTTTTAAATCACAAGTTTTTCTGTTGGAATTTATCTGTTCTGTATGCACAGTCAGTACTCTAACATCATACCTAACAAAATGACTCATTTTATATGACTCATGGTTAGAGTGGGTATGTGGTCTTATGGGCACATTGAGAAAATAGAAAATAGTGAATAGATAAAAGAGATTCTAAGAATAAAAGAACTGTTTTTATAGATTAAATTAAATATATTTGTTATGTTAGTTGAAGAGAATTAAAATGTTATTTAGATGTTTTAGAATTTCCTTTTTACTAAACGTGATGATGTTTATCTGTAGTTCTACATCTCAAGACACTGATGCACAGGAGGCTGAGGGACGTAGATTGCTGGAGCTTAGAAGTTCAGGACTCTATTACAAAAATATCCAACAAGAACAAAGCAAACAAGGAAGCTTTATTGGCTAACACTGTGTGCTTGTGTGTGTCTGGGTGCTCCCTTGTGTAAGCACATGTGCAAACAAGAAGTTCATGTTAGGATGGCTTATTCAGTTATTTTTCTACCTTATTTCTTTGAGAGAGAATCTCTGGCTGATTTTGGAGCTCATCATTTTGGCTAGACCAGTCAGCAAGCAGGTCCTTGGAATCTTAAACTCAATGCTGAAGTTATGGATGCTGCCCAGCTTTCTATGTGACTACCTGAGTCTGAACTCAGGTCCTCATGTTTTCATAACATGCACTTGACCCACTGAGTCATCTTCCTATCCCCTATTTGCTTCCATTATTTTTCTTAGCACGACAAAAACTAAACTTTAGAAAGTTTAGGTACACAGAATGTTGTATCTAAAGTTATTTGTTGTGCATATAGTCAGATGATTAGTTAAATTAATTTATCTGTAATCACACATTTCTTTTTTCTTTTTTTCTTTTTCTTCTACCCCTACACATGGGTATGCTTCCTTAGAAACTTTACATTGTAGAAGTATAGTATTACTAATTTTAGTTATTAAGATTATATTCATCTTACTGGCTTATATGATACTCTTATTTGTTTATTTACACCCCAAATATTGCCTGGCCTCCTGGTCTACCACCCAGAGTTCCTCCCCCTTCCTCTTCGCCTCTGAGAGGGCAGCCACCCCTACCCACTCAAGTATTCCCCCAACCTGGTGTATCAAGTCTATACAAGATTAGGTACATCCTCTTCCACTGAAACCAGACAAGCCCTCTGCTACATATGTGCTAGTAGAGGCCTCAGATCAGACCATATATGCTCTTTGATTGGTGGCTGTTTCTGGGAGCTCCTAGGGGTCCAGAGTAGCTTAGCCTGTTAGTCTTCTTGTGGGGTTGTCATCTCCTTCAGGGTTTCAGTCCTTCCCTTAACTCTTCCATAATGGTCCCCAACCTTCGTCCAGTGTTTGGCTGTGGGTATGTGCATCTGTCTCAGTCAGCTGCTGGGTAGAGCCTCTCAGAGGGCAGCCTTGTGAGGCTCCTGTCTGCAAGTACAGCATCATTAGTAGTGTCAGGATTTGATGACTACCTTATGGGATGGATCTTAAGTTTGCACAGTCAGTTTGGCTATTTCTTCCGTCTCTTTTTCATCTTTGTCTCTTCATTTCTTTTAGACAGGTCCAATTTTGGATCAAAAGTTTTGTAGGTGGGTTGGTGTGCCCATTCCTCCACTGGTAGAGGTGGTCTCTTCAGGTTCCATATCCTTACTGTTGCCCATTTTTACTAAGGTCACCTGCATTGACATCTGGGAGGCTCCCTCATCCCAAGTCTCTGAGACTTACTAGAGATCCCACCCACTTCCCACCCCCAGCAGCTCCATATTTCCATTTATTCTCCTGGTACTCTGAGCCTTTCTCCTGTCTTTCTCCATATCTGATCCTGCCCCACTTTTCCCTTCACCACTCCTTTTGTGTCCAGGTCCTTCGTGCCCTCCGTCCTTCCCTCCCTTCCTTTCTCCTTTTGCCTCTCATAAGTATTTTGTTACCCCTTCTATGTTTGGTTCAAACATCTTTGCTTGGGCCTTCCTGCCTATTCAACTTCTTTGGGTCTGTGGGGTGTATCATGGGTATTCTGTACTTTTTGGCTAATATCCACTTATCATTGAGTACAAACCTTACATGTCCTTTGGGTCTGGGTTACCTCACTCAGGATGCTAATTTCTAGTTCCATCCATTTGTCTTTAAAATTCACAAGGTTCTTCTTTTTAATAGCTCAATAGTATTCCATTATGTAAATGTATCACATTTTCTATATGCATTCTGTGAGTAAGACTTATCTGGGTTGTTTCTAGTTTCTGGTTATTATGAATAAGGCAGCTATGAACATGGTAGAGAACATGTCCTTGTGGTATGGTGGAGCTTCTTTTGGGTTTATGCCCAGGAGCAGTTTAACTGGGTCTTCAGGTAGAATTATTTCTAATTTTCTGAGAAAAATCATCCATTTTGTTTAGATTTTCCAGTTTTTTTGAGTTTAGGCATTTGAAGTAAGACCTAATGATTTTTTAAATTTCTTCAGTTTTCTGTTCTTTAGATACTGTTTCTTTGCCTTTTAGTTAATTTGGCTAAGGTTTGTCTATCTTGTAGATTTTCTCAAAGCTCTTGGTTTTGTTGATTCTTTGTATTGTTCTTTTTGTTTCTAATTAATTGATTTCCATGAGTATGTGGACTTTTTATTGTTTCTGTTGTTGAAATCTAGTCTTTTTTCTTTTCTTTTCTTTCTTTCTTTCTTTTTTTTTTTTTTTTTTTTTTTTTTTTTTTTTTTTTTGAGACAGGGTTTCTCTGTGTAGCCCTGGCTGTTCTGGAACTCACTCTGTAGACCAGGCTGGCCTCGAACTCAGAAATCCACCTGCCTCTGCCTCCCACGTGCTGGGATTAAAGGCATGCGCCACCACTGCCTGGCTTGAAATCAAGTCTTAATTGTGATCTGATAGGATGAAAGGGTTATTCAGTCTTCTTGTGTCTGTTGAGTCTTGTTTTCAATCTTCTTGTGTCTGTTGAGTCTTGTTTTGTGCCTGATTATATGGTCAATTTTGGAGGTTTCATGAGGTACTGAGAAGGTATATTCTTTTTGGTTTTGGGTGAGAGGTTCTGTAGATCTCTGTTAAATCCATTTGATTCATAACATCTGTCAGTTTCATTGTGTCTGTGTTTAGTTTCTGTTTTGATGACTGTCCATTGCTGAGAGTGGGTCATTGAAGTCTCAAACTATTATTGTTTGGGGCTCAATGTATGTTTTGAGTTTTAGTAAAGTTTCTTTTATGAATGTGAGAGCCCTTGCATTTGGGGCATAGATGTCCAGAATTGAGAGTTCAGCTTGATAGATTTTTTTTTCCTTTGATGAGTATAAAGTGTCCTTCTCTATTTCTTTTTATTGCTTTTGGTTGAAAATATTTTATTAGATGTTAGAATGTCTACTCCAGCTTCTTTCTTGGATCCATTTGCTTGGAACACCTTTTTCCAGTTCTTTAGTCTGAGGTAATGTCTATCTTTGTAGTTGAGGTATGTTTTTTGTAAACAACAGAATGATTGATCTTGTTTAGGTATCCAGTCTGTTGGCCTGTGTCTTTTTATTGGGGACTTAAGTCCATTGATGTTGAGAGATATTAAAGACCAATGATTGTTTGTTGTTGGAGGTGGTATTATGTTTGTGTGATTCTCTTCTTTTGGTTTTGCTGTGAGATCACTAAATTCTTGTGTTTCTTGGGTATAGTTACTCTCTTTGTCTTGGAGTTTTCTTCTAGTATCCTCTCTAGGGATGGATTAGTAGAAATATACTATTTAAATTTGGTTTGTCATATAATATCTCAATCTCTGCATCTATAGTGATTAAGAGTTTTGCTGGTTATATTAGTCTGGGCTGGCATCTGTGGTCCCTTAGGTTCTGTAAGACATCTGTCCAGGATCTTGTAGCATGTAGTTTTTGCTACCCCACTTTTAAGCTCTGGTGGCACTCTGCCCAGGTTCCCTAGGATCCGTGGATGAAACACACACACACACACACACACACACACACACACACACACACACACACGCACTTATTTTCAACCTACCTTATTGGCTCAATTGCTGAGCGCTTCTAATCTCCCTTGGCTAGCATGCCCTTCCCAATACTCTTAGCTCAGCACCTTTAATTTGCCCTTAGTTTAGTTGCATTTCTAATCTCCCACATGGAGGCCTATGGTCACTCCACCTTAGGTCTCCCATGCCTGATCACCTTTTCTTTCTCTGAAGCATGGTGAAATCTCCCTTCCTCTCCTGTATCTCTTAGCCTGCTTGCAGGGATCCAAAAGTCCTCCCTCTTTCCTTCTGCCCAGCAATTAGCCCCTGGCATATTTATTGATTGATAAACCAATTGGGGATTAAGACCTTAGCATCAGTACCATTCCCTACAGGATCTTCTTTCTGGCCTTTAGAGTATCAGAGCCTCGGTTAAGAAGTCTGGTGTAATTCTGATAGGTTTGCCTCTATATGTTATTTGACCTTTTTCCTTTGCAGCTTTTAATATTCTGTCTTTATTATGTATGTTTATTGTTTTAGTTGTTATGTGGTGGGAGGATTTTCTTTTCTGATCTGCTCTATTTGGTTTCTGTAGGCTTCTTGCATGTTTATAGTAGTCTCTTTCTTTAGGTTAGGGAAGTATTTTTTTTTTCTATGATTTTGTTGAAGATGTTGAACTGGGAGTCTTCACCCTCTTCTATTCCTATTATTGTTAAATTTAGCCTTTTCACTGTGTCCCAAATTTTCTGAATATTTTACATTAGGAACTTTTTACATTTGGCATTTTCTTTGTCTGACCTATCAATTTCTTCTACGGTATTTTCGACACCTGAGATTCTTTTTTCCATCTCTTGTGTTCTGTTGGTGATTCTTCTGTCTGTAGTTCCTAGGTTTTCTATCTCCAGGGTTGCCTTCCTTTGTGTTTTCTTTATTGCTTCTATTTCCGTTTTTAGATCTTCTACTGTTTTGTTCATTTCGTTCACCTGTTTGATTGTATTTTTCTGTATTTCTTTACAGGATTTTTTTGTTTCCTCTTTAGGGCTTCTATCTGTTTACCTATGTTTTCCTGTATTTCTTTGAGGGGATTATTTATGTCTTCTTTAAATGCCTCTACCATTTTCATGAGATGGGATTTACAGTCACAGTCTTGCTCTTCAGGTGTGTTAGGATATCCAGGTCTTGCTGTATTGGGAAAGCTGGGCCCGTGGTGCCACATTGCCTTGGCTTCTGTTGTATGTTCTTGCTCTTGCTTTTCACCATCTGGTTGTCTATAGTGTTGGCTAGCCTGGATGACCCAGGTTGGGGCAAACCTCCTAGGATGCTGGTGAAGTGTGGCTTGGGTTAGAGCAGCCCTCTTAGGAGGCAGGCAGAGGTGGGGTGGTGGGGCGTCATACCAAGGCAGCATACTGATCTGAGAGTGCAGCTGGGGTGTGGACCGGAAGGGAGATTGAGCTCTGACAAGACAGGGCAAAGTCTGCACCTGCTGGTTCTGTGGGGGTTCCAGTAAGCAGATGGATAGGGAGGGGTTTACCTGGGTCCATGATTACAGTGAGCTGCCTGGAAGCCAGGCTGGACTGTGGGGCAGCAGGGGTGAGGGGGGCAGCATTGCTGACTGGTCCTCGAAGGCTGGAGTAGGTGCGGACCCACAAGATACTCTTTTATCCTATTACTTGCATTTCAAAGTTTTTCTATATTTACATTTAAATTTAACCTTAATTTCCTTGAAAATTAACACCTGTATACCTTCATGTAATTTTAAAAGAGAGTGATCATGTGTAGGGAATCATGTATATATACTTGCTTTGCACAATTAATTTTGGGGCTAAGAGTTGAAACTGAGTACTTTAAAGTAAATTAGGTTAATTGCATTTTAAATTCAAGGCAGACTAAATCTATTTAATACATTCTGTTTATTGTAGGTCCAGGTCAAGACCTCGTCCACGCTCACATAGTAGAAGCAGTGAAAGATCCAGTCACAGAAGAACTCGTAGTAGGTCCAGGGACAGAGACAGACGTAAAGTCCGGGACAAAGAGAAAAGAGAAAAGGAGAAGGATAAAGGCAAAGACAAAGAAGTGCACAGCATCAAACGTGGGTGAGTTGAAACATTCAGTAACTCCATAGCAGTATGCAAAGTAAGTTCTCTCTGAGGTGCTTCCTGTTCCTGCACTTTGGGTAAATTCTATTAAGAGTAAAAGAAGGAGCCCAGCCATGGTGGCTGGTGGTGCACTCCTTTAATCCCAGCACTTGGGAGGCAGAGGCAGGCGGATTTCTGAGTTCGAGGCCAGCCTGGTCTACAGAGTGAGTTCCAGGACAGCCAGGGCTACACAGAGAAACCCTGTCTCAAAAAAAAAAAAAAAAAAAAAAAAGAGTAAAAGAAGGTAACGGCTTGCCAGTATATTGCATGTTTCTTGAAATATATATTCTCTAAAAAAATTATTAATTTAGTTATAATAACAACATGTAACACTTCTTACTTAATTCTATTTACAAGTAATTTCTACAGCATCAAATTTATTTTACTAGTGGTTCATTAGCTGCCTTTTTAAAAATGTATTGGTGAAGAGAAGACCCCAGATTATTATAATTAGGATGGAAATCTTAGTCCATTCAGGATATACAACTCCATCCAAAGTGTTTGAACTTGTGTCTTGTAACCTAGGTGCTTCTACATATATGAGAAAATAATCCACACGCTTGTTTCTTTAGGCTTCGAGCCTTTGCCTTATCAACTGAGTTTAAAATATCTGTGATACACTTACTGCTGGGATTTAAATATACACCTGTGAGCCACAAAGCAAGGAAAGTGTGACAGTGGCAAAGCAAGATACGCTTTTACCTGCAATGTCTGCATGATTATGAGCTCCTTCTCTGTTTTAAATTGATTTACTCGTTTTGTTTGCCTACTTTGCTTATGTTCAGATTTAAAGAATGTAATAGAAACTGGAAGGGTGTCATTTTGTAGGGGTGGACAGATAGCTGTCTTTCCTTAGAATGTGATGTAATGTAAAATCTGAGATTTTAAGACTTTTCACCTTAAAAATATTACATTTATAACAGGATAAAACATATTATACATGTTTTACTTACATGTAAATACGTAAAATAAAATTAGAAATTATATTGGTGAAGGGAAATGGCAATAATAGGTTCTTTTCCAGAGTCTATGATCTTTCAGACACAGGTATTTGACTAGGTTTACAGAACTATGCATTTTTTTCTTCCCATTGAGCAGGACTTGGGTCCAATTAGGCACTTGTTGGTCACTGTGAAGATAGAAGTACAATTATTACATTAGTGGGGATATTTTGCCATTTATATCTTACATATGAGATTTTACAACATTAACCTTAAAAAATTATATATATAACATTTGGTTTCTAAGAAAAAACTGTTACTGGGAGTTGGTACTTAGAAATTTGTAACATCAGTAGGTCTCATACTTGGAACTTGGTGTGATGATGCTGAACGTATGTACCCCAGCAGCATCACTTGTGGATTCGTCTATCAGAGTTCTTTACCAATGTCTGCCCAGCCCACCAAATTCATGGGCTAAATGTTTGGTGATTTGGTGCAGTATTGTTGGGACATGAGATCTTTTAAGATGTGAATAAGCCAAGTAAACTTTGCTCTATTAAATGGGTTAACATTGTTATGGCAGAGTAGGGATTGTTATTGAAGTAGTAGATTCCTTCCAAAGTATTTTCTTGACTTGTGCATTTCTTTCTGCTGTGAGATGATAAAAGAAAGCCCTTCTAGAAGCCAGCCAGCCATTTGACTACCTGGCCTCCAAGCTCTGTCAACAAGTTTCTGTTCTTTTTAAATGATCAGATTTGCAGGGACTCTTTCACAGCTGCACAGAATAGAGCAAGCCATTGAGTACAGCACTGCTGTGTTAATTTTGTGTAGAAGAGTTAGTTTTCCTTAAGAGTAACCTGCTCAGTGGAGGGTTTTCACCATTATGTCCTTACTAGTGTCTGACTAGGCAGGACAGTGTTCTAGGTTAAGCACTAAGGCTTCTGGAATATTTTGCTCAGGCATTTGAGCTTAAGTTTATACATTCTAATGATGTATTATAACTTTTCGAGTTTAATACTAAGAATTTAAGAATTTCCCTGACTATATAATTGATTCTTCTATAAAATGGGGATTTGGTACTTTAAAAGCTGTAAATGTAAAAGCAGTACATAATAAGAACACCATTACAATGTAATAACCCTAACTTAGGAGTATGTTACAGATCTTCTTTGGCAGCTTTCCAGCATCTGTAACTTTGAGTTCCATGTATAAATTCCTGTTGATAGCGTATTTTTACCTCTACCTGATGTTTGGCAGAAGATGTTGGAAGTGATTTGGGAAAGCTGGACTCTGAGTTTTGACAGCAGTTGCATACTTAGAAAGCCTGTCATATTTTTTCTTACCTCTTATTTCTTTATGCAGCAGGAAGTCACTTATGCTAATTTACTCCAATTTGCATATAGGTTATAGAGTTCTGTGGTGCAGAGCATGCTTAGAACTCCTTTTAAGTGTCTGTTTGGATCAAAGCAGGACTGTGTGATAGCTGTTGTCTGACACCAAGCTGTGTGGTGTTGTTTTCATTAAACATTTATCACACTTCCAATGTGACAGCAGGCAACTTTGTGCCAGGATAACATGTTTTCATGCAAAATTTATTGAAAAAGATGAGACTTTGTAAAGAGATCGTGTTGCCTTTCACCAGTGGCTAAGGGTAAGTGTTAGAAAGTAGTACACCTTGAACACGTGTCACTGTAACAAAAGGAAGCTTTGTACTGACAGTTTTGTTAAGCAAGTAAATAAAGCTATCTTATACAAATCTATGCCTTGGACTCTGATCTTTCAAATTAATACTTTTATGATATTCTTGTTTATTGATTTTCACAAGTTTGATCCATTATTGTGTTTATGTTTCCACTATGTAAGTTTGAGTGTTAGCTTTAATTCAACTAAACCAACTTGTCAGTCTTTCAAAAAGATAAGGTTCAGAAAGGCAACATATTGTGACATAAAAGATTAGCCAGAAAAAAAGGAAACAAAAGTTTCATTAGTTCTAGTTGGCTTATCTTTCTCTCACTCATTATAATGACACAGTTTAATTGTTACATAGTTTCTCCAGTGTAATTTTACATGGAAAATGCCTGAAGGTGGTTTTAATGGGAGGAATTTTAGGATTATTTTTTTAGGTGAGGAACAACAGTTCCTCATGTTGTGGTGTCCCCCAACCATAAAATTATTTTGTTGTTACCTCATAACTGTAATTTTGCTACTGTTCTGAGTCGTAATGTAAGTATCTGATAGGCAGGATATGTAATATGTGACCTCCAAAGGGATTGCAGCCCACAGGTTGAGAACAGCTGCCTTAGAACGAGAAAGTAGTTTTATTTTCTTTTTGAATGTCACAGGAAGCTAACTGAGAAATACATGAAGAATCTAGTTGATAGATACAGGCCTTTTGAATGTCTCAGTAAGTTTTACCATGAGAGCTCTAGAAAATTTCATGTGACTCTTTGAATGAGATGTGACAAATTTATGTATAACTTAACATCTAAGAATAATCAGGGGCGATGGTGGCACACGCCTTTAATCCCAGCACTTGGGAGGCAGAGGCAGACGGATTTCTGTGTTCGAGGCCAGTCTGGTCTACAGAGTGAGTTCCAGGACAGCCAGGGCTACACAGAGAAACCCTGTCTCGAATACACCCACCCCCCCCCAAAAAAAAAAGAAAAAAAAAGAAAGAAAGGAAAGAGAAAAAAGAATAATCAGAAAAAAAGAAAGAAGAATAGTCAGAAGGGGCTGGTGAAATGGCTCAGCAATTAAGAGCACTGACTGACTGCTCTTCCAGAAGTACTGAGTTCAATTCCCAGCTACCACATGGTGACTTGACAGTATAGTCTTTGTTCAGTGCTTTAGAAAGAATATCTAAGGGGTTGTATTCTTTTTTTCTATAATCATTTGGTATAATTTCTTTCTTTTTAATTGGATGTTTTATTTATTTATATTTCAAATGTTATCCCCTTTCCTGATTCCCACCTCCCCCAGAAACCCCCTATCCCATCCCCCTCCTCCTGCTTCTATGATGGTGTGCCCCCTCCCACCCACCCACTCCTGCCTCCCTGCTTTCACATTTCCCTACACTGGGGCATTGAGCAAAACCACCTAATCTAAATATTTTTTTTGATTTAATTATCTTTTATACTTAGAGGAATAATGAGTGGCTTAATCAGTTTGTTAGAACCTGCTTCATGGCTCATGTACAGCTTATCCTCCCATGGCTAAATAGACAGCTCTTAGGAGCTGCTTCTATAATCTTGATTTTGTAGATTACACTTTTATGAACTACTCATCTCCCATAGACCCAGCTTCTCATGCCATCATACTGTGGATATTAATGTACAGTTTTTGGAAAGACACAAACTTTTAATTCATAGTAAATCAACTTTGTTTTCTTTTTTAAATGGGAAAGTTATGTTTTGTTTGGTTTTCCTAGGAAGTGCTGATTTAAATTAACTCTTCAACTGGAGAAGGGGCACAGCCTCATTTATCCTAAGTTGGATTTCACTCATTACTTAGTAGAAAATGATCTTCAACAACAACAACTACTACTATTACTACTACTTCCTCTCTTCCTCTTCTTCCATCTTCTTCCTCTTTCTCTTCTTCCTCCTTTCCCTCTTTGGCTATCTTGCTTTCTGTTTATAGTTCTGTTCATTGAAACAATAACTAAAGTGTTAGACATAGGAGTGTTACAGAGATGTATACTTTAGCATGATACTTGATTGTAATCACCAGCTTTTATACTTTTCATGAGGAAGCTGAGATTCAGAGAAGGTGCATCATTTACCCCAGATCATACAATGAGAACAAAACTAAGACTCAAATCAAATTTTCTTAAAGTCTACTCTTAGAGATGCCATGTAACTTGCTGTTGATTCAAGACCTGGAGGTATCAGACTTGGTAGATCAAGGTCCTGGCGTGCCTAAAACCCTTGGTTCAGTCTCCTGCACTGAATAAACTAGAAATTCAAGGTCATCCTCAATTACACTGTGCATTTGAGGCCAGCTTAAGTGATATGGGACTAATCCTCAAAAAAAAAAAATTTTTTTTTTGAGAGGATATTCCTGGGAGAAATAAATAGAGGAGGAATGTATCTTGGGGATATGGGATAGTGAGGGGTGGAGCTGGGAGGAGGAGAGTGAGGGAAAACTGTAGTCAGGATGTAGTCTATGAAGAAGAATTAAAAACATTAAAAAAAAATTTGAGATGTAGTGCACTGCATAAACACTTGCCTTGCTTGCATAAAGCCCAGAGTTAATCCTCAGGACTGAGCATGTAAATAAGTGCAGGCCAGGGCCTGCGTCCCTCTCTGAGGGATCTTGAGCTGAGGGATCTTGGCTACTTTATCTAGGTTAAAGAAATCTAAGGGTAACTGCTATGAAGTGTGGTCAACAAATCAGATATGTTAGACTAGATTGTGTTATTTTGTGGTTCATGTTCTTAGTGGCCAGTGATGTGATCCAAATGAAATTCATTACCCACTCATTCTTTTGTTCCCATACTTTTCAAGTTTGAATTGAACCAAAATAGTCTCTGCATACTTTTGTGGGTCCTACACATATACTAGAGAGTTATATTTTCAAGAAAATCTCAGCATTACCTGGCAGCATCTTTAATGCACGCCAGGTACCTGGGTGCAGACATCAAAGCCTGACATCAGTGGTCAATGTTAGAAGGACCTTGGACTTCTTAATCTCTTTCTTCTATCTCTCATGTGGTAAAAGTAAAGATGGGCCATACCATACTCAGTTTTATTCTGTGCTATGAAAGCAAATCTAGGGCTCCCTGAATGTGGTTATTTCTCCTCTTCCTTTCTTTCCTCCTTCTTCATTTTATTTATTTTTTATTAAAAATATTTTTATGCAATATATTCTGATCATTAATCCTTCTCTCATCTCCCAGACCCTCTGCAACTCCGTGCCTTTTTTCTCTCTCTCTTAAACAGGTAAATAAAAAACACACAAAAACCAAGGATACAACACAATGAACAAACAGTAACAAAGGAGGAGGATCTAAAAAAGCACATGAGAGACAGATAAGTGTACACACACACACACACACACACACACACACATACACGACCCATACAAACTGAATATCAGAAACCAGTAAGGTAAAACAAAATAAAGAAAACAAGACCTAAAATCTAAAGCCCAAACAAAACAATATGGGACAAAAAAAACTTCAAAAATACCTTTGAGTTTGTTTTGTGTTGACCATATACTGCTTGGCATAGGGCTTACACTCAACTGTGATGTAGTACCCATTGACATTCCCTTGAAGAAAGTAATTTTTTCCTTTGTGAGTGGTTAATGGAAGTTAAGTTCTTGGTTAGGCATGGGATTTCCTGTCTATTTCCCTAACTGAGTTCTGGGGCCCTGTTTAGTTTGGATCTGTGTGGGTCCCGTAAGTCCTGCTAAATATCTGTGAGTTCAGTTGTACATCAACTCTGTTATGTGTGGAAGATACTTCTGCCTTGGTGTCCTTCATCTCTTTGATTATTATAATCTTTCTGCCTCTTCTTCCACATAGCACAAGCTGTCACTTCTTTTATTGATCTTGGCCATTCTGACAGGTGTAAGATGAAATCTTAAAGTAGTTTTGAATTATATTTCCCTGATGGCTATGGATGTTGAACATTTCCTTAAGTGCTTCTTAGCCATTTGTGCTTTATCTTTTGAGAACTCTGTTTAGTTCCATGCCTCATCTTTTAATTGGATTTATTTTGTTTTCTTGATCAGGTTATTTTAGTTGCTTCTATATTTTAGAAATTAACTCTATTTAATATATAGTTGGTAAAGATCTTTTTCCATTTTGTAGATGCTTCTTTGTCTGGATGATGATGTCCATTGCTTTTCAGTTTCACAAGGTCCAATTTATTATTTTCTTGTCTTAGTTCCTAAGCTATCCTGTGCAAAAAGTCGTTTCCTTTGCCAATGATTTCAAGACCATTCCTTACTTTCTACTCCATCAAATTCAAGATATCTGGCCTTATCTTGAGGCCCTTGATCCATTTGAAGTTATTTAGTGAATGATGATAAACATGGATCTATTTGTATTCTTCTCTATGCAGACATCTAGTTAGACCAGCTCCATTTGTTAAAGATGCTGTCTTTTTTCCAGTGTGTATTTCTCCTTTTTTTTTTTTTTTTTTACAAAATATCATAAATCAGTCTATAAGTATGAAGACTTACTTCTGTGTCTTCATTTAAATTCCTCATCCAAGAGTTTGTTTTCAAACCAGGACCATGCTCTTTTGAAACTCTAGCTCTGTGGTATAACTCTCAGATCAGGATGGTGATACCTCCAGCAATTCTTTTATGATTCTTAATTATTTTAGCCATCTTGGGATGTGTGTGTGTTTCTATATGAAGACTAAAAATTGTCCTGTTGATTTCTGTGAACAATCATGTTGGAATTTTGATGGAGATTGCATTAAATCTCTAGATGGCTTTTCGTAGGATGGCCATTTTTACTATATTAATTCTACTGATCCAAGAGCATGGAATATCTTTCCATCTTCTGACATTATCAATTAAAGATTTTATTTAAGTTTTTCATTTGCTTAATTATAGTTACCATAAGATTGTATTTTTGAGGCTATTGTGAAAGGTATTGTTTTCTTGATTTCTTTCTCAGTGTGTTTACCATTAATATAAAGTAGTGGTTCTCAACCTGTGTGCCAGGACCCCTTTGGGTGGACACACATAAGATATTCTCCATATCAGATATTTACATTACAATTCATAACAGCAAAATTACAATTATGAGATAGTAATGAAATACTTACATGGTTGGGAGTCACAACAAAATGAGGAACTGTATTAAAGGGTCTCAGCATTAGGAAGATTGAGAACCCCTGGAAAAGAAAACTATTAATTTTGTGTGTTTTGTATCATGCTGCTTTGTTCAAAGTGATTACCAGCTATAGATTCCTGGTAGGGTTTCTAGGGTCATTTATGTTTAAAATCATATCATCTGCAAATAAAGATTTCTTTGACTTTTTTCTTCTTTGTATCCCCTTTGTCTCTTTTAGTTTTCTTACTGCTTTAGCTAAGTTCTATACTGAAGATATAGTGAGAGATTTAGTATCCTTGTCTTGTTTCTGATTTTAGTGGAAATGCTTTGATTTTTTTTTCTTCCTCCTCCCTCCCCTTTTTTTGGTTTGGTATTGATCATGGACATGCTGTAATTGCCTTTATTATTTTGAGGTATGTAGTAACAATTTTGGAGTTTTGTTTTCTTTGAAAAAAAAAAAGAAACATTTTAAGAATATTTTTGTTTTAATCCTAGGTGTGGGGATTAGCATTGCTTCAGTTTGTCCACAGCAGCTGACTATGATTTGCCTGTGCTCTAGCTGGAGGTGTTATTTTTACTGCTGTAGATAGTTTCTGTGATTGTGTGGTGTTTAGAATTTTGGGGACTTTTCAGAGGGGTCTACATGGTAGGGCCCCAAGAGGCAGTGGGGTGGTAGTGGTGCAGAATATTGTTGGTTGCTGTTTGTGGCCATTGGTCATGGTTTGTTAAGTAGAATGAGAAGAAATTAGATATACTGATAGAGAAGATAAAACTTGACCCAAGAAAGTCTTAAGGATAATGTCTCCCTCTTTCCTCTCTATTGTACTTTCTCTCTTCTCTAGTGTTAGGGGGATAAAAGGGTGGGAGAATAAAGAACCCACAGTATACAAATGACAGTTACAGAGGTATGTCCTGTTTTCAGAGTCTTTTAAGGACTTTTTATCATGAATAGAGGTTGAGTTTTGTCAAAGGCCTTTTTTTGCATCTATTGAGATGGTCATGTGGTTTGGTTTTTTTTTCAGTATGTAGATTGATTTACATATATTGAATCATACCCACTTTTTTGAGGCAAAGCCTACCTGATCATGGTGGCTGATCTTTTTGATGTGTTCTTGGATATGGTTTGCAAGTAATTTATTGAGAATTTTTTGCATCTATGTTTATAGGGAAAATTGATCTTTAATATTTTTCTTTGTAATTTTTAGGTATCAGGTTAACTGTCATTTTGTTAAAAGAATTAGGAAATGTTCCTTCTGTTTCTATGTTGTGGCAAAATTTGAGAAATCTGGGCCTTAATTCTTTCTTGTAGGTCTAGTGCAGTTCTGTGTGGAATCCATCTGGCCTGAGGTTTTGTTTTCTTTTCTTTTGTTTTTGTTAATTTGTTTGGAAGACATAATTATTGTTTTACTTCAGTAGGGGTAATGGGTGGGCTTAAATTGCTTATATATTCTTTATCTGTATTTGGTAGGATATATTCTATTCTATTCTATTCTATTCTATTATGTTATATATCCTTTTCATTTAGATTATCCAGTTTGGTGAGATATAGATATTTTAAATTATGTCCTCATTGTCTGTCATGATATCCTCCTTTTTTGTCTCTATTTTTTTTTTAATTTAGATAGTCTCTCCCCATCTTTTATTTTATTTGGTTAAGGAGTTATTAATTCTATTGATCTTTCTCAAAAAGTTGACGTTTGTTTCATTGAGTCATTTTATTGTTCCTCTTGCCTCTATTGATTTCAGCCCTGAGTTTGATTATTTCTTGCTGACTACAAGTGTTACTTCTTTTTGTTCTGGATCTTTCAAATGTGCTGTTATAGTTGTGAATTTGAGATCACTCCAGTTTCCTCCCTCACTTCCCCCCAGGCAGTTAGTGCTTTGACCTTGCCTCTTAGAACTGCCTTCATTGTATCTTACAGATTGCGGTACATGTGTTTTCATTTTCATTCAACTCTAAGATGTTTCCTTTTTTTATTTCTGTCTTAACCCATTTTTCATTCAATAGAAAATTGTTAAGTTTTCTTGATTTTTTTTCTTTTTTATACTTTTTTGTTGCTGATATCCAACTTTAACCATGGCAGTCAAATAGGATATAGGGAGTTTTGTCAGTTTTCTTGGAAACTTGCTGTTGGAACTTGCGCTTTGTCTAAGCATGTGGTCAATTTGGAGCACATTCCATGAGGTGCTGAGAAGAAGGTATATTCTGTGGCGTTTGAGTGACATGTTCTGCAAATACCTGTTAAGTCCGTTTGGTTTATGACATCAGTTAGCTCCTGCATTTCTCTTCTTTAGTTTTTGTCTGAATTACTTGTCTATTGGCAAGAGTGGGTTATTGAAGTCTCCCATTATTACTGTGTGAGGATCAATATGTGATATAACTTGTAGTAGTAATTCTTTTACAAACTTGGTACCCTTGTGTTTGGGGGATAATAGTATTGCGATATCTCTTGGTGGATATTTTCTTTGAGTATGTAGTGTCCTTCAGTAACTCTTCTTATGAGTGTGGGTTTGACATCTATTTTGTCAGTTATTAAAATAGCTACATCTGCTTGTTCTTGAGTCTGTTTGCTTGGAATATCTTCTTCCTTGATAGATACCTTTTTTTTTTTTTACCAGGAAATTTCCTGTTATTTTGTTGAAATTTTTTTCTGTGCTTCTGCCCTGAGTTTTTGCTTATTATGCTGTTCTTATTATTTATAAATTTTGTCTTTTCATAGTATGCCAGATATCTGGATGTTTTGTGCCTGGATTTTTGTAGATTTAGTACTTTTTAAAATTAATTTATTTTATATATGTGAGTATACTGTAGCTGTCTTCAGACACACCAGAAGAGAGTATTGGATGCCATTACAGATGGTTGTGAGCCACCAGGTGGTTGCTGGGAATTGAACTCAGGACCTCTGGAAGAGCAGTTAGTGCTCTTAACCACTGAGCCATCTCTCCAGCCCAGATTTACTATTTTCTTTGCCTGAGGTATCCATTTCTTCAGTGTCTTCAACACCTGAGAGTCTCTCCTCTGAGTCTTGTGGTCTATTGGTGAGAATTACCTCTGAGGTTTTGTTTGACATCGAAAATTTCATTTCCACTTTAATCTCAGTTTGGGTTCTATTAATGATTCTGTTTCTACTTTTATGTCTTGAACTGCTTTTATTATTTTATTCCACCGCTTGTTTGTTTTTGAAGACTTCATTAAATGATTTTATCCCTTCTTGAAAGTCTTTGTACATAATTCATAATTGCTGTTTTGAAGCCTTTATCTGGTTCTTCACTTATATTCCATTTCTCAAGCTCTACTATGATAGAGTTACTCTACTCTGTGGAATTAGTCTTATCCTTGCTATTATTGGGGTAATTTAGTTATTGGTATCTGATAGTCTTTATTTAGTGTGTGTTCTATTCCTTGGTTCCTGTAGTATTGCTTGGCTCTTAGGAGAGCATGATAGCTGTGGGTTGCATGGTACAGGCTGCTAATTCAGGCTGATGGTGGCAGAGAGGAATAGGGGGAAAGCCTGTGAGGGTCTTGAGAAAAGAACTAAGGTGTTCCTCTCATATCAAGTTGTGGGGCCTGAGGAAGTTTGGGGTGGATGATGAGATGAAATCCTGCAATAAGGCAATGAATTGTTTTGAGCATCAGAGATACAAGGACTATCAAATCCCTGGGTCTGAACCAAGAGTTGGAGTCTCTGGTGAATAGATTTGAGTGCTGAGGAAGGGCAGCTGAAGAAGGTTATTGCTGATGCTGAAGACGTTGTGATCATAGCAGAAGACAGGAAGGATAATGTGATTCTCCTGCCTGAGTTCTTGCCAAGTGTGGCCACTAGGGACCTGGAGTAGAAAGTGCCACAGGCAGCCTACCACAGGGATGGGAGGCAGAGTTGGAAAGCTGGGCCTCTGCCAGATTTGGAAGTGTCTCCAAGGTATGGAGGTAAAGGAGGAGAGGCCCCTTCAAGTAGCTTGTTCCTGAGCTGGTGAGGAGATGAGTGATTAATGTGGTGGGCAGGAAGGAGTTATGGGTTGCTTTCCTGAGTATAAGTCAGGTGTGGCCAGTGGACACAGTATGTTTACAATGTGTTTTAAGGTATAGGTAGCTGGGCTGGGGAGAAAGGAAACCTGGGTCCACTGCAATGTTTGAGGGAATCTCTAGGGACTGGAGGAAAAGAGAGAAGAAATGTCCTTGTAAGCATTTTGGAATTCTTGTCCTTTTTCTACATCCTAAAGGTGTCTTCATTTCAACAATAACTGTAATTGTAAGAGCTCTCTGGTAGAATTTTTGGAGTCACTTGTGTATACTATCATATCATCTGCAAATAATGGTATCTTGACTTCCTCTCTTCCACTTTTTATCCCTTTGATCTCTTTCTGTTGTCTAATTGCTCTGGCTAGAACTTGGAGTACTATATTGAATAGGTAGGGAGAGAGTGTCTTGTCCCTGATTTTATTGGGATTGCTTTGAGTGTCTCTCCATTTAGTTTAATGTTGGCTATTAGTTTGGTGTATATTTCTTTTATTATATTTAGGTGTGTACCTTGAATTCCTGATCTCTCAATACTTTTAACATGAGTGGGTATTGTATTTTGTCAAAGACTTTTTTTCCATCTAATTAAATGAACATGTGATTTTTTTCTCTGAGTTTATTTAGTGGATTACATTGATGGATTTCTGTATATTGAAACACCCCTGTGTCCCTGGGATGAAGCCTACTTGATCATGGTGGATGATCATTTTGATGTGTTCTTGGATTCGGTTTGTGAGAATTTTATTGAGTATTTTTGCATCGATATCCATAAGGGAAATTGCTCTTAAATTCTCTTTCTTTGTTGGGTCTTTTTGTGGTTTTGGTATCAGCTTAACTCTGGCTTCATAAACTGAATTGGGTAGTGTTCCTTCTGTTTCTATTTTGTGGAATAATTTGAAGAGTATTGGTATTAGGTCTTCTTAGAAGGTTTGATAGAATTCTGTACTAAACTCATCTGGTCCTGGGCTTTTTTTGGTTGGGAGCCATTTAGCAACTGCTTCTATTTCTTTAGAGGTTATGGGATTGTTTAGATGGTTTATCTGATCTTGATTTAACTTTGGTATTTGGTATCTGTCTAGAAAATTGTCCATTTCATCCAGATTTTCCAGTTTTGTTTAATTTAGTCTTTTGTAGTAGGATCTGATGATTTTTTGAGTTTCCTTAGTTTATGTTGTTATATCTCTCTCTTCATTTCTGATTTTGTTAATTTGCGTACTGTCTCTGTGCCCTCTGGTTAGTCTGAGTAAGGCTTTATCTATTTTGTTGATTTTCTCAAAGAACCAACTCCTAGTTTTGTTGATTCTTTGTATATTTCTTTTTGTTTCTACTTGGTCGATTTCAGCCCTGAGTTTGATTATTTTCTGCCTTCCACTCCTCTTGGGTGTATTTGCTTCTTTTTGTTCCAGAGCTTTCAGAGGTGCTGTTAAGCTGCTAGTGTAAGCTCTTTCCAGTTTCCTTTTGGAGGCACTCAGACCTGTGAGTTTTCCTCTTACACTGCTTTCATTGTGTCCCATAAGCTTAGATATGTTGTGCCTTCATTTTCATTAAATTTTAAAATGTCTTTAATTTCTATCTTTATTTCTTCCTTGACCATGTTGTTTTTGAGTAGAGTGTTGTTCATCTCCCATGTGTATGTGGGCTTTCTGATATTTTTGTTGCTATTGAAGACTAGCCTTAGTCTGTGGTGATCTGATAGGATGCATGGGATTATTTCATTCCTCCTGAGTCTGTTGAGGCCTGTTTTATAACCAAATATATGGTCAATTTTGGATACATTCTTTTGTTTTAGGATAAAAATGTTCAATAGATACCAAATCCATTTTTCTATACCAAATCCATTTGGTCCATAACTTCTTTTAGTTTCACTGTGTCTCTGTTTAGTTTTTATTTCCATGATCTGTTCATTGATGAGAGTGGGGTATTGAAATCTCCCACTATTATTGTGTGAGGTGCAATGTGTGCTTTGATCTTCGTAAAGTTTCTTGATGAGTGTGGGTGCCCTTGCATTTGGGGCATAGATGTTCAGAATTGAGAGTTCATCTTGGTAGATTTTTCCTTTGATGTGTATGTAGTGTCCTTACCCATCTTTTTGATAACTTTTAGTTGAAAGTCTATTTTGTTGGATAATGGCTACTCCTGCTTATTTCTTGGGACCATTTATTTGGAAAATTTTTTCCAATCCTTTTACTTTGAGGTAATGTCTGTCTTTGACTCTGAGGTATGTTTCCTGTATCCAGCAAAATGCTGGATCCTGTTTATGTATCCCATCTGTTAGGCTATGCCTTTTTATTGGAGCATTGAGTCCATTGATGTTGAGAGATATTAGGGACCAAGGATTGTTAGTTCCTGTTATTTTTGTTGTTAGAGATGGAATTATGTTTGTGTGGCTATCTTTCTTTGGGTTTGTTGTGAAAAGATTAATTTCTTGCTTTTTCTAAGGGGTTGTTTCCTGCCTTGTGTTGGACTTTTCCTTCTGTTATCCTCTGTAGGGCTGTATTAGTAGAAAGATAATATTTAAATTTGGTTTCGTCTTAGAATACTTTGCTTTCTCCATCTATTGTAATTGAGAGTTTTGTTGTGTATAGTAGCCTGGCTCTACTATATTTGTGTTCTTTTAAAGTCTCTATGACATCTGCCCAGTCTCGGGTGAGAAGTCTGGTGTAATTCTGATAGGCCTGCCTTTATATGTTACTTGATCTTTTTCCCTACTGCTTTTAATATTCTTTTTTGTTCTGTGTATTTGGTGTTTTAATTATTATGTGATGAGAGGCATTTCATTTCTGTTCCCATCTGTCTGGTGTTCTGTAGGTTTCTTGTATGTTTATGGGCATTACTTTCTTTAGATTAGGAAATTTTTCTTCTATAATTTTGTTGAAGATCTTCCCTGGCCCTTTGAGTTGAGAATCTTCACTCTTTTCTATACCTATTATTCTCAGGTTCAGTCTTTTCATTGTGTCCTGGATTTTTTGAGTGTTTTGAGATAGAACCTTTTTGCTTTTTGTATTTTCCTTGAGTATTTTGTCAATGTTTTTATTGTATTTTCTGCAGTTGAGATTCCCTCTTCTATCTCTGTATTCTGTTGGTGATGCTTGCACCTGTGACTCCTGTTCTCTTCCTAGGTTCCTAGGTTTTCCATCTCAGGGATGTCTCCCTTTGAGTTTTCTTCTCTCTCTCTCTCTCTCTCTCTCTCTCTCTCTCTCTCTCTCTCTCTCTCTCTGGTTTTTCGAGACAGAGTTTATCTGTATAGCTCTGGCTGTTCTGGAACTCACTCAGACCAGCCTGGCCTCGAACTCAGAAATCCACCTGCCTCTGCCTCCCAAGTGCTGGGATTAAAGGCGTGTGCCACCACCACCTGGCTTGAGTTTTCTCTAATGATTTTATTTCCATTTTTAGATCCTAGATGGTTTTGTTCAGTTCCTTCACCTGTTTGTGTTATTCTGTGTTTTTTCTTTACAGGATTTATGAGTTTCCTTTTTAAGAGCTTCTACTTGTTTACTTGTGTTCTCCTGTGTAGCTTTTTTTTTTTTTTTTTTTTTTTTGGTTTTTGAAGACATGGTTTCTCTGTGTAGCCCTGGCTGTCCTAAAACTCACTCTGTAGATCAGGCTGGCCTTGAACTCAGAAATCTCCTTGCCTCTGCTTCCCAAGTGTTGGGATTAAAGGCATGCTCCATCATTGCCCAGCTCTCCTGTATATCTTTAAGGGACTTATTTATGTCCTTCTTAAAGTCCTCTATCATCTTCATAAAATGAGAGTTTAGGTCTGATTCTTGCTTTAAAGGTGTGTTGGGGAATCCAGGACTTGCTGTGGTGGGAGAACTGGGTTCTGATGTTGCCAAGTCAGATTGGTTTCTGTTGCTTATGTTCTTTTGCTTGCCTCCCACCATTTGGTTATCTCTGGTGCTATCTGGTCTCCCTGTCTCTTACTGGAGACTGTCCTTTCTGTGATCCTGTGATCCTGTGATCTTGTGATCCTGGATGTGTCAGAATACCTGGGGAGTCGAGCTGCAACTGGGGTGTGGGCTGTGTGGGATTGTGCCCGAGCTGGGGCTCTGCTCCTGGCACAGATGGGAACCAGGAGGCCGCATTTATACTTCTAAACATTACTAAATTGTATCCTAGTCTATGTTTGAAGAACTAGGGAAATAGCTTGGTTAGTAAAGTGTTCCCAGTATATACTCTACTTGTTTTGTTGCTGATACGATACCCTGCCAAAAGGCAGCATATGAGAAGAAGGGCTTGTCTTTTTGCTCCCACTTCATCTGTGCAGAAGACATAGTAACATGAGCTTAAGGCAGCCAGCCATGTTGCTTCTGCAGAAGCAGAGAGTGAAGAATGCTCATTGTTTAGCTTGTTTTCTCCTTTTCAAGTCACTCCAGGACCCCAGGCTCTGGAATCCATGGGATGGTATCATCATAGGGTGGATCTTCCTAACTCAGTCTAAGCTAACCTTGCACAAGCATCCCTTGCTCATAGGCTTGCCTCCTGCGTCATTCTAGATGTTGTCAAGTTGGCAATATTACTACCATAACACAAGTTTGAAGACCCGATAGTGTTTGTACAGTGGTGTACAACTGTACTTGCAGCACTGAGGAAGTTGAGACAGGAGAATTCCTTGGGCTCCCTCGTAGGCCAGTTTAGCCAAAAGTGGCGAGTTCCTAGTTCATTGAGGGATTCTGTCTTAAGAAATAAAAACAGTTGGGCTGGTGAGATGGCTCAGCGGGTAAGAGCACTGACTGCTCTTCTGAAGGTCCTGAGTTCAAATCCCAGCAACCACATGGTGGCTCACAACCACCCATAATGAGATCTGACCCCCTCTTCTGGTGCGGCTGAAGACAGCTACAGTGTACTTATGCATAATAATAAATAAATCTTAAAAAAAAAAAGAAATAAAAACAATTGAAGATGATACCTTACATTAATATTTGCCCCTCTGTGTGCACAGGGGTATATATATATATGCACATAAATGAACATATGTACACGTATGGTCATACATACACAAATGCAGACACAAACATGAGTGTGCACAGAATTTTATTGACTATTTGATTTGAAAGTGTGAGATTAAGCATTATTTTCTGTATTTGATTATGTATATTTCTTTTCTTTTGTAAATTGTCATTCAAGTTATTCATTCATTTATTTTTCTTTTTATCAGTTTGAATTTTAAGTGTACTTTGAATTTCAAGTACTTTTGGCATATGCATTGCACCTTATTGTTAGTTTATACCTCATATTTTAATTTTGTTGTTGTTGTTGTTGTTTGAGACATAATTTCTCTGTGTAGCCCTGGATTCCCTGATAGCCTATAGACCAGCCATGCCTTGCATTTAGAGATTTACCTGCCTCTGTCCCCTCCTATCCCCCTTGCTGGATGCTGGGATTAAAGGAATGTGCTACACCACCAAGATGTTTTCATTTTCTTAATTTTGGCATGAGCTTTAGCCTTCTCAGTGACCTACTTCCTTTACCTAGGTCTATTCCCTAGGATACACATCCAAATAACATCAGCAGGAGTACACCATGTGTTCAGACATAAATCTGTGAAAGGTATTTCATCCATAAACTATAATATGCACACTGAAGAAGTTTCTTTATATTGTACTTTGTCAAGAATGTATATTTTATAATGGATGCTGATTATTTCAAATGTGGGGTTTTTTTTTTGTTTTTGTTTTGTTTTTGTTTTTGTTTTAGATTTACTTACTTATTTTATGTATGTGAGTACACTGTCACTTTCTTCAAGCACACCAGAAAAGCGATCAGATCCCATTATAGAGTGTGAGCCATCATGTGGTTGTTGGGAATTGAACTCAGGACCTCTGGAAGAGCAGTTAGTGCTCTTAAATGCTGAGCCATCTTTCCAACCCCCAGATGTAATTTTTGCAACAACAAAATTGTACCGTTTCTTCTCTCAACTGCTGATATTATGTGTTCACTTACTTTTGAATAGTGAATCATCTTTGGGTTTCTAGTGTAAACCTCCTTTGATTGTGATGCATTCTTTTGATATGTTGCTAGATTCAATTTGCTGATTTATTTTTGTACTCTTGATTTAGCTTAGTTATCAGAATAATGCTTACCTCACGCAATAAGTTGAAAAGTATTTATTTTCTTGAAATAGTATCTGGAATTAATATAGAACTGCCCAGATATGGTTCTTTTTATGGGTAGGAGATTCTTTTTATTCTTTTAGTAATTAGTGTTTTAAAAGCATTTATTCAGATAATCTATTTCCTATTGTGTCAGTGTGAGCAGTTTTGGGTGATCAGAGGACTGGTTTATTTCATTTACGTTACATAAGCTAATCTTCTCATAATCTTCCTTGTATGTCCTTTTACTGTGTTCTCATGTCTTGATTTTCTTTCTAAGTATTGCTAGAGGGCTTGGGGATTCATTGATTTTTCTCCCCTATTGTTTTTGTTTAATAGATTTCTGCTTTTATTATTTTTCATTTATGTTATACTTGTTTTCTTGCTCCTTAAGGTAGGAACTTAGTTTATTGACTTGACTTTATTATTTTCTAAAGCTGCCTTTGATAATATGTCTTTGTAGGCATATATTTAGCCCTGTCTACCACGTTAGCACAGGTTTGGCTACATCCCAAAAGTTCTCATTATACCTGCAAGTCATTCCATATAGCATAGTTTTGGTTTCCTTTGTGATTTCCTTTTTATTATGTGAGTTACTTAGATGTGGAATACTAGGTTTCTGTTGTCTGTTCATGTTATGTCTTTATTACCAACCTCTAGTTTTACTCCATTATGATAAACAAGCTGTGTGACTTTAGTTTTTACACACGACCATGGCTTCCTTTATGTATCAGGGTGTGGTCAGTCACAGTGAACATGCCACATTATTTATACACTAATTATGGTATGTATTACATAAGTGCTAGATCAAATCAGGCTTTTGGTGCTATATTCTATTGTTTAATCTCTTGATTCATTTCTGTGTAGTTCTCAGGGTTTACTAATGGATATGTTAAATTTCCTACTTGTCGCGTATATTTCTTTTTTTTCTTTTAGTTTTGGGGTTTTCATTGTTGTATGTTTGAGTGTTCTGGCTTTTTGAGGGAGGAGGTATTTGCCTTGTATACATTTAAGATGCATCTTTTCTGTGACTGGACTCTTGTCTCTCTTCTTAGTAACTTTATTGATTCAAATGTATATTTCCCAACATTATAAATGTGAAAATATTCTAAAATAAAAAAAATTGAAAGTGAACTGTACTTGGAGTTTCAAATACCTAAAACCAGCTATCTGTTAAGAGTATCTACAGCTTCAAATGGGAGAAGACTTTTAAAATTTTCACAAGAGTTAAACTTCTAATAATGTCTAAGTAGTTCCTGTTAGATTAATCGGTCTAATCATAAGACCTATGCATTTTGGGGCTGGAGAGATGGCTCAGTGAATAAAGATACTTATGTTCTCTGGCATTTCTGATAAGGAATAGTCAACCTCCAGCATGTCTTCATGAGAAATTATTGATCCATTACTAGAATAGGAATTCTCATCCTATTCACATATACCAGAACGCCAGGAGAACAAATTTCTTATTCTTTCTTTCTATTGTGCAAAGCAAATTAGGACACACTTTAAAAAGTCTTATGCTATTCCTCATAAAACCTCTTTTTTTTTCCTTTTGCCATTATATGTTTCTGAAACAGTGCTTCATTTTCTGGTATATGTACCTCATTGTCTTTCTGTCCTTGAACTTGTCATGCATGGCTACATGAGTCCAGAACTATTAGTGTTATAGCTAAAGGGGGACAGTCACAATGTCACACCACACAGCAAACATCACACAAAAGATTCATTGGGAAATACACATGAAAGTGGCTGCCTTTGCTCTAGTGAGATGCATCAGAGAACTGAGCAGGAGAGAGGCTTTATATAAGCTTTTTTTGGAGTAGGGGTAGTTTTCCACGGTGGCCTGGGATTGGAGGGATTATATGGCTTGATCTTGGGGCAAGCTCAGGGATTGATGAGATTTTGTGGCATGATCTTGGGCTTTTTTCTTTGTAAGGTAGGACCTGGCTGCTCTTCAGCCTTGAAGGACTAAGAACTCCATTATAGACCTTAGAGAAGTAGGTTGAGGATTGGGTGGGACTAGCTACTCACACCTTGAGAGGCTTACAAGAACTGTACTTAGAATTTCAAATACCTAAAAAATAGCTATAAGTTAAGTCTATCTACAGCTTCAGATGGGAAGACTTTTAAAATTTTCACAAGAGTTGCACTTCTAACAATGTCTAAGTAGTTCCTATGAGATGAATAAATCTATTGATAAGAACTATGCATTTTGGGATGGGAGAGATAGCTCAGTGAATAAAGACACTTGTTAAGCTTGATTACCAGAACACACATGGTGGGAGGAGGGGACCTATTTCTTGTGATCACTACATGTATGTGTACAAAAATAAATACATGCTAAAAAAAAGAATTATGTGGATTTCTGAGTTCGAGGCCAGCCTTGTCTACAGAGTGAGTTCCAGGACAGCCAGGGCTACAAAGAGAAACCCTGTTTTAACACCCCCCCCAAAAAAAAGAATTATGTAATTTGTAAGTGTGCAACATTCAGAAATATTCAGATAGCCTTTTGAAACTGTAGATATTACCATATTTTCTCAAGCTGGACAAACTTGAATGTATTCATTGTGTTGTTAAACTATAAATTTATAATAAGTACTAAATTCTCTTTCATGAAAAAGTCCCATGTTATATATTAATATTATAGATGTTAAGTATGAGTTCTAAACCTAGCTCTTACACTAACTTATGTGTGTGGCTTTGGGCTGGCTTTGTAAGATCTCTGGATTTTATAGTCCTTAACTATAAAAATAGGAATGATAGAATAAGAGTCTTTATAAAGTATGTTTCCTTTTGGTAGTGGAAAATTTGTCCACTGGTCTTGAATGAAAAGGAATATAATCTAGGAATGGGAGAGGACAATGGAGTAGTAACATAGCTTTAACCTACAATTATTAGGCTCCTTCCAAGAAACTAACTACTCTGCTGAAAGTTTTACTTGTTCTGTATGCAAGAACACTGGACATTGATGAGTGTTGTACAGTTATTACTCCCTAACTAATGTCTTTCTCCTTAGTCACCCAGTCTTTAAATGGTTCTTATGTATTTATTGTCCCAGACATCTAAACTATGGAAAATTCTTCCACTAATCAATAACAATAGTAGTGTCAGGCTGTACAGAGATCATGGTCTCATATATGTGTAGGGAAATAACAATTATGAACTGTATAAATACATTCAGATTTTCAGTAGTGATAAATGAAAAGGATAAGAAATGCATAGGGTTACAAATAAGTATAAAAAAAGGATTTGAGTTAGAATTGTTGGGGCAAACTTTATTTAAGATGCAGTAAGAGTGATAACTAGCATAAGGGCCATCTGAGGGATCATGCAGAAACCTATTACAGTTGAACTTCTTAAAATATGTACATATATGAGAGAAATCTAAATGGAGTCAAGAAGTAACATGGAGATGATGCCACAACTATCTTTTACCACCAAGCAAAGCCTTCAGTTTCAGGAACAAGTTATATCTAATTGAGTTTGGCCAAAGAGCCCTATGGAGAATCCCCAATGTCTTAGGCTTTTGCCAAGGCTATTGATTGCCCTTTACTAATGAATAGGTGAAGCCCTATTGCTGCTTCTGACTCTTACTTTTCTCATTGAGTACAGAGAAGCTGGGGTGGTACCTAACTAGAGCCTTCCCCCTATAGACTAGTGCTCACGGGACTGAAAGTCCTCTGTATTACCAGAGAAAAAAGATAAGACACCACCTCAGCTACAAAGCCTACAGTCTACAGTGGGGACAAGATATGTTGGCTTAATAGTTGTATGAAAATTATAAAGTAACCAACCATTCTGCTTGAAGATGGAACCTATGCCTGACATTGCTCTGGTTGGTTGCCAAGAACCTGAAACTAGGTACACCATGGGCCTCGGGGGGGGGGGGAACCAAACACTATTGTTACGGTAAAGGAACATAGCAAAACAAAACAAAACAAAACAAAACTCCTGACAACATTCCCCTATGTCCATTGATGTGTCTTGCTCAACCTCACCAGAGGATCTTCTGCTTATAGTAAATGGAAACTAATACAGAGACTCACAACTGAACAACATGCAAAAAGCGAGAGATTTTAGAACAGTCAGTTCTAAATGGCATGTCTTCATCAAACTGTATGACATGAAGGAAACAGTGAGAACTGACACATGTGTGTAGAACTCACAGGGACTGAGCACTATGCACGGGGCCTGAATGGTTCAAACATGGGCTCTCATTGCTGAAAGGGTAAGTAGACACTGCCCTTACCAAGAAGCTATCTTCAGTTGACATCTGCTTGCAAAAGAAAAATTAGTTTTCTCCAAGGGAGTCTCACTGGGTAGACAAACCTCACATAAGGCCCAGCTGTAGATAACCAACACAAAATGAACTTGATAGTACTTTTCTGTCTCGTATTGCTTTGTTTGGGCAGTTTTTTTAACTTACTTGATTATTGCTTATATTTTACATTTTCTGCTATAGATAGATAGGAAGGTAGGTAGGTAGGTAGGTAGACAGACAGACAGACAGATAGACAGATATCATAATACACATACATACTGAATTAAGAGAGCAAAATTCAGTGAGAGCAATTGTAGGGTTAAACTTGCATATAGAGGAAACATTGTCATAAAAAAAAGAGCCTTGCTGAGATTAGCTGGAGATTAATATGAATGGGGAGTAGAAAATAGTCAAACTGGCTAGAACAGAAAGGGAAATCACAGTCTGAAATGGGGTTAGAGAAACAGATACAAGTCTGCAGGGACTTGTAAACCAGGTTAAGGGTTTTGTTCTCTATCTTAAGAGTAACAGGGTACCTTTGAAGTGTTTTAATTTGATGGGTGACATGATCAGATTAGTGTTTTGAAAAGATCACTCCAGCTGCACTGTGGAATACGGATCACAGAGAGATAAGAGTGCTTGAAGAGAAGCCAGATAAGTAGCACAGCGATCTGTGAGAGATGCAATAGTAACTTGGGCTAGGGATTCAGCATTGGATACATGGATATACACTAGAACTTTAATGGCGATCAGTTGAAGATATTAAGGATCATTGTTAGATTTCTGGTCTGTACCACCACAATGTTTGTATTACTTTTTCCTGAGCTAGATTTACTTTGGAAAAAGTTGTGCCATAAGGTGAAAGATAATACTTTTATCTTTGACATGCTAAATTTCTAGAATTTTTAGAATGTTCAAGAGGGAGAATAAAATAGGCAGGAAGACATATATAAGATTTAGGAGAGTTCTGGTCTGGAGTCTTAGATTTTCAAATCCTTTCTTGTTTTTAAGTTTTTAGGTATTTTACTTAGAAATAGACAGTTGTAGAGACTTGCAGAAGGGGAGGCTCCAGTGACCAGTGCTTCCCATATGGCACAATTAAATAACAGTGATTATGGGATCTGATCAATGGGCTAGAACAAAGATAAGTGCATTGTGCTGTGGATTACTTTCAATGCTGTTACAAGAAGTCTGGCACTATTGTACTTACTGGAGATTGCAAAGATGAATAAGACACGGTCTTTGGTCTTAAGAGGTATCCATCTAGTTAGGGTCAGATACACAAGAAATGAAACAATATAGTGTAAGTACTGTGATGGAGATGTCTATTATATTAGGAATGTGTGTTGAAGGCACAGACAGCTATCCCCAAATCACACAATCAGGGAAGGTTTTCTTGAGGTGTGGAACTACCAAACCCTCTGGAAGAACATAGAAGGACTAGGTAGGAGAAGGAGCTAGAAAATGGAAACACAAAAACAAAATTAAGGCTAGAGGGATCAAGGAGTGTTGTGGAAACATGGATTGGAGGACTTATCCATGTGGTAAGTGCAGGAGTTAAGTCAGGAGTTCAACATCACATATAATTCCTTCCCCTACTTTAGGTGACATTACCATTTCATTATTAAATACTAAAAGCCCAGAAGATTCCTCTGGGAATCTGGAGACAGCAAACATTGTTGGCTTTTCCCTTTTCCTTTTCTGCTTTCTTTTCCCCATTTTCCCCTCCTCTCCTTTCCTTTCCTTTCTGAGTAAAGGTCATACTTACGTAATATTATATAAAACCATGGGTGCAGTAGAGCCTCATCTGCCAACTCACTTCCTAAGATCATGTACCCTCGTTTATTTATTTCTTATCCACTCTTCTTAGGGTTCTTTTTATAAAACTGTAAATAAATACAAGATATGTTTTAAGGTTTACTTTTCTTTTTGAGATTTTTATTTCATTCTGGTTTAAAATTAAAATAAAGGGAGGATATAGAAGGGAGGATATAGGAGATTGATTGAAGGATTTTATATCAAACAAAGGGCAGCAAGGAGAAAGGATTGGTAGCCTAGAGAGCACTGAGGAATCATAGCAAGTAATGTTTAGAATACTGCTGGATCCTTTGAGCTGGTGGCAGCTGAGAGAGAAGGAATGCTGTCACTTGGATTCTGATGTGAGTTAACATTACAATCTTCCCAGGTAATGAACACAGGGTGATGTTGTAGAGACTCTGAGAGTGTCGAGTGTCGGTTGGAAAATAAACCAAGAGTGCTTATCCATGTGATAAGTGCTGGAGTTAAGACGGGCTCAGCCAACTGACTGAAACAAATAGAGAAGTCCTCAAACTAACATTGGATAGACCTTGGGGGCAGTCATGGAAGAGTTGGAGTAAGGATTGAAGGCCCTGAATAGGATAGGAGCTCCACACAAAGACCAACAACATCAAGAATCCTGTACCCTAGAGAGTCTTAGAGATTGATCCATGAACAAAGGACCATACACAGGCTGGACTAAAGCCCAATGCCATATGTAGCAGATGTGCAGCTCAGTCTTCATGTGTGTCCCCCAACAACTGGAACAGGAGATGTCCCTAAAGCTCTTACCTCTCTGTGGAATGTGTTCCCCTAACTGAGGTGCCTTGTCTGGCCTTAGTGTGAAAGAATGTGCCTAGCCCTGCAGAGACTTCATGTGCCAGTACTGAGGGAGATACCCAGGAGGCCCCCATCCTCTCAGAGGGGAAGGGGAATGAAAGAAAAGTATGACTGTGTGTGTGAGGATGGTGACTGGGAAAAACTGGATGAAAAAAATGAATATATAAATGATTAGATGGAAAACATGGACAAATTTATATAAACAGAATAAAAGTGATTATTTAAAAAAAAAAAAAAAGACGGGCTCAGCATCACATCCTGATCAGCAGCTCATATGCTGTGTGTGAGAGGCCTGACTCCAGGCTCATTACCTCATTTACTACTTAGGTGCTTTCTGTTGAGCCAATCTCCCTAAGTCTTGTTTTCATTCTGGAAAGTGGCCTCAGTAAACAGTTATTCCACAGGATTATTTAAGTCAAAGTGGCGATAAGATATGGAGATATAAATTATAGGTTTGTATTAGGAAGTCATTTAAAGGGAGGGAAAGGAGGAGACTAAGAGAGAATGTCAAGTTGTTTTGATAATTGGCCAATAGTTGACTTTTAAAGACCACTTTGACTCTTTGAATTCAATCTATCTTCCATGTATGGTAGAATAGATTCAGTGATAACCCAGGTCCTGCCAATTCTGACTTGATGCCAGACCTAAATATCTTTGACTCTAAAACTCACAAGGTAGATTTAAGTATAAAAACTACAGTTCTCTCTGGTAGTGTTATTTTCTTGATTTATAGTCATTTTAAGCTAATACCATTTATCTTTATATATGTAACTTTATTATACATTTTAAGGTTTATTTTCATATGACTACTTCCTTGAATAATTGTGTAGTGTTTGGATTATAAAAGATACTTATTATTTATTTCTTTTTAAAGTGGCTATCTTGTATTTTTGAAAGACTATTGTTTGCATTGCTCCTTTTAATCTGCCTATGAGGAATTCAAGCTCAACGATAGGGAGCTGTGGAAATCCAGTTAGTGTGCGCTGTAATCTTTTCACTGGCTTTAAATAGCTGGGGTACCATGCAGACACCCTGCAGATAACTAAGTCACGGTGTACAGTAATCACCTAAGCATAGATTCTGCCTTTGCTGTGGTAAAACTGTACTAAAAAAAAAAATCACTGACAAACATTTACTTTTTAGAAAATATTAGCCATGATATCAAATAAATGAGTGTTAGATATTAAAGGCTGTATTTGAAGGTAGACAACCAAGTATTTGTGAAAAGCATTGATTTCTGAATATTTGGCATTATGCAGTGTTTATGATACTCTTTGACTGTTATAAAGAGGGGAAACAGCATTAGAAAAAAGAATAGTTTTAATCCTCTAATTTTTCAGTTGTCTTCTGCTTGTGATATTATAAATGGAAAATAAAAACTATTAAGATAATCATGCTTTTCCACTATAGTAAAAGATGAGAAGAAATATTGCTCGCCTTTTTTTTTTCCTTAAAAAAGAAACTAGTTTCCTAAAGCAGCTTATTCAATTTCTCAGCAAAATAGTCTTTAATAACTTTGTCAAGTGATACTTTTCTAGGTTTGTAAGCTTCTGGGTTTTGTTTGTTTTCTAGATAACAGACGGATATTGAATTTGTTAGATTAGGCATTAGAGTGATGAGGTGCACAGCGAGCACTATGTGAATGCCTCATCCTAATGTCATTAGCTTTCCATTTCTTAACACTGCCACTGATGATTAGTTTATTCCAATGAAGTTTATAAAATGAAATAGTATTCTTGTTGAAACCAGTCTCTTAGTGTTGGTGATATGATTCATACCACATCAGTAGTTTCTAAGTCATGTTGTGATCCTTGATATTCAGCATAGTGTTCTGGAGCAGACTCCAACTTCTTTGTTTTGAAAGAGTAGCAGGGTCTCATACAGTATGTGACCTCTTACTGCTTTACCTTGGGCAATTTTGCAGTTTCAACATGAGTATGCCCATTGCTAGTTCAAAACCAAAACCAAAACCCAGAGGACTGTGGTTGTTGGCTCCGATTTTACATACTAATTTTTTAAAAGACCTTGTAGTATAAGAAATAGTCAAATATGTCAAAACTGGTAGAAAGAATTTAATTTATCTATTTTCACTTCATCAGTTTTCAGTCTTTGTTTTAGATGTATTATTATCCATAGATTTGTTTTATTTAAAATTAAAAAAAACTATTATATTATCTAACCTCTCTCTGAAAGTTCCAAAACCATTGTCCCTTTAGGAAAATTATAAGTTTGGGTGTGCCTTCGAGTTAGTATTATACAATTGATAAAATGGCATTCTCATTTACGTTTGATGAGAAAAAGTTTTGGAAGAACACCTGGACATTTACTAATAGCATTACCATTATCCAACCTCTGCCATTTATAGTGATAATCACCTCTGTTGTCAGAACCTACTCAGAGATTCCTATCTGAAAGTTGAGAAGCTAAGCTGGAGACAGTGATTATAATTAGTAACAACGTATTCTACACTTGGAATTTCTGACAGTTGATTTTAAGTGTTTTTAATCACAAAAATGATAGATATATGACATGATGAATATACCAGTTTTCTCAGTTTAGTTATATTGATATATATGCATAAATATGTATATATGGGTATGTTTACATACCTGTACATTTTGATGTACAATGTCAGCATGAAATTTTAGGCAATTAAAGCAAACAAGATTAATCATCATCACCACCAGTATGTACCCCCAGTCTCATCTCCTGTCTGGCTAGTGTATATTCATGTCATTTCCACTGACTTTCGTATTCCAAAATCAGCTACTTTAGTATTCCCTGTTAAAATGCCTAACTTTACTTAGACAAAATTCTTACTTCTTTTGATTATTTATCTCCTTTTTAGCTTTACTTTCCTCTTACCTGAATTAATTCCATTCCTTCTTACTGATAGTAGAAGAGTATGTTTGTTTGAATCGGTTTGCTCTATATCTCATTGCTTCCTCAGATTCTATTCTGTTCGTCCCTTTACTAAATAATAAGAAACAAGAATAACCCCTAGCCTTCAGTTAGCTCTCGTATCTTTCAGCAGTATTCAATGTTTTTGTTTCCTATTTCAGTAGAATTTTGGTTGCTTTATTTATTCTCTTCATCTCCTATGTATGTTTTAACACATTTGAAATTTTTTTCTTACCACACCATTAAAACAGGTTTTCTGGTCTTGTCAAGTGCCTCCTGCTTTATCAAATCCAGTAGACAGTTGCTTCTTACTGATTTTGTACCTTTGATCTTCTTCCCTCCTACCTGTTTGTTGACATACCTTACTCTCCTGATTTACATTACTGTCTTAATGACCACTCTTCTCTTGGCTCTTGCTTAGCTAGGTTTGGAGATCTGGTAATTGAATCCATTATCTTCCTGTTTACACTTCCTCTGGGTTTAGGTAAACTTGTCTAGTAAACTTGTTTAGAGTTGTATGTCATCTTTTGCAACCTGACTTTTATGCTATTGGCATCTCTTGAGCACCAAGACTGATGTTCCCGGTTTGAAGTCATAAATTTCTTTTTTTCAAACAAACAACGACTAAATCTATACTTATTTTTTCTTTCTCATTTACTTAGGATAAATGTTCTGAAATTTGCTGGGCGGTGGTGGCGCACACCTTTAATCCCAGCACTTGGGAGGCAGAGACAGACGGAGTTCTGAGTTCGAGGCCAGCCTGGTCTACAAAATTGAGTTCCAGGACAGCCAGGGCTATACAGAGAAACCCTGTCTCAAAAAAACCAAACCAAACCAAACCAAACAAAACAAAAATGTTCTGAAATTTAAAAACTAGAGAGAAAATTTTAAGGCTGTCATTACAATTCAGGTACAATTTAAAATGAAGAACTCTTTTAGAGAGAATTGGCATACTTGTAATTTGATTATAAATTTTTAAAAAATATAGTCATGCAGGTGCCTTTGTGGCCAAAGGCATAATCTATTCTAAGTGGTAACTGCTAAATAGTAAATGATCTCACCTGCTGTATGTACTGTTACTACTTTAAGGATATCAACTATTTCTATTTATAGCTGTGAATATGTATATGAGTATCATATGGCATATGATAATTTCCAGGGAAAAATATAAAAACTAAACTTAAAAAGATTAGTGTGTATCAGAGTGTTTGTATTCATTCTGGAACATGTGCGGAGGTCAGAGAACCACCTGCGGGTAGGGGTTAGTTCTTTCCTCCCACAGTATGTTTCTCAGTAATCATACTTGCATTGGCCAGGCTTCCAGGTAAGTCCCTTTACCCACTGAGGCAGCTTGCCAGCCATAAACTAACTCTTAAAAACAACAGAAAGAGGAATGCTTTAAAGTTTCATTGGAACAGAGAGGAACTTTTAATCTCTTTTCTTTTCTTTTCTTTTCTTTTCTTTCTTTCTTTCTTTTTTT
>NW_022196898.1:16883234-16900618 GCF_008632895.1 Mastomys coucha
AATCTGGGATTTTTTTGGGGGGTTAAGGGGAGGAAATGGTTTATTTTTCTGTTATACTTTATAGTCCATCAGTTACAAGAAGTCAGCTCTTGGACCTGTAGGGTCCCAGGGAGGAAGACACTGCATACTGTCTTGTTCCCTGTCACGCTCCTTATGCAGCACCATTACACCTCCAGAAGGATGGTACTGCCGCAGTAGACTGTGCTCTCTTACATCAATAACTAAGACAACACTCCATAGACAAGCCTGCAGGACAGTCCTATCTAGACAATTCCTCAATTGAGTCCCCTTCTTCCTAGGTGACTGGTTTGTGTCAAGTTGACAATAAAAACTATCCCAGCTGACCTGGCCTCTGCATTTAAGGCTTATTCATGTGTCTTAATATAGAAGTAGAGAAATATGGTTATAATTGCCCTGGGCATGTTTTGAGGAAAAGCTGTATAGCTATGGTTCAAATGTGATTTGTCTCCCAAAGGTTCACATGCTAGAAACTTGTCCCCAATGTAACAGTATTAAGAAATGGTGGGTCTTCTATAGACACATTAAGAGGCAATTGTTTCACAGGGACATCATTCTTTGAAGAAAATTATGTAGTTCTCATGTTATCCTGAGGATGGGTTATTGTGTTGTACAGGATTGTTTTTGCTATCCTATTTTTCATATGAAGGTAGAATTGTTCTTTCAAGGTCTGTAAAGAATTGTTTTGGAATTTTGATGGGGATTGCATTGAATCTGTAGATTGCTGTTGGAAAGATGGTCATTTTTACTATATTAATCCTACCAGTCCATGAGCATGGGAGATCTCTCTATCTTCTGATATCTTCTTCAGTTTCTTTCTTCAGAGACTTAAAGTTCTTTGTCATACAGGTCTTTCCCTTGCTTGGTTAGAGGTACACCAAGGTATTTTATATTATCTGTGGCTATTGTAAAGGGTGTTGTTTCCCTGATTTCTTTCCCAGACCATTTATCATTTGTATAGTGGAGGGCTACTGATTTTTTTTGAGTTTGAATAAATAGAGGAGGGTGGGTAGCCTTGTCTTTGATTTTAGTGGAATTATGTCAAGTTTCTCTCCATTTAACTTTATTATTTAAAGATTTATTTATTAATTTATTAATTTACTTATTTATTATAAGTACATTGTAGCTGTCTTTACACATACCAGAAGAGGGCATCAGATCTCATTACGGGTGGTTGTGAGCCACCATGTAGTTGCTGGGCTTTGAACTCAGGACCTTTAGAAGAGCAGTCAGTGCTCTTAACCTCTGAGCCATCTCACCAGCCTTCTCTAAGACTTTTAACAGGAAGTGTTAGATTTTGTCAAAGACTTTTTCAGCATCTAATGAGATGATCATGTGGTTTTTTTTTCTTTCAGTTTGTTTATATAGTGGATTATGTTGATGGATTTTTGTATATTGAACCACCCCTGCATCCCTGTGATGAAGCCTACTTGGGCATATTGGATGATATTTTTGATGTGTTCTTGGATTTGGTTTGTGAGTATTTTTTTTTTTTTTTGCACTATTGTGTCAATGTTCCTAAGGGAAGTCAGTCTGAAATTCTCTTTCTTTGTTGAGCCTTTGTGTGGTTTAGATATCAGGGTGACTGTGGGTACATAGAATAAGATTGGCAATGTTCCTTCTATTTCTATTTTTTTGTGGAATAGTTTTAAAAGTATTAGTATTAGCTCTTTTTTAAAAGTCTGGTAGAATTCAGTGTTAAAACCATCTGGTCCTGCACTTTTTGTGGTTGGGAGACTTTATCTTTTCCCCCAATTAATTAATTAATTAATTAATTAATTCACTTACAATCTGAATGCAGCCCTCTTCTTCTCTCAGCCTTCCCTTATTCCCCTCCCCACATTCCCCCGTCTCCTTAACCTCTGAGAAGAGGTCCCCTTGGGTACCAGCCAACTCTGGCACAACCCCTCCCACCAAGGCCAGACAAGGCAGCCTAGTGAAGGGAACAGGATCCACAGGTAGGTAACAGTGTCAGGGACAGCCCCTTCTCCAGATGTTGGGGGACCTACATGAAGACCAAGCTACACATCCTCTCCATATGTTCAGGGATGAGCGGTGTTACCTGGGAGCTTTTGACTGGGAATTTCTTTCTTTTCTTTGACTGGAGGGGAGAAAATAAAAACTTCCCTAACTTATTTTATTTAAATTTCTTTCCAAGTAGATTTTTTTCTTGAGATTAGTGTATTTTTGAGAATATAATATATCATTTACATCTTCCCTTCCCTCCCTCCCTCTCCTTCTTTGTACTCTCCAATCTCTTTAAATCCATGGCCTCTTTTTTTCTTTAATTGTTGGTGTGTGTGTGTGTGTGTGTGTGTGTGTGTGTGTGTGTGTGTGTGAGAGAGAGAGAGAGAGAGAGAGAGAGAGAGAGAGAGAGAGAATGTATGTATGTATGTATGTATTTCTAAATATCTAAATATAACCCAATCAGTTTGTATAATGTTACCTACATGTTATATATTCACAGCTGGTTATCATGGTATTACAATAACAAATTGTGCTGATCTTCCCTGGGGAATACTATTTCTCCCATTCTCAGCATTCCTTAGTTGCATGTTGTTCATCTGGGCTTGAAGCCTTGTTAGATTTTCCCACTCTCATGTTATCATGTTTACAGGTCCTTGTTCAGTTTGTTTAGGCAGCCATATTGGTGAGGTTAAGGGATATAGCTTCTCTGACATTTCTAAGAGACAATCTCCCAACAAGGTTCCTATTCTTCTAACTCTGACCATCTCTCTGCCCTAGTTTCCTCAATGATCCCTGAACCTCAGGTGCAAATGTGTTGTATATACATCAATTGGAACTGGGCTTCACAGCTCTGTATTTTGATCAGTTGTAGTTTTATGTAATGGTCTCTGTTGTTAAAAATTTTCCTTCATGAGTGTGAGACCTACACTCACCTGCATGTGTAAGGATAAATATTTACAATGTAGTTAGGAGTGATGCTTGTTTAGTAACATGGCAGTTGCTAGTTTTCCTCAAGATCCATACCTTCATTAGGCCTGAGTAGCTGGCTTAATTTTCAGTACCAGGCATGATTTCCTTCTTGTTGAGTGGGCCTTAAAAGCTTATTAGAGAGCTGTTGGTTATCATCAAGATATATATGCCACTATTGTATCCTTAGGGTTGTTGTACCATGCTGATCATCATTATAGTTCATAGACTTTATAGCTGGGTAAGAGTGGTGATAGGTTTCCTCCTTTGGAACCTTGCATTGTGCTTTCTAGTTCCACAAGGGGAGGAGGCTTTCAGTTTGAGTCCTCTGGGTCCTGTGTCTGAAGTGCATGGTGTTGTGTTTTCCAAAAAAAATAAAGAACAAAGAAATGTTTGATGGAGGTACAGCATGGTCTGGGAGAAGGAAATACCTCTGCAGACCCATGCTGAAGCATCCCTTCCCCCTGAAGTACCAGCCACACAACAGTATAGTATAGAATAGAGTTTATTTAGGGCATGAGGAGGGGAGTTGAGGGGGTAGTAGAGACAGACAAAGGCAGAAGAGAGAGGGGGAGGGGAGTGGGGAGAGAAGGGACAGAGAGTAAGAAGAGCAAGAGAAGAAAGAGGGGACAAGCAGCCCCTTTTATAGTGAGACAGGCACACTTTGCTGTTGCTAGGTAACTGTGGGGCAGAGCCTAGACAAATGCCAACACATGGTATCTTCTACAATAGAGACTTCCTTTCTGTCTGGTTGCGGAGGAGGGGTGGGGGTGGGAGGTGACTAAGGACAATAGCAATAGTGTGTAATGTTTTGGGAATCTCTTGGACTACTCTGACCAATAACTCAAAAGGGGGCTTTTTCTACCTGGTGTAGGATAACCTGGTATAATGGCTTATGGAAATATTATCAGCTCAGATTGAAAATGTTCATTTAAACTGTATGTATATATGTATTTACATGCATTATTGGTACTTTTGGTAGATAGTTAATACTATGATTTTCTGTTCCTTTTTTGTAATTAAAGAGCAGTGTTTTTCCCATTTAGTCCTTTAGATTACTTGTAGCCTGTAATTTTACTCTATTGTCTCCTTACCCCACAATGGTCATTTTTTACTTTCCTTGTTTCTACAATTACTCCAGTTTGTAAACTCACATAAAAAGATTTGGAGCTAGCAATTTCAGACAACTTAGAACACACAATATTTATCTTTCTGTGTTTAGGTTAAAATACTCAGTATGATCTTTTCTTGTTCTCTCTCTACCTGCATATTTCATGGTTTCATTTTTCTTTACAGCTGAATATCATTCTCTAGTGTATATGTAATACATTTTCTTTATTCATTTGTCAGGTTGAAGGACATTTGGTTATATCCATTTTTCTAGCTGTTGTGAAAAGAGCGACAGTGAACTTGCTTGAGCAAGTGTCTGTGGATTAGGATGCTGAGTCCGATTCTGTTTTAAATTACCTACTTATGTGATTTTTCTTTCTTTTTTTTAAATTTTATTTAAACATTTTTTTTGACACTCCAGATTTTATTCACCCCCTCTCCCAGTCCACCCTCTTACTGTTCCCCATCCCATACCTCCTCCCTACCCTTTTTCTCCACAGGATGTCCCCAACCTCCAACCACCACCTCAGCAGATCTCTCCACTCCCTGGGGCCTCCAGTCTCTTGAGGGTTAGGTGCATCTCTTCTGACTGAACCTAGAACAGACAGTCCTCTATTGTATATGTGTTGGGTGATCTCATATCAGCTGGTGTATGTAGCCTGGCTGGTGGTCCAGTGTCTGAGGGCTCTCTAGGGTCCAGATTAATTGAGATTGCTGGTCTTCCTACAGGGTCACCCTTCTCCTCAGCTTCTTTTAGCCTTCCTTAATTCAACAACAGGGATCAGTACCTTCTTTCCATTGGTTGGTGCACATATCTGCATCTGACTCTTCCAGCTGCTTGTTGGGTCTTTCAGAGGGCAGTCATGATGGATCCCTTTTTGTGTACACTCTATAGCCTCAGTAATAGTTTCAGACCTTGGGGCCTCCCCTTGAGCTGGATCCTACTTTGGGCCTGTCGCTGGACCTCCTTTTTCTCAGGCTCTTCTCCATTTTTGACCCTGTAGTTCTTTTAGACTATAAATGTGCCAGGGGTCCTCATTCCAGACCATGTATGATCTTTGGTTTGTGGCTCAAATTCTGAGAGCTCCCAAGGGTCTGGGTTTGTTTACTCTGTCTTCCTGTGGGGTTGCCATCTACTTCTGGGCCTACAGTCCTTCCCCCAACTTTTCCATAACTGTTCCTGACCTTCATCTAATGTTTGACTGTGGATATCTGCTTCTGTTTTGGTCTGCTGCTGGGCAGAGCCTCTCAGATGACAGTTATGCTAGACTCCAGTCGGCATGCATAACAGAGTATCATGAATAATGTCAGGGCTTGGTGCTTGCCCATGGGATGGGTTTTGAGTTGGGCCAGTTATTGGTTGGTCTTTCCTTGATTTGGGCTTCAGGCCTACACTTCTTTTAGACAGGACAAATTTGGGGGTGAAAGTTTTGTGGGTGGTTTGGTGTCCCTATTCTTCCTCTGGGGTCCTGCCTGGCTACAGGAGCTACCCATTTCAGTTTCCATGGTCCTACTGTGAGGCATCTTGGCTAAAGTCACCTGCACTGATTCTTGGGAGCCTATCCTATCCCAGGTTTCTGGGACTTCCTAGAGGTTCTCTCCTTGCCCCTGCACCAGGCAGCTGAAGATTTCCATTCATTCTCCTGGCTCTGTAGGCCTCTCTCCTTCCTCTCTCTACATCTGATCCTGCTTCTCCATTGCTCTCCCCCTTCCCTCTCTGCCCCCACCTTCCTCCCTCCATGCCTCTCTCTCCTATGACTATTTTGTTTTCCTTTTTAAGTGTGATTTAAACACTCTTGCTTGGGCCTTTCTTCTTGTTTAACTTCTTTACTGCTTTGGGTTATATCATGAGTATTCTGTACTTTATGGCTAATATCCATTTACCAGCAAGTATATATCATGCATGTCCTTTTGGGTCTGGATTACTTCACTCAGGATATTTTCTTTTCTTCTTTTATTTAATTTTTTTATTGGATTTTTTAATTTACATTTCAAATGTTAGCCCCTTTTTCAGTTTCCCCCTGGAAATAACCTTTCCCATCCCTATTCCCCCTGCTTCTATGAGGGTGTTCCCCCACCCACTCCCACCTCCCTGCCCTGGCATTCCCCTACACTGGGGCATTGAGCCTTCACAGGACCAAAGGCCTCTCCTCCCATTGATGCCCAACAAAGCTACATATGCGGCTGGAGCCCTGGGTCCCTCCATGTGTACTCTTTGGTTGGTGGTTTAGTCCCAGAGAGCTCTGGGGGGATCTGTTTGGTTGATACTGTTGTTCTTCCTATGGGATTGCAAACCCCTTCAGCTCCTTCATTCCTTTCTCTAACTCCTCTTTCATTGTGGGTCCTGTGCTCAGTCCAGTGGTTGGCTGTGAACATCTGTCAGGGTCAGGTAGTGCCTCTCAGGCGATAGCCATATCAGGTTCCTTTCAGTATGCACTTCTTGGCATCTACAATAGTGTCTGGGTTTGGTAACTATATATGGGATGAATCCCCAGGTTGGACAGTCTCTGGATTGCCTTTCCATCAGTCTCTGCTCTACACTTTATCTCCATATTTTCTCCTGTATTTTGTTCTTCTAAGAAGGACCGAAGCACCCACTCTTTGGTCTTTCTTCTTCTTGAGCTTTATGTGGTCTGTGAATTGTATCTTGGGTATTCAGAGCTTTTGGACTAATATCCACTTATCAGTAAGTGTATACCATGTGTATTCTTCTGTGATTGGGTTACCTCACTCAGGATGATATTTTCTGGTTCCATCCATTTGCCTGCAAATTTCATGAAATCATTATTTTTAATAGCTGAGTAGTATTCCATCGTGTAAATGTACCACATTTTCTGTATCCATTTTTTTCTGTTGAGGGACATCTGGATTGTTTCATTTCTGACTATCATGAATAAAGCTTCTATGAACATAGTGGAACATGTGTCCTTGGTGTATGGTGGAGCATCTTTTGGGTATATGCTCATGTGTGGTATAGCTGGATCCTCAGGTAGTACTATGTCCAGTTTTCTGAGGAACTGCCAAACTTTTTCCAGAGTGGTTGTACCAGTTTACAATCCTACCAGCAATGGAGGAGTGTTCCTCTTTCTCCACATCCTTGCCAGCATCTGCTGTCACCTGACTGAGTTTTTGATCTTAGCCATTTTGACTGGTGCGAGGCAGAATCTCAGGGTTGTTTTGATTTGCATTTCCCTGATGACTATGTTGAATATATCTTTAGGTGATTCTCAGCCGTCCGGTATTCCTCACTTGAGAATTCTTTGTTTAGCTCTGTACACCATTTTTAAATAGGGTTATTTGGTTCTCTGGAGTCTAACTTCTTGAGTTCTTTGTATATATTGACTATTAGCCCTATGTCGGATGTAGGGTTGGTCAAGATCTTTCCCAATCTGTTGGTTGCCTTTTTGTCCTATTGACAGTGTCCTTTGCCTTACAGAAGCTTTGTAATTTTATGAGGTCCCATTTGTCAATTCTTGATCTTAGAGCATAAGCTATTGGTGTTCTGTTCAGGAAATTTTCCCCGTGCCCATGTGCTCGAGGCTCTTCCCCACTTTCTGTTCTGTTAGTTTCAGTGCATCTGGTTTTATGTGGAGGTCCCTGATCCACTTGGACTTGAGCTTTGTACAAGGAGATCAAATTGCATTCTTCTACATGCTAACTGCCAGTTGCAACAGCACCATTTGTTGAAAATGCTGTCTTTTTTCCACTGGATGGTTTTAGCTCCTTTGTCAAATATCAAGTGACCATAGGTGTGTGAGTTTATTTCTGAGTCTTCAGTTTTATTCCATTGATCTACCTGCCTCTCACTGTACCAATACCATGCAGTTAGTATCACTATTGCTCTGTAGTACAGCTTGAGGTCAGGGATGTTGATTCCCTTAGAAGTTCTTTTATTGTTGAGAGTAGTTTTTGCTACCCTGTGTTTTTTGTTATTCCAGATGAATTTGGAAAATGCTCTTTCATTGAATCTGTAGATCACTTTCCATATGATGGACATTTTTACTATATTAATCATGCACAGTACCCAGAGGATGCTCAAATCCCAGGTGCTCTAACACACCCCAAATCCCAGGATCCCAGCATCCCAGGATCCCAGCATCCCAGGAGCTTGATCACACCAGGTTCTCAGTGTCCCAGAGGCAGCTTGACTCTTAGGAACTCTGACACACCCGGAATCTCAGGATCACAGAATCACAGGGTCACAGTGACAGCTGGAGTCTGAGGAGTTCTGACACAACCATGGTTACAGGAAGGACAGGCTCCAGACAGATATAGCAAGGGCAGGTAGCACTAGCGATAATCAGATGGTGGGGGGCAAGTGTAAGAAGATAAGCAACAGAAACCAACATTACTTAGCATCATCAGAACTCAATTCTACCATAGCAAGTCCTGGATATACTATCACCCAAGAAAAGCAATACTCAGATCTAAAAATTACTTCTCACTACAATGATAGAGGACTTCAAGAAGGACATAAATAACTTCCTAAAGGAAGGCGTTTCTACATAGAGATTCTGTGTCTTTACTTTATGACTAATAGCACATAACAAATAAATTCACTAACCAAAAAGTCCCATACATGTTCAGCCAACTGCTGTGATGTATTGCCTCTTGGTACTTGGTTAGTTTCCATTCTCTCTTGTCACTCGTATTTCAGTTTGTGCTGCCCAGAGCCAAAGACGCTTCCTTGTGTTGATCAAAAAGATTTACAACCTTTTTGACTTATAGGCATCCTTGAAGGCACAAGGATGATTATGGTACAATTATTAGAGGGGAGTTAGTGAGTTGTCATAGTATTTTCATAAAGTTTCCCAAAAAGTTGTAAGAGAAAAATTCTTTAGTCTTAATAGGAAAAACAAATTGAGGATAGGGTACTGAACTATGAGGAAACCCTCTGAGAGTTCCTGAAAATACTTCAAACACACTAAAATTATACAGTGGAGCTTGCTGTATAGTTCATCAGTGAAGGAGCTTGCTATCAGACAATGCCAGTCTGACCCCCTGAGTTTCTTTCCTGAACCACAGAGTTGTTATTGGACCTCCACACTCATGCTGTGGTACTTGCACTCACACCAAGCCCACCAAGCATAAATAAATTACAGCTAAGGAGAGCAAGAGCTTTATTAAATTAAGGATTTTATCAGGCTTCCCTCAGAAATGTATGAATATGTTATAGACAGTCCTTAACTTGGTATAGCTCAACTTCATGTTTAAGAAACATAATGTGTGAGGTCCTTACATTCACCAAAATTGTGAGTTGTAGTTTGTGTTGTGAGTATTTTCAAGGTTAGCAGTTTGAAGTTTTATACTTTTGTACTCATGGACAGTGAGATGGAGCTGCAGAAAGCTGTTCAAGACATTAAGCACTGATAGCCTCTACAGCAGAAGATTTGCACAAATATAGGCTCATGGTATGTTCCAATTTAGTCTGTGATGCTTGGTAAGTTAGGTATATCAAGTGCATTTACGCCTTATACATTCATCTCAGTGATGGGTTTACTTAGATGTAACTTCGTTGTGCAGTGGAGATCATCTGTGGTTATTCATGTGGAGAGAATTTTTCAGAGAGAATTGGGAAGACATATGGGCAATTGATACAGTTGTAAGCACATACAGCAGAGAATCAGAAGGAAACAAATGACAAGCTTAAGGAAATAGAGAAGGTTGTTAAGTGATGGACTACTTGGAACTCAGGCCTCTAAAGACAAGGTGTTAGTTGTTTATATCAAATAAGAATGGGTTACAGCCTGGGGAGGGAATCTGTACAGATGCCACCCAGACCTTTCAGGAAGAGAACCCGCTACTAATGCTTCTGAGGAAATATTGTTTTCAGCTGGAGAATCTTTCATTGGAGAATGGGGGAGACAATCTCAGAAACTGGAAATACTGAGTTATTGTCTTTGAATAGCAATTGCTTGAGTAACTGTGATAGAAACAGCAAGTACAGAAAGGTTTTCCAAATAACTTGTTTTCTTCTCACAACTTATTATGAGAACCTAGTAGAGGAAGTATCAGAAAAATGGCATTTGCAAATGGCATTTTGCTTCACTGTGTGTGCGGTAGCTGAAGCCAGACCTTAATAATTAGGACAAACATTAATTGCCGGTTTTATCCTTTTTTCACGAGACCTGCTTAAATATCAGTTCTCTTTGCTTAAATGTAGTAGGATTTAAGAGCTAACAAGTTACATGACTGAGTTAGATCTTTTGCAATCTGTGTGCTTAATGGTATTTTATAGACTACTACTGAAGCTTTTGCCCATAGTAATGCCATGGTACAATACATGGCTTAGTAACTCCTTTCTTGATACTAGAACAAAGGCTCAGCAGTTCAGAGCACTAGCTACTCTTCGAGAGGATTTGGGTTTGGTTCTCAGCACTTACATGCTGGCTTACTACTAGGTTCACCCTCATTCAGAAGCGGGGTATATAGTGCCCTCTTCTGGCCTCAGTGGTCACCAGAATATAAGAAACCCCTTAAATATGAGTACTCCAAATCCCAAGTTTTATCTCTTTCTACATGATTCCTTTGCAAAATGTCTATTATTTCTTCCTTCCTAGCTTCATTCTCTTTTTGTACTCCTCCTGAGTATAACTGAATACTTATGGTGTCCCTAACATTATTTACTTGTATATTTGTATATATGCATATGCTAAGCCAAAATGATGGTGATAGTGAAATGGAAAGAAGAGTAATTTGATGCTTTTAGGATTTGGTGTAAGGAGTCCTGACATTTGAGAAATATGACTATGTGGCAGTAATGTTGACCTTTGGTTTTTTTATTGCCCACCTCAGAAGAAGTTATTAATTTAAAACTATTTAGTTATCAACTTAACTGGAAAAATATATACTAACAAAACCTAACAGACATGTGTACTGTTGGGTTAGGTTTAGCTTTGGAATGCTAAAACCATTTTAATAGCTAAGACTTCTATTATCATCTCTGAATTAATTTCCAACAGCTCTGGAGGATGTATTAACACTGTAGGCAGTAAATGATGTGTATTGTGAGACATTGGTTCTAGTCAAAATTTAGTTATTGAGTGGAGGTGTAGTTTTTGAACAAAGATCTTTCTTCTACCTATCTTCCAAAGAGATTAGTAGATTTCTAACTCTCTTTCTTGGCCCGTATCAATTATGTACAATAATAGGTTTTATAAAGATGTTTTAATACAAGCAAATCATGTATTTAAACCATATTTATCTATGTGAATGGCCTTTCGTCTCTCCACCCTTCTCTTGATAGTTTCCTTTTCTTTCTCTAGTCTCATTTCTACTTTCACATTAGATATTTGATGGATAGCCTTTTACGTTGAGGGTGTGTGTGTGAAGTGCAAGATCTGAGGTTCCTAGTAAGAGAAACATGGTATTTGACTTTCTGACTCTGTATTTTGCTTACTATGATGATCCTTAGTTACATTTATTTTCCTGCACAGGACATATCATTCTTATGTATAGCTAAATAGAATTTATAAAAACAAAACAAAACAAAACAAAAAAGAGCTCACCTGTTGACCTAGGGTTTCTATTACTGTGATAAAATGCCATGACCAAAAGCATCTATATAAATATTAAATTATGAAACATATAAAAATATTCTATAAATACAGTTTCAATGTCAATTTTATTTCAATGTAAGATCTGTCCACATCCTTTTCTTGCTTTCAGATAAATAGTCCTGGAAATACTAGAATATACTCTTTAAAATATTTGTCATAAAAGACTCACTCCAGTTGCCTTTAGAAATTTATTCTTGTATTTATCATGCTGTAGAAATCCTTTCTTCAAGTTGAACTAAATTTGCATTTGTTTCTTCCTTATAGTAGAAAAAAAAAGTTAGCAGTTTGCTTAAACATGGCTACTAGATTATTAGAGGCCTTCATTCAACTAAACAACTTTAGCTTGAATATAGCAGTTTCCAACTTGCAAGCCACATATGTAATCTACCTGTAGCTACCCTGATACTGTTTAGTTTAAAATTCAGAATGGAGTAAAGGCTCTGTGCTTTTTATTTATAGCCTGTAACTTTGTTGCCCTTAAAGTAACAATGCTGTAATGACTTTAATCCAAGCAAATCCCAAGCATGTATATTTATTTCTTTTAGTTGAAAATGCTACTAAGATATATTGACAGTAGCAGAGTTTTATAGAAAATTGGGTTACAGAAGAAATTTAAAAATCAGTAGTTTCATTTGCCCTTTAATTTTCCAATTGCCATTTCTCAAATTACTCGCTGTTTTAATAAAAGATGTTAGGAACTCTAAGCATAATAGATGATTAAGTCACAGAACAAAGAAAGCTAAAAGTGGTAAAGATGCCATGAAACAAATAGACTAATTAGAATATGACTAATTAGAATAGATAAGACTGTTTTTTTTTTCTTTTGTAAGACCGTTCTTTATTCTGATGTAAAGTGTCAGTTCACAGTCCATTATTCTTATGGCTGTTGGGACTTTCAACCTTGATGGTCTTAACTTTGCATGCACAGAAAATGGAATTGAACCTGCCATCTCTCTATATGTCTGTTGTGTTTTGCCATTTTGCAATTGTATCATGTGTCACTTATTTCTTAAAATGTTATTTTAATATCTACTGACTATACTATAATTTATGTTTACTTTCAGAAGGATTATGCACACTCTTAAAGATCATCTATAAATTAGAGAAACATAGTCATAACTGATCAAATTTCAACATTAAGTATAAATAAACCAAGGTTACACTATTGTGTCATATTTAATAGAAAGTATTACTGTTTTTTTTAAACATGTGGATATTATACCTTAAACTTGTTATTAATAAAATTGTTGCTGGTAAACCTAAGTCTATGTGTGGGTAGGTGGGTGTGGGGGAGGTGTGTGTGGGTTGGTGAGGGTGGGAGTGGGTGCTTGTAAAGCTTGGGATTCTGCATCAAAGTATGGTGCTCAGACAGCAGAAGAAGTAAGTCTTTTGTTTCACAGTGCTTATCTAATGTCTTGAGTCAGGTTTCCACTTTAAGAATGAAGTCTTGTTTCAACATATGTCAGAGAAACAAGACACACTATTTAGTTAACCTTTTACTTCTCAGAGGGCATAGCTATCATACACTACATGGTACAGCCTGGCAAAATGATCCAGTCTGGAGCCTGGTAATCACATTTTTGCTAAGAATCTGGGCTCTCTAACTCATGGCTTTGTTCAAGTCAGTTAGTTGTATGGCAAGGTTTCGCTAACAATGAAACTAGTTTTTCAATGTGTTTTAAAAGAGACATTGACTGAAGTTTGGAGGTTTGTCCTCACTTTTAGCAAAACAGTATACTACTTTTAGCCTCTTTGAAGGATAGAGTAATGGGCTGAAAAAACATATGACAAATAAAATTAATAAATTGTTCCTTTCCCAGTGTTTTTTGTTTTTGTTTTTTAAATCAAAGACTATGACTTTGAAATGGACATGTGCACTGACTGTTGTTACAAGGAAAACACACAGAATCGTTTTTAACATCCCTTTGTCTTCCATGGTGACTTCATGATATTTAGAGTAACTAAAGACTTTTCATCAGAAAGCCAACCTTTCATGTTGTTATCATGGTACTATGAAGCTGTCAGCTTACAATCTCTGCCAGTACAAATGAATGTGTTCTATTGAATGCAGTTACTGTGATGGTAATAGGTCAGAAATTATATAACCAAGATCTGACAGTCTGATTCTTAAGAGTAAATTAAGAGAAACATTTGCAATCAACTGTGTAAATAGGATTTCTCTTGATTATAAGAACTTAATAGAAATGTTGCAATGTCATAATGAAAATAAGCTTACTATTTTGTATTTAAGATATTTGAATTGCATCTTAAGTCATTTGTTTCTGAAAACCATGAATTTTCATATTCTTTTAATGATAAATGTTATATATTTAGAAAAATCAATATGAAAATTTAGCTTTAAAGAATTCATGAGGAGAAACATAATAAAATCTTGATATATTATATACAAAAGACAAATCCCTGATCATTTGTTTTTATGCAGATAAATTTGATTTAGACATAATTCCCTAACATCACCATGAATTTCCATCTGTGTAACCTTGATGTTCTTAAGCAGCCTGCAGTTACCTCATGCTTTGGGCTATATTCACTCTGTATGTATGGAAACTGTGACTATCTTAACACTTGAATGATGATATGAATAACAATTGTTTGTTGATCTTATTCTCTGTCTCCCTGGATAACTTGCTGTCTGCAAAGGCTGAATAAGTGGCAGAGAGCTTTTGTCATCCCTTATCCAAGCTGTACACTTGTAAGGAAGAGCAGGGATAATCGCCTCAATCTAATTAGGGGTTAAAAGAGGCCATGACTGTGATATGGCAGAGAGACACCTTACTGTAGCAATCCTGTTTGCATTAGAAAAATAAGGTTGTCATATTGATTATTCAAATTGGCGTGTATTGGCCAGACCTCAATGGCTTGTATTGCAGCTGAAAGCACTTGAAGATTCCAGCTATTCACAGAAGACCTATGCCACAGCATATATTATATTGTGGCTTGTGTGCTAATTTGAAATTTTAAGGATGAAGGCCAAGTTTAATCAGGATATTTAAAGGTTAAGCCAATCTTTAAAAACTGAAATTGAGTTTCTACCTTTGATAGCCTTGATTGTTTAAATTTTGAATAAGTAATAATCTAATGATATTTTAAGTGTCTAACTGAAGATATAATTTATATTTGTATTAATGTATTATTTAGAACCATTCTAGTTGTGAGATGATGCTTGTGTTATTGGTTAGATAAAAATATAAAGGGAACTAATAGTAATGGAATGACATGATATGAATGAGACTTTATATTTTAAAAATTATATACACCACCATTGGCCTACTGTACTTTTTTATTTCTTAATTCCTTTTTAGTCAAAGTTTACAGTGAGTAGGTAGAGACCATTTCTTCTTCTCTCCTTCTTTGTGTCTCCAGATCTTTTTTCCTCATATTTCCTTTCCTTCTTTAGTGGTTTCTTTAGTTGGATACTCTGGTCCTTCTATATGTTCTTAGCAATGAAAAAGATTCATGGTAGGAAATAGAAACAATCTTTGACGATTTCTTATTTCACAAATCAAAAGCCACTTTCATTCATTTGCCTTTGTTAACCAACCATAACTCCAGCTCAGTAGCTATACTGGAATGACTTAGACTTTGTTGCAGAACAAATTTCTAGAATGAAGAGTTAGATTAATACTGTCCTATAGTAGTAAGCCATGACATATGGTTTGCTTTTTGCTTTTTCTTTTATGAGTATCATCTAAATACTTAGAGTTACCATTTCTTTAGTACTTTGAAACAATCAGTCATGGTTGTGGTTTCTGTTGTTTAATTTGTAGTATTCTGATGAACCCTCTTCAGATTGGCTCCTTTGTTCCTTTTACAGGACTCTACTAATTTAATAATGATTTTCTCCCCTCTGTCTCAGTGTAAAATTGAATAATTTTTTTCAGAGCCTGAAATCAGCTATATTTCCAAACGGTTCTAATTCATTTTCATCCAGAGTGGTTTGAGGGGAACAAATAAAGAAATGCCATTGTTTTGTATCAGTGCACAGTATTAGTAAACATAATGTGGTGTTTCAAGTGAATCTAAAATGTGTTCAGATGTAATTTTATGTACTGTGATGAAAGAAAAACACTGCCCATTAAGATATCACCTTATGCTCGAGCTGTCGTTATGTTATATGTTAGAATAGCATATAATATGCATCTTATTATCTATGAATGAGGATGTATTCAATGATGAGAGTTCAGATTAACATTTTATATTGAAATTTACTTATTTTAATTGAGTTTTATATGTATCTTCTGTTTTAATGTCTGTATTTCTAGTAATATTAATATTACTATATTATTCTATAATACTATAATAGTATTAATTTAGTATGCAGAAAGTGATTTTTAGTAGCCAATAATTTATTCAAAAATATAAGCAGAATTTTAACAAAGAACCTAGCAGTCTGTTAGAAACTTACCCAAAAGTTACGTATGTCTTATAAGGATACAAGCATAATTCAGTATTGAGAAAAACCACAAATAGAATTAACAAATAGTAGCAACAGTGTGCCCAAACTACTAGTCATGCCTTTTCTTCTCCATGTCAGTTCATTTGACAATATCATTTAGAGCTAAAATATGTCTTTATTGAGATGTAGTTTTTACATGTAGTTAAAAACACGGAGCCTAGAACTGCCTCAGTTAAAACAAGTATACTCATATACGAAACCCAGTCCTATCTACTATAAATGTGTCCCGCGCATCCTTTGCAGTCAGCCCTTTCCCCATCCACTGTTCTGGTTTTGTTTATAGTACATTGGTTTTAGAATGTCATGCAATTGGTTTGCATACTTTTGTATTTACCTACTTTTAGTTAGCATATTTTTAAAATTTATCCATGTCATTGCATGCATTTGTACCTTGTCCCTTTTACTGATGACAAATAACTCATTACATAAATAAACCCAAATCCATTTCCTCTTAAAGAATTTTTAGGCTGTGTTTGTTTGTTTGTTTTTTACCTTGGGGTTTCTTGTGGTCTTTCTTCTAAAAACCTTTGTGGAGATAAGCTTTTATCTTTCAGGTAAATGTCTGTGGGGACTTCTGACCATTAAGAATAAAGATGCTATGGGCATTTGTACACATATATCTAGAGGAACTTGTTTTTTTATTATTTTAAAAATAATAAGTGTACAAGTGAGTGAGGGGGGGCTATAGCTCTTTTTGGTGGGAATTGATATCTGTAAAACTAAAAGGCCACCTGCCACATTCATCAAAAAACACTATTATAAGTAATGTCACATATTGTTCCTCACAGTGATAGTGGGTGAGTTCAGTATCCCACATTTGCTGATTTGACTGGTCACCTAGACAAAAACTAAAGAGGAAAATGCTGAAGTAAAATGATGTCATAAATAAAATGGATTTAGCAGACATCCATAGAACATTTTACCTAAACACAGAAGAATGCATTTTGTTTGAGTCATGGAACTTTTTCCAGATTAGGCCACATACTTGGAGATGTCTTATTAGTAACTTAGCAACACATTTGAAAACTCTAGAACAAGAAAATATAACACCATGAAAGAATAGACAGCAAGAAATGATCAAACTAAGGGTTGAAATCAGTGAAATATGGAGAGTTGGCTTTTTGATTGTGGTTGGTTTTCATCATTCTTGAAAACCTAGGGGAAAAATGGATGAATTTTTTCATATATATGACATGCCAAAATTAAATCAGGATTGATCGGACAAGGAATTTAATAGACTCCAAACTCCCAGTGAAATAAAAACAGCAATTAAAGGTCTTCTAATA
>NW_022196898.1:16900689-16901840 GCF_008632895.1 Mastomys coucha
AGGGACATCTTCTTTTTATTATTATTATATATTTTCTTTATTTACATTTCAAAATTTTATCCCCTTTCCTCATTTCCCCTCCAAAACTCCCTCTATCCCATCCCCCCTCCTCCTGCTCACTAACTCGCCCACTCCTGCTTCCCTGCCCTGGCATTCCCTTACACTGGGGCATAGAGCCTTCACAAGAATAACGGCCTCTTCTCCCATTGATGTCCCACAAGGCCATCCTCTGCTACATATGTGGCTGGATCCAAGGGTCCCTCCATGTATACTCTTAGGTTGGTGGTTTAGTCCCTGGGAGCTCTGAGGGTACTAGTTAGTTCATATTGTTGTTCCTCCTATGGGGCTGCAAACCTCTTCAGCTTCTTGGGTCCTTTCTCTAGCTCGTTCATTGGGGACCCTGTGCTCAGTCCAATGGATGGCTGTGAGCATCCACTTCCATATTAGTCAGGTACTGGCAGAGCCTCTCAGGAGACAGCTATATCAGGCTCCTGTCAGCAAGCACTTGTTGGCATCCACAATAGGATCTCGGTTTGATAACTGTATATGGGATGGATCCCCGGGTGGGACAATCACTGGATGGCCTTCCATTTTCTGCTCCAAACTTTGTCTCTGTATCTCCTCCCATGGGAATTTGATCCCCCTTCTAAGGACTGAAGTATCCACCCTGTGGTCTTCCTTCTTGAGCTTCATGTGGTCTGTGAATTGTATCTTGGGTATTCCAGACTTCTGTGTCCACTTGTCAGTGAGTGAATACCATGTGTGTTCTTTTGTGATTGCGTTACCTCACTCAGGATGATATTTTCTAGCTCCATCCATTTGCCTATGAATTTCATAAATTCATTTTTAATAGCTGAGTAGTACCATTGTGTAAATGTACCACACTTTCTGTATCCATTTTGTTCTGTTGAGGGACATCTGGGTTCTTTCCAGCTCCTGGCTATTATAAATAAGGCTGCTATGAACATAGTGGAGCATGTGTCCTTGGTGTATGGTGGAGCATCTTTTGGGTATATGCCCATGTGTGGTATAGCTGGATCCTCAGGTAGTACTATGTCCAATTTTCTGAGGAACCGCCAAACTTTTTCCAGAGTGGTTGTACCAGCTTGCAATCCCACCAGCAATGGAGGAGTGTTCCTCTTTCTCCACAT
>NW_022196898.1:16902355-16929855 GCF_008632895.1 Mastomys coucha
CAGCACCATTTGTTGAAAATGCTGTCTTTTTTCCACTGGATGGTTTTAGCTCCTTTGTCAAATATCAAACGACCATAGATGTGTGGGTTCATTTCTGGTTCTTCAGTTTTATTCCATTGATCTACCTGCCTCTCACTGTACCAATACCATGCAGTTAGTATCACTATTGCTCTGTAGTACAGCTTGAGGTCAGGGATGTTGATTCCCTTAGAAGTTCTTTTATTGTTGAGAGTAGTTTTTGCTACCCTGTGTTTTTTGTTATTCCAGATGAATTGGAAAATACTCTTTCAAACTCTATGAAGAATTGATTTGGAATTTTGATGGGGATTGCAATGAATCTGTAGATTGCTTTCAGCAAGATGGCCATTTTTCTATATTAATCCTACCAATCCATGAACATAGAAGATCTTTCCATCTTCTGAGATCTTCTTCAATTTCTTTCTTCAGAAACTTGAAGTTCTTGTCATGCAGATCTTTCACTTGGTTAGAGTCACACCAAGGTATTTTACATTATTTGTGGCTATTGTGAAAGGTGTTGTTTCCCTAAATTCTTTCTCAGACTGTTTATCCTTTGAATAGAGGACGCCCACTGACATGATTGAGTTAATTTTATATCCAGCCACTTTGTTGAAATTGTTTATCAGATTTAGGAGTTCTCTGGTAGATTTTTTTTAGGTCATTTAAATATAGTATCTCATCATCTGCAAATACTAATAATTTGACATCTTCTTTTTCAATTTATATACCTTTGATCTCCTTTTGTTGTCTAATTGCTCTGGCTAGGACTTCGAGTACTAAATTGAACAGGTAGGGAGAGAGTGAACAGTCTTTTCTACTCCCAGATTTTAGTGGGATTGCTTCAAGTTTCTCTCCATTTAGTTTGATGTTGGCCACTGGTTTGCTGTATATTGCTGTGACTATGTTTAGGTATGGGTATTGAATTACTAATCTTTCCATGACTTTTATCATGAAGGGATGTTGGATTTTGTCAAGTACATTTCCGTATGTAACAAAATGATCATGTGTTTTTTTCCTCTGAGGTTTTTTTTTTGTTGTTGTTTGTTTTTTAAAGATTTATTTTATTTATTTATTTTATCTGTATGAGTACACTGTAGCTGTACAGATGGCTGTGAGCCATCATGTGTGTGGCTCTGGAAATTGAACTCATGACCTCTGCAGGCCCTGCTCATTCTGGCCCTGCTCCCTCAGGCCCTGCTCTGCTTTCTCAGGCCCAGCTCACTCTGGTGTAATTTACTGTAGCTGTCTTCAGAAGCACCAGAAGAGGGCATTAGTTCTCTTTACAGGTGGTTGTGAGCTACCATATGGTTGTTGGGATTTGAACTCAGGACCTGCAGAAGAGCAGTCAGTGCTCCCAACTGCTGAGCCATCTCTCCAGCCCTGACATTCATTTTTTTCCCAGTCAGAATTACCAAGATCAATTCCACATTCTCACCAGCATGTGCTGTCACCTGAGTTTTTGATCTTAGCCATTCTGATCGGTGTAAGGTGGAATCTCAGAGTTGTTTTGATTTGTCTTTTCCTGATGAGTAAGGATGTTAAACATTCTTCTCAGCCTTTCAAGATTCCTCTGTTTTGAATTCTCCATTTAGTTCTATACCCCATTTTTGATTGGGTTGTTTGGTGTTTTGGAGGTTAGTCTCTTGAGTTCTTCACATATTTTGGATATTAGCCCTCTACCAAATGTGGAGTTAGTGAAGATTTTTTTTCCCCAGTCTGTAGGTTGCCGATTTGTCTTATTGACTGTTTCTTTTCCCTTACAGAAGCTTATCACTTTCATGAGGTCCCATTCATCAATTCTTGATCTTAGAACCTGTTTAAGAAATCCACTGCCCCCACCCCCATCCCAGCCCCGTGCCAATGAGTTCAAGGCTCTTTCCCACTTTCTCTTCTGTTAGATTCAGTGTATCTGATTTTATGTTGAGTTCCTTGATCCACTTGGACTTGTTCATCATTATTAATTTTCAAGATAACATAGTCATTAGTTTGAATTTTTATAAGTTGGTATGTCATTTTCTCCACCCATTTTTGACATATCCTTTATCCTTTTAATTCTGCCTGCTTTCATTTGGTAGTCTTTGAAGTCTATTATTAGGCACATGAATGCTTATAATTGTAATAATTTCTGTATAACCTATATATCCTTAGAAAATTACCTCGTTCATTTTTAAGACCTGTTTTCTTAAAATCTCTTTTGTCTCTTGACCTATTTTGGCTTTCTTAGTTGTACAGATTATATGATGCATTGCTTTCTGCCTTTTGCATTCATGTAATACATATATATGTTTGAATGTTTATAGACAGTCTTGGTAAAGTGTTTAAAAACATTTTAATTGCATGCATTCTATAATTATACTTCTTAGTATTTTTAATGTAATAAATTATTAAAATATCTATATTGATGTATTATTTAGCTTAGATTTTGCTCTCTCTATATTTTTGTGTTTCTTTTTACCACTCTTTTTTTTTCTTTACTCACTCTCACTACTTTTTTTAGTATATTTGAAAGGTCCTTATTTTAAAACGACATTGCCTTGAGTATCATCAGGCAGTGCTCTAGCAATCATGTTGGGCCTTAAGGCACTGGTGTACCTTTGTTTATTCAGTTCTTCTCTAACACTTCTTCCTACTTGTTCCTAGTAGAAGGATCTTTATGTTGCCTTGATATTTTAATGATAGTGTCAATAGAAATGTAGCATTTGGTTGACAATTTGGGCTTTTGCCACCAGTCAGAATGTGTTGTTTAAAAAGCTTTCTCATAGTTCTTGTTGAGAGGTTAGATGCAATAATAACTGATCTTTCATTTTTTCCTTTTCTTTCTTGTTTTGACCCATTTTGAAATTTTATCTTCATTTTTTTATCCATACAATGTCATTTCTTTAAAATGCAATTTCTATTTCTCTAATGAATTTTTTAACCTATTTTTTTTTCAGTTGCAAAGTTGTATCTGGTTCCACTAAGTTAACACTCACTGTTTTCTTATATACATAGTGAGTATCTTTGATGTATAAGTGAAGAGCACTAAAAAACCTCATAGTGTTTTCTTTAGGGTTGTATTTAGTTATTTCTCCTCACCTGAACCTACAGAGTTCTTCTTGACTATGAGTAGTTTTGGATTTTTCTGCACTGGTAAAGATCTCCACCACACCATCTTTAGACTGACTTCTAGGGTAGTCTCTTCTTTGTTCCTTTACAACTTCATCATTACCAGCAGAGTCGAGTCAGGCTTGAATTTGAGATCACTGAGTTGTTTCCATGATGAGTCTTTGATTTTCAGCTGTTCTACTTATAGGTGATTGCTGAAGGCTCGCCAGTCTGGGCCTCCCTCAACCCTCGGGGAAACAGGGTCCTAGTCAGGTCGACAAGACATAGGCGAAGAAATAATAGCAGACACAACACATGGATGTGCAGGATTTGAATGTATTTCTCAAAAATGGCATCAGACATTTACAGTCATTACAAAAGAGAAATGAAAAATCTGGCAGCTCAGCAGTTGAGGTACATCTAAGGCCACCTGAAACACACTGGGTCTAAAGCAGCAGCCATCTCCTCTGGACTGGTGCAGCACCCCTGGGGTTCGAACATGCTTAGGCCCACATGGGCCCGGCCGGACTGGGGTGGGGGGTGCAGGTGCACCAGCCAGGAGGGTAGAGGCTCAAATCTCAAATCTCGAATCTCTAATGCTGACTGCTGCACACTGTCTCACACACAGGGCTCAAGGTCCGGCCCATCCTTAGTGAAACGCCCACTATGCTAATCTTCTGGGCTAGTAGAGACACATCTCTTTCTTGCTAATTCCTAGGAGTGGTTCAGTTGCAGTAAGTGACTGAGAATGAGGATTCTACTTGACCTTGCCCTGGAATAAGTCTCCCATTCTGTATGCTTCAATGTCCTACCCACAAGGCCGAAGGCAATTAATCTGGATGGGTAACATTCTTTACAAAATTCCAAGCCAGGGTTTGGCTAAGATGTTGAAACATTGGTAAAGGTCAGAGAGCAATGTCCAATTTTGTCCAGCTATTAATAAATAATATCTTGGTGGACATCTAGCATGCAAGTTTTCAAAGACATATCTGGGCTACCTCTGAGTTAGGGAATGCCAAGGAGACAATGCAGGAGACTGGCTTCCATGAAGCTTTTGCCTCTTAAACTGCTGCTCCGCAGTGTGCATGGCAGGTGATCTGTCTTCAGGTGCTCTAGGCTGTTGTGCATCAGTCTTTCATATACTGTACAGTTTCCTCTTTTGATTGTGTGTGTGTGTACTATATGTCTTTTGACTTTCTGCCACTATTAACTTCACAATTTCAGAGACAATATTAATTTTAATTTAATATTGCATTAACATAAGCTCTTTTTAGTACAAATACAACTTAACAGTTGAATGTTTTTTCTTTTTTGTTTTTTTGTTTTTTGGGTTTTTTTTTTTTTTTTTTTTTTTTTTTTTTTTGTATTTTTCAAGACAGGGTTTCTCTGGGTAGCCCTGGCTGTCCTGGAACTCACTCTGTAGACCAGGCTGGCCTCAAACTCAGAAATCCACCTACTTCTGCCTCCCAAGTGCTGGGATTAAAAGCATGCACCACCTCCGCCCAGCTGAATGTTTTTTAATGCTAAGGTTTAATTTTTACTCAATACAAATAGTTTCAAAATGTATGATTTATTAGTTTAATAATCAAAATTTTAACTAAAGACAATTTTGGTTTCCCACCTCCAATAGATTTTTACTTACTAAATGTTCCTGTAGTCACTCTCTTGGATTTCCTTGCTAGGATTGTGACTTTGCTTAAGGAGTTTACAATAAAAGGTTGGTGTCTCTATTATTGGAATATCAATTTTTCTGTGGTAGGTTTTCTTCAGTGCTGAAATTTTATAAGGCAGAACAGTTTCTTTAAGTTTGTTAACTGAGTATAAAAATAGTATATACTCATTATTAAATTATATGGGAATTTTAGAGCAGTTAAAGGCAAAGACAATAGAAGACTTGTTTACATTCTAGTATTTTAATAGAGTATTCTCTTTATTTTTAGACAATTGCCCTTATGTTGTATAAATTACTTATATATCACCTAAATATATTGTGAACCTTTTCATGTCATAAAACATGTTATAAAATATATTTCAGTGTTTACAGAACCTGTGACTATGAACTATTTTTCTCAGGGTGTATGCTGAATATGATCATTAGAGTGAGTATTCTTCTATTCAGTTTACCGTCTTGGTCCTTCACTGAGACTTAAACAGAATCCCATTATGCTAATAACACTATAGTATGCAGTATTTTTACAAATTTGTTACATATATGTATTCTTTTATTTTTAATAAGTAGGTTCATTACACTAAATTAAATGTAAGAATATGGTAATTCATCTATATACTCAACAACTTTGTCTGAAGCTATTCATTTCCCCATAACCACCTTGAAAAAATGATAAAATTTTAAGGCAAGTTTTATTACTTTTCTCGCAGTCATAATAATAATTAAAGCATTTTGGCTTTTATTTCTTACTTTTAAAATATAGGAGGTTTGAGTGTCTTATAAGATAACCAGCCATTCATTACTTTGCTTTTGTTATTCAATGAAGTCCTTATTACTTTGCATTTATTATTTATTCATCTTTTAATAGTACTTTAATTTTTTTATGAATGTTTTCTGAATTTTCAAAATTAATGACTGATTTAAGTATGATCAAATATGCAGACATGCATCTAAATTATAAAATGGTTTCATTAATTTTCTTTAAATTTATTTTTATTTTCTATCACATTTATTTATTTATTTATTTATTTATTTATACATTCCGTATTTTACTCCCCCCCCAACCCCCGTCTACCCTCCAACTGGTCCACATCCCATACCTCCTCCCCATCCACCTGTCTCCATGTAGATGTCCCCACCCCCTACCCCACCTGACCTCTAAAGTCCCTGGGGCCTCTAGTCTCTTGAGGGTTAGGTGCATTATCTCTGAATGAACACAGACCCAGCGCTCCTCTACTGTATGTGTGTTCGTGCCCTCATATCAGCTGGTGTATGCTGCCTGTTTGGTGGTCCAGTGTTTGAGAGATCTCAGGGGTCCAGATTAATTGAGACTGCTGGTCCTCTTCAGGATCACCCTTCTCCTCAGCTTCTTTCAGCCTTCCCTAATTCAACCACAGGGGTCAGCTGCTTCTGTCCATTGATTGGGTGCAAATGTCTGCATCTGACTCTTTCCGCTGTTTGTTGGGTCTTCTGGAGTGCGGTCATGCTAGGTCCCTTCACAATAGCCACAAATAATATAAAATATCTTGGGTTAACTGTAACCAAACAAGTGAAAGACCAGTATGACAATAACTTCAAGTCTCTCTAGAAAGAAGCCAAAGAAGAGCTCAGAAAATGTAAAGATCTCCCAAGCTCATGGATTTGCAGAATTAACATAGTAAAAATGGCCATCTTACCAAAATAGATTCAATGCAGTTCCCATCAAAATCCCAACACAATTCTTTAAAGAAATGGAAAGAACAATTCTAAAATGTATTTTTATTTTTACGTGCATAAGTGTTTTGTTTGCAAATATGTATGTGCACCTCATGTATGCAGTGCTCAGAGAGACCAGAAGATGGTGCTTAATCTTCTATAGCTGAAGTTGAAGATTGTGAGCCACTGTGGGTGCTGGCAACCAAACCCATTCCTCTGAAAGGGCAGAAAGTGCTCTTAACCACACAGCCATCTCTTCAGCCTCAGTTTATGTGGTAAATTAATGTAAATCAATTTGTGATCCAGAGTCAGCTTGCTGTTTTATCATATTAAATTTTGGAAGCATTTGAAATGATCTCATCTGCATGTTAATTAAGTTTATCCCTCTTCTTCCTTCCTCATTTGCTGATGAATTATTTCCCTTACTATCATGTTTTCTAGGTTTTTGTTGTAGTTTGTGTTGGGTAAAGAGATTTCTAATCTATGTTAGGAATTTACTTTCATGAAATACCTCTTTCATTTCTTTTGATACTTTGAAGATGTGAGGACAAGAACAACAAAATGTCGTAGTTTTTAATGTAATATATGAATAATTGATTTAACTGAGGAAGTTAAAAGAAACCAGTTTTCGACATCTTAGTTCATTTAGTTAAATTTTAGTTCATGTAGTTAAATATTTAGTAATTCAAACAAGTACTTTTGCTACAATAGGCATGTATATTGTATGGTACTGGTAATTGGAATGTTTTATTACATTTATTTAATTGAGATGTAGTATAAAAATTTATATCAGAAAATAATTCCTGGACTAGGTATTCACATACTGAAAGACTGTAGAGCACTTTGGTTATTAAATTTCAAAAGCAAAGATTTAATTTTTTACAAATGCATATTTCTACACTTGTAAGTTGCACTTGTTGGGGTAGAGGTCTAGCTGCATGGTAGAATTTGTGACAGTACCCAACAAATACAGAAGTAGAGGCTCACAGCCATCCATTGGACAGAGCACAGGGTCCCCAATGAAGGAGCTAGAGAAAGGACCCAAGGAGCTGAAGGGTTTATAGCCCCTTAGGACCAACAACAATATGAACTAACTAGTACCCTCAGAGCTCCCAAGTACTAAAACACCAATCAAAGAGTACACATGGTGGGACTCATGGCTCCAGCAGCATATGTATAGCAGAGGATGGCCAAGTTGGTGATCAGTGGGAGGAGAGGCCCTTGGTCCTGTGAAGGTTCTATGCCCCTGTGTAGGGGAATGACAGGGCCAGGAAGCAGGAGGGTGGTGAGCAGGGGGAGGGGAGAGGGAACAGGAGTTTTTTTGTTTTTCTATTTTATTTTATTTTATTTATTTTTGAAGGGGAACCTGGGAAAGGAGATATTGTAAATAAAACATCTAATAAAAAAAAAAAAAGATTTTGTGCTTACCATGCCTGAGGCTTGTACCATCTTTTCCAACCTATATGTGCATAAACATGTGATGTGGTAGATCAGCATACACACATATGTAATTCAGAGCATAGGGTTGCTTGGTGTCATCCATGTCAACTCTTGGCTGGGCCTTTCTGCAAGAGATTTGCTGTTCCACAAGTACCATCCTCATAGCTGTTACAGTTGCTGATGTTTAGGTGAAACTTGCTCCTCTCTACTTCCTTTGTGCCTTGCTTGTTTAAAGTTAACCCCAGGGATCTAGTGAGGAAAGGAGCTGCAGCTGGACAGCTTGAAGCTGAGAGATGGGATGGTTCTACCTCCCAAGTTAACTATAATCATGAAACAAAATGAAAACATAGGTTCCCCAATGATAAGTGACCCTAGTATTTGCTCAGTGTGGTAACCTCTAAGAATTGTGGTCTGTAGATAGCTTTGTGTCTACAAAGGTATTTTAGGAGTTTCTAGTGTTGTCCCCAATTGGTTTTAAATTACACATTGTAATCATGTGTTTCACTTATAATTTATTAAGCATACTATACCCCTGCCTACAATCATGATATATATTCATGATTGTAGTATTACATGCAATATTTGGTGTAATGAGATTTACTGATTGCTACTGTGAGTTTGTAACACCACATCATATAAGCTTTTCTTAAATTAGTAGATTAAACACAAGACATTTATGCTTTAAATTTATTGGTTTTTAAATAGAGCTTCAGTTTTATAAGTGCTTTATAAACAGATTTACTATAATTTGTTCACAGGATAACATTTTAGGCCAAATATTAATTTAAAATATAAATAATCAAATCTATCTAATACTGTGAGACTTTTTAAATCATTTATTTATTTAACTGCATCATTTTGTTGTTTTAAGAATAAGAGTAGTTTTTATCTTTTCAAGGACTGACGCTAATGAAGGATAACTTGGAAAATGTAAGAATAGTTTTCTACAGAAAGCTGTCTAGTATATTGTTGAAATTAATATCATCTGATTTTTAAAATTTCAGTTCATAGTCTTTTTAGGTATATTCAGCTTTGTGGTTTCTTACAATATAAAGTAACTACTGATTTTACAACGATTTCTAAAAGCTTGAATTATGAGGTTTAAAAATCTGTTTTTTTTTTCAAAGATGAAAAATGTCATAAAAAGAAAAGAAAAATATTCAATAGTAAATATATTGTTGGTTATATATTAATTATGGTTCTTCATAAGTACTGATTAAAAGAATGATCAGAAGTTGTGATATAGTGGAACTATGTGGCAATGCTATTTCCTGAACTGAGGGAATGGATAAAGAAAGATAGATGCCATTGTGCAACAGTCTCAATAATACGTACTGATTCTTAAACAGATAATGCCCATAATTTTATGCTTTGACACTGTGAATTTTGTAGATTTAGGTCAACAGGGGAGCAGTTAGGGGAGGAATTTTAAGTTTTCTTAATTTTTTTTATATCCTAGAGAATACTTTGAAGAAGTACTTGTGTATTGTAATAAACATATTTAAAACTTTAAACTTTTTTGCTTTGCTTTATTTTAGAAATATTTTAAATAAATTTCTAAACAATTATAACTACATTTGTTCATGGAAATAAATTAAACCGAGAAATATGAAAATCTTTTAATAGTTTTTAGTTTAAAAAATTTTTTTAATAAGCACTTAGCTACAATTCATTTTCATTGAACTAGGATTGATCCTGCAAGACATGCACTCAAGCCCGCGTGTGTGTGTGTATGTGTGTGTGTGTGTGTGTGTGTGTGTGTGTGTGTGCATGTGTGCATATCCCTTTAAGAATGTGATAAACACTGTAAATACCACAGGAGGTAAATATGAAATTTTAAGTACCCACATTTTACTCAAAATATAAAATAGCATTATTCAAATCATTCAAATTATAATAAGGTAGTTAGAAGCCTGGTTAGTACCAGCCTTTTTGATGGAATAATGCTATATTTGCATGTCATAATTTTAATAGAGAATTTTTGTTTTGTGCACTTTGATAATTTAAAAAAATGAAACTCGTTTTGCACTTTTCTCATATGCCATTTTTAAAAAACAGATTAAGGGCCTAAAGGAATAGAGGAAGCAAATGGACACTGATGGTTCAAAATATCTCATTTTTGCCTAAAAGCAAGTACCGTCAGATAAATGCCCATAAAGGGATTTCTTTCTTAAGCCCCATGGATTTTTCCCCCCACAACTTTTTGTGTGAGTTAGAAATGAAAACCATTCATCTAGTGCCCCAAAGAACGGCCTTATTGAATGGAATAACAGTGTAATGTACCATTGAAGGCAGGATTGAAAGTGATTATCTTGTTAACTCTTGACAGTTACCGCCAGCTTGAAATGGAACCGGCAGGCTTGATTTGCAAATGAATTAGAGCTTTTTCATTTTGTGCCAGGATCATCTTTTTATATTCTGATATGACAGATGCTATGTTCCAGGCTTTTGTTTTTCTTCAGTTTTATACTTGCAAATAAAAAACAAAAGATTATGATAGTTTTATTTGCATTTTTCTCTTGGAGTTTATTCTTTTGGTAAAGTTTTTAATTTTATACTTTGCAAAAATTTGTTGAAGATTTCTGTTTTTGCCAGAATTAAATTTAATAATTTTAAGTACTGTAGTAGTTGGATAAGAAGAAAAATTTTCAGGAATAGAAAATTCGTTTCATAAAAACATCACAATTAACAAAACTTTGGACTAACTTTTGTAGAAATACTGGTTTGGGGGAGATAATTTGAGAAAAGTTGTAGCCTGTAAGGATATTTCAAGAGCCAGACAAGAACTCTCCACCTCCCAGACTCATCAGCTTGCTCACGTTTGGTTCACCATCTCGTTTTCCCTCTTCACATGTTTTTTTAAACAGAACACATAGCAACCTTAATGGCTAGAAATACTAGGTTGTGAAAACTCAGCAGATCTGTGGTTTTTTATGCTGAGAAAACAATGGTTAGATTTCTCCATTCTTTTATCTCTTTGTCCTCTTTGGGTACTGGTGAATGAGCCCAAGGCAACTGTCCTTACTACTAAGCTTGAGTCCGGCCCCATTGATAAAGTGTGCCTGTGTGTATTTCTGAAATCATGTAAATTAGACATGGTGGTATTAGTCTATTCTTAATTTTTTAGTTTTAACCTGGAAGCACTTTAACTAATCCAAAAAATATTATTGGTGGTTTAATATAGCTAAAACAAGACTATTTCATTTAATAGTAAATGTTCATAGTAGCAACACACCCCTAATCTAAGTAATATGTGTTTTCAATCCAAAAATGACTCAAGAGAGGCGGGAAGAAAGCAAGAAACATGTTGTCCCTCTGTATCTGCTGGAGATTGGTTCTAGGACACTGAAATCGATGTATGTTCAATTCCCTAATATAAAGTAGTTTGATATAATGGCTACATAAAACAGATATATATCTTCCCATATCCTTTAAATCAGTCCAGAATACTTGAAACACATAATACAATGTAGTTGGTGTTTTATTATTGTTTTTACTATTTTTTGATTTCAAAAAAATCTACACAAGGATGTCCCCATCCCCCACTTCCACCAACCCCCTCCCTGGGGCCCCAATTCTCTCAAGTCTATCTTCTCTGACTGAACCCAGACCCAGCAGTCCTTTGCTGTATATGTGTTGGGGGTCTCATATCAGCTGGTATATGCTGCCTGTTTGGTGACTCAGTGTTTAAGAGATCCCAGGGGGGTCCAGGTTAGTTGAGACTACTGGTCTTCCTATGGGGCCACCCTCCTCCTCAGCTTCTTCCAGCTTTTCCCTAATTCAACTATAGTGGTCACCAGCTTCTGTCCATTGGTTGGGTATATATATCTGCATTTGACTCTTTCAGTTGCTTGTTGGATCTTTTGGAGAGCAGTCATGATAGGTCCCTCTTTGTGAGCACTTCATAGTCTCCATAAAAGTATCAGGTCTTGGGACCTCCCCTTGAGCTGGATCCCACTTTGGGCTTGTCACTGGACCTCCTTCTCAGGCTCTTCTCTATTTTTGTCCCTACTTTTCTTTCAGACAGGAACAATTCTGGACCAGAGTTTTTGATTGTGAGGTGGCAACCCCATCTCTCCACTTGATGCCGTGTCTTTTTCTACTGGAAGTTCCTTCTTCCCACTATAGGGCATTTCATCTAGAGTCCCTCCCTTAAGTCCTGAGAGTCTCTCACCTCTCAGGTCTCTGGTATATTCTAAAGGGTCCCCCACCTCCTACCTCCTGAGGTTGCCTGTTTACATTCTTTCTGTTGCCATAGTGTATTGTTCAAACAATAATTACAAGGAAAATGTTCATGTGTCTAGCACAGATGCAGTTATTGTTTTCCAATTATTTTCTGCCTCTGGTTGGTTAAATCTTCTATTTGGAACCTTTGGATGCTGAAGCCATGGATCTAGAACCTAAAGATAAAATGAACATCTGTGTATATGTGTGTGTGTGTACGCGTGTGTGTGTACGCGTGTGTGTGTGTGTGTGTGTGTGTGTGTGTGTGTGTACATTTATAAATTTCATTTTATTTTTGAGTTATAAGGTACACAACTTGTTTATTGGTTATGGATTTGAAGTTTTAGGTACTATGATATTATTTTGAATGTGCTCTGTGATAGTTCCTGGTTTTCTTTATACTTATTGGCTTTTTAAATTTTTATGAAATATATTTTGATCATTCTTTTCCTCTTCCACTCCCCCTCAATTGTTCTCAACTCCTAACTTCATGTTCTTTTTCTCTTAACAATAAAAATATAAACAAATTTAAAAACCCAAAAGACAGAAAGTACTAAAATAAAACAACAGAAAACAAAAGCACACAAAAAACATGGACTACTGAAGAAGAGCAGTAGAGTAGAAGACATTGAAGCAAGCAATCCTTGGCCTGACTGAGATTTTGTCTTCCCATTATTTTATCTCATAGGCATTTGTAGTATTTTCTTTTCTTTTTCTTTTCTTCTTTTGTTTTTTGTTTTTTGTTTTTCAAGACAGGATGTCTCTGTGTAGCCCTGGCTGTCCTGGAACTCACTCTGTAGACCAGGCTGGCCTCAAACTCAGAAATTCGCCTGCCAAGTGCTGGGATTAAAGGTGTACGCCACCACTGCCCAGTGTATTTTATTTTCTTGAATGTTATTCCCATATTAACTACTTAAACTACTAGTACCCAGTTATTAGTTGTTAATCATGTATTTGCAGACCAGTTTTATTCCTGCCTTTAAGCTCTATGGGACACATACCACTTTTTTCACTTTAATTTGATATCATCTCACACAACAATCTGGCCCCTGGGTAGTGCCTAGCGATACAGTCTTTGAGCAAGTAGTTTCTCTAGGAAGCCAAACCATAACAGCGTCACTGTGAAGACAGACATGGAAAACATTTGAACATGATAATAATGTAGCTTTCTTTTTTATGAGATTATGACTTGGTATACAGAGTAGATGGTTGCTAAAACAAAGGTAAAATTTGAGGAAAGCAATTACAAGAGAATTAGGTAAGACTAGGTTAGGAGTTTGGACTGTTGGAATAGGGTACTGGTCATTGTCAGAATGTAGATAGTAGAGATAGTATCTGGGGCTATACAAAGCCATTGTCAGTAGAACATAGTGTCATACTTTTATTTAGGGAGAGAGAGAGAAGAAAGGAAGTAGTTGATTTCTGGGTTATGGGCTTCATCATCAGATGAATTGTTTGATTTGTTTCTGGAATAGAAAATACTAGCAAGAATGAGGTTTGAAGAAGGAACTCAAAAATTCCAGTTTTGGACCCACTAGAACTTTTTGTTTTTATGTTTTGAAACCTTCAAACGGTGCCAAATAGGCAACTGGATAAACAGATGAACATTTTGAACTGAGTGACGTGTTTTTGTCACAGGGAAGTATAGATCAGGATAAAGCATAGTGTAAGAAAAATGAACCTTGTGAGGTCTGATTTTCAGCAGTTCCACAGAGGAGCATCAGCCTACAATGAGCACTGAACACAGTTTTCTTTGTTTGCTTAATTTTTAGAAATTAAAACCAAATGATGGAATCTCAAAGAAGATAAGAGAGGCTTTGAAAGAGGTACAATTGACTAGAACAGCGATTCTTTTGAAAAGTGCAGAGACTTAGGTGAAAATTGAGTTTCAGTTTGGTAATATAGAGGCACCAGTGGTTACTTTTTCAAAAGTAACTTTTGAATATGGTGGAAGATAAGAATGTGGAGTTATGATGTTCTTTTATTTTTCTTTGCCCAAAAGTTTGACTAGGAAAATAAAAATTAGTAAAATGGTACCCAAGGAATCTGGACCCAGGCAAAAATTCTGTGATTATTCAAATCTAACTATAGGCCATGGAGAGAAATCTTGACTTAACAGTGGTTTCGCTTATGATCCATTTTTAAAATTTATTTATTTATTAATTTATTTACTTTGTATGTTACAATAGTGTCAAAAGGCCAATACATACTCAATAGAGACAGTATTTTGAATTATGTTTTTTCTGGGCTGGTGATGAGTTGTACTACACCATGCTGTGATGCCAGGCAATGGCAGAATTCCCAGATAGCCACAGCATCACCAGTGTAAGAAACCAATACAGCACAGCAGACTGTGTTTCTAAGTAGAATGTTTTCCTGGTGAGGCATGCTAAATACTCTTTCAATTCAAGATAGGATATTTTTAGTTTACAGTAGGTCTACTGAAAAGTAACCCACTAGAAGTTAGACAATGTGTATGCTCATCTCTAATTCTGCCTTCTCTTTAAAATTTCACTGATCTTTTTAGAAAATGTTATTTGATCTGGAGTTTAAAATCATCTATTTGAATATATCCTGTGTATATAAAATACATATGCTAATAAACTTATATGTTTCTTTTTTAATTTTTTTTCAATTTTTTATTATTTTCTTTATTTACATGTCATACGATATCTCCTTTCCCAGTTTCCCCTCCAAAAAAACAAAAAATGAATAAATAAAACAAAACAAAAACAAACACCTGTTCCCTCCCCCCTCCCCCTGCTCACCACACCACCCTCTCCTGCTTACTGGCCCTGGCATTCCCCTACACTGGGGCATAGAACATTCACAGGGCCAAGGGCCTTTTCTCCCATTGATGACCAACTTGGCCATCCTCTGCTATACATATGCAGCTGGAGTCATTAGTCCCACCATGTGTACTCTTTGGTTGGTGTTTAGTCCCTGGGAACTCTGAGTTAGTTCATATTGTTGTAATCCACAAACCACAAGAAACTCAAGAAGAAGAAAGACTAAAATGTGGATACTTCATTCCTTCTTAAAAGGGGGAACAAAATACCCATGGAAAGAGTTGCAGAGACAAACTATGGAGCAGAGACTGAAGGAAGGGCAATCCAGAGACTGCTCCACCTGGGAATCCTTCCCATATTCAATCATCAAATACAGACACTATTGTAGATGCCAGCAAGTGCTGGCTGACAGGAGCCTGATATAGCTGTCTCCTGAGAGGTTCTGACAGTAACCGACTAATAGATGTTTCTTTTTTAAGGAACTCATGAAAGTTAAAGAAAAATTATTTTTTCCCTATAACATAAAGCTTTTTAATACTCTTAGAATTGTTGATTAGTGAATACAGTTGTCTCTAAGTCCCGCTTGAAGACTATGTCACTGTGTTTTTTGTGTTTTATGTATAGCTAATAACTTTTTAGTAAAATGGTTCCAGAGGCAAAGTGATAGAACTCACTAATCATATTGTCATTCTTGGCTTGACTAAGAGTGTGAGTGGCAGTGATCTCCAATTCTGATCTAGTGAATGATTGATAGTAATATTAGTAAGACATAGTATAATTTATTTAATTAACTTTTGAATCTTACATTCTAGGAATTTTTATCTTTAATGTAGAGATGGAGAATGTTAAAATTTGCCATTTGTGTTGCCAATAAAAGGATCTGTGATTATCCAGTGCTTGATGTGGATGAGTGCATGGTGTAATGTGAATGAATGGAAACATCACAGTTAATGCCATCCATCAAATTGTAAAATTAATAATGTATCACTAGTTAAAATGATAAAAGAATTCTTATGTCGCTAAAACAGACAGCTTACCTAAACAAAAACTTGAGGAATAAACACATAGAAGCCACTTAATATTGGAATTTTCAGGGTTAGCCTGTGGGGAGTTTTCTACAACAACAATTCAGTTGATCTTGAGAGAAAGACTTGATATCATTTCAAAACAGTCTGTTGGAGTCTTTTGGTAGCAAGAGTATACGTTTCAGCTCATGTTCTGTGAGGCTTCCTAGTCATGGCTCTTTGCTGGTAAGCATGTCCAACTGCCTTTCAGGGTTCCATCTCAAGGCATTAGACTTCCCCCTTTCTGCAGTACCTTTTAAAGAGGCTGCACTGTGACGATAAATAATCATTGAATGTCAAAACTAGAATGCAAATTTAGAGATGCAAAACACCATGCATGTAGCAAAATTAGGAATTTATTTGGTTCATAGACCATAAATATGAGAATGATGGAGAAGGGAAGAGAAGACTATTTTGGGATAGCTATATTCATATTACGGGGAGGAAAATGAACTTTTTTTTGAAAAGAGGTTCATTGTGTATAATAGTAGAAAATTATTAACTGAATATAGAAGGTTACAGAAAAGGTAGTGAGTGATAAGATCTGCAAATGTGATGGCATTGATTAAGGAGGCCACTGTGGGAGGGATTTTAGTGTGAGTGTAGAATCCAAATCTGATACAAATGTCACAGAGAGGACAGGTACTTCAGCCTTTCCAGACAAATCACACAAGAGTTCACCATTTCTACCAGTCTCATAGATTTTGGCCATGTCTACATTACCTCTGCTCCCTTCAGTTCTCCCTTCTCGAACTGAATATAATTCATCTGTGTCTACATAATCATATAGCAAATGTAGGAAGATCACATTTGTACTAGGCAATGTAGCTGCTATAAAACTGAACAGAAATGTGAATATGATCTTTAAATACTGAAAGTAATAGGCATGTACATAAATAATTTATGAGAAAGTTTAACTATGATATGGAGAACAGGAAAAATGTTGGTTCAATATAAACTGAGCCTCATTTTATTTACTACTACATTTACACTACATTTCTTTTATAAATGGAGTTCTAGCTTTGGATCCAGATAGAGCAATCTCTGCTATTTTATAAATAAAATAGAGTAATATAAGATATTACTCTAAGCTTCATATTTGTTACTCATGTAATAAAGATACTATATTACTCCAAAAAGTTGCTATGTGGAGTTTGAAAAATGTTTTTAATTTGGATCAAAAGATATAGAAAGCATTTAAATAGTGTTTGTATTTTAGTTTATATCTTTTTAGATAGCACTGGTGAATCCTACTCTATAAATGAATACATACAACTTTTTATTACAAATGTAGATATTCTATTATTTTGAAATATGTTTTAATAATATGCCACAAGACTAGTTTTGTGAAAATACACAATTACATCATCATTTTAATGGTCATTTAAGTTTCTGTAATATTGATATTAATACTTTACTTCCCCAGAACTGGGCATTTGTTTTGTTTTCATTTTGGAAAATTAAATATGACAAGTTCATTAATAGGTGATTGAATGATTTAACTAAATGTAGATGAGTAGAACTTTGTAGGTCAAAGGTTTTATGTACATTGCTAAGAATTGTGAAAAATATGAAAAATAAGTAGAAATGTTTCTTCCTTTATTTAAATGAAATAGAAATTTAAATAAGAAATTAATTTCCATGTATTTTCCAGGTACTGTCTAGAAATGTTATTTTGCTCTAGCAGCAGGGTGTCAGGGCTGAGTCCTTGAGCCTTTGCATGCCACAGAGCCATAATTTTTTAGATCTTTGCCTGTTTGTTATATGTAATTGGCATTCATTTTGATTTTTGCAGACATTTTCCATATACTGTACTATTTCTTTACATATATTAGTACTCTCTTATGATCTTTCTCTTTTGTGGATGTTGGTAGAAATATTATAAACTCTAAATGGTCAGGCTCAGCACCTGCAAAATATAAGACTATTAATGAGGTTTATTGTTCTTTTTACTAAAATCCCTATTGAAGCTTTCTACCCAATCTTAGTTCCAATTACAGCGTAAAAGTATACTACAAAATTAGTTCATTATTGAGGTTATTGTGTTTCAAGATTGACAGTAATAAATTTTACCTTCATTAAAATTCAGGTAACCTGAATTCAAATTGTCCTTTTTCTATCTGAAATGAATATTCTATGACCTATTTAATCTCTGTAAGCTTCATTTACTTATGTATATATAGAATTATTAACTATATAAGAGGCCTTTAAACTTGAAATTAGCTAATTAATGGAATGTACTTATGTGATTGACAAATATATTATTCTGTTTTCTCAGAAGCTGCATCTCTAAATAATCAGCTCACTTAGGCAAGTAGTATGACTACAGCCAGGCAGTGCAAAGACCTAAAACAGAATACAAAACAAAAACCAACAATTAGGGCTAGGGAGTTGGCTTCACCTGAAAAGTGGTTGCTGGCTATGCAACCTTGAGGACTGGCATTTGCATCCTCACCTTTCAGGAGGGCATGGCTCCCACCAGCTCTCTGAGGGTGGAGATTAAGTCTTCCAGACAGATTTGTAAAACTGACCAGCCATATGTGTGGGATTACCCAGTAAAGACACATAGCAATCCAGAAAGACACACAGTGTCACTCTCAGGCCTCCACATGCGCATGTACACACACACACACACATGAACACACATACAAGCATGTACTCACACTGAACATATATACACATGTAAAAAAAAAGGAAAGAAATGATAATTAATTTGACTTGAGCAAGATTGTTAATACTAAGCTGAAGAGTTCAGTTTGAGTTTCTATTCTCTGCTGAAGTTTACCAGTTTGCTTAAAAGCAGAAGAAAACAGCATCAAAAGACTTTAATAATTGAAGAATTGACTGATCACCCTTAAAATTGCTAAGATTTTTTAAATATACAAGTATTATATTTCCTTGTAATTCTAGCAGCTGAAGACAACTGTTTACATAACTATTTAGTGATTGTTAGGCCAGGTCATACATTTTGGCAGATAGTGCTTTTAAGACATAGTTGAGACACAATTCTATGATAGTAAACTTTTTGAAAGTTGAAATTGGAGCTTCTGAGTGACAGCTGTGGATCGGCAACCCTCTCTGCCCCTTCCCTGCCAGTGCAGAGCCTGCCTCCAGGGAGCGCTTTAACCCAGGGAGTCAGTGACTTTCTAAGGCAGGACCAGCTGGAGGCACAGGCCTCAGGAGTTGCAGGGGAGTCACAGTGCAGTAGGGACAGGATCCTCTCAGCATCTGAGTGAAGGCAGTGAATCAGCAACCCTCTCTGCCCCTTCCCTGCAAGTGGAGAGCCTGCCTCCAGGGACTGGTTTAACCCAGGGAGTCACTCATCTGTGCACAGGATTTAACACATGAGAGCTGATTCCCAGAAGTACTGACACAGGCTTACAGACCCACAGGAGGAACAATCTCTAGTCAGAGACAGCAAGAACATCTAACACCAGAGGTCAACAGAAGGGGAAAGGCAAACGCAAGAATCCTACCAACAGAAACCAAGACTACTTGGCTTCATCAGAACCTAGTAGTCCCACCACAGCAAGTCCTGGATATCCCAAAACACTGGAAAAGCAAGATTTGGATCTAAAATCATACCTCACAATGGTGCTAGAGGAATTTAAGAAGGACATGAATAACTCCCTTAAAGAAATACAGGAGAACACAGGTAAAGAGCTACAAGCCCTTAAAGAGGAAACAAAAAAATCCCATAAAGAATTACAGGAGATCACAAGTAAACAAGTAGAAGCCCTTAAAGAGAAAACACAAAAATGTCTTAAAGAACTACAGGAAAATATAATCAAACAGGTAAAGGAATTGAACAAAACCATCCAGAGCCTAAAAATGGAAGTAGAAACAATTAAGAAATCACAAAGAGAGACAACTCTGGAGTTAGAAATCTTAGGAAAGAAATCAGGAAACACAGATGCAAGCATCACCAACAGAATACAAAAGATGGAAGACAGAATCTCAGGGGCAGAAGATACCATAGAAAACATTGACACAACAGTCAAAGAAAATGCAAAAAGCAAAACGCTCCTAACCCAAGATTCCTCCAGGAAATCCAGGACACAATGAGAAAACCATACCTAAGGATAATAGGTATAGAAGAGAGTGAAGACCTCCAACTTAAAGGGCCAGTAAATATCTTCAACAAACTTATAGAAGAAAACTTCCCTAACCTAAAGAAAGAGATGCCCATGAACATACAAGAAGCCTATAGAACTCCAAATAGATTGGACCAGAAAAGAAATTCCTCCTGCCAAAATAGTCAAAACAACAAATGCACAAAACAAAGAAAGAATACTAAAAGCAGTAAAAGAAAAAGGTCAAGTAACATGTAAAGGCAGGCCTATCAGAATTACACTACACTTCTCACCAGAGACTAGGAAAGCTAGAAGATCCTGGGCAGATGTCATACAGACCCTAAGAGAACACAAATGCCAGCCCAAACTACTGTACCCAGCAAAACTCTCAATCACCATAGATGGAGAAACCAAAGTATTCCGTGACAAAACCAAATTCACACAATATATTTCCACAAATCCAGCCCTTCAAAGGGTAATAAATGGAAAACTCCAACACAAGGAGAGGAACTACATCCCTGAAAAAGCAAAAATGTAATCTTCCAACAAACTAAAAGAATTCCAGCTCTAACAACAAAAGTAACAGGAAGCAACAATTACTTTTCCTTAATATCTATTAATATCAATGGACTCAATTCACCAATAAAAAGACATAGACTATCAGATTGGGTATGTAAACAGGACCCAACATTTTGTTGCATACAGGAAACCCACCTCAGTGACAAAGACAGACACTACCTCAGAATAAAAGGATGGAAAACAATTCTCCAAGCCAATGGCCCCAAGAAAAAAGCTGGAGTAGCCATTCTAATATCGAATAAAATCAACTTTCGCCCTAAAGTGATCAAGAAAGATAAGGAGGGACACTTCATATTCATCAAAGGTATGATCTACCAAGATGAATTCTTAATTCTGAACCTCTATGCTCCAAATCAAAGGGCATCTACATTCATAAAAGTAACCTTACTAAAGTTCAAAGCACACATTACATAGAACACAATAGTAGTGGGAGATTTCAATATCCTACTCTCTGCAATGGACAGATCATGGAAACAGAAACTAAACCAGGACACAGTGAGACTAACAGAAGTTATGAAACAGATGGATTTAACAGATATCTATAGAACTTTTTATCCTAAAACAAAAGGATATACCTTCTCAGCACCTCATGGTACCTTCTCTAAAAAAATTGACCATATTATTGGTCACAAATCAAGCCTCAAAAGATACAAGAAGATTGAAATAATACCTTGTATCCTATCAGATAACCATGGACTAAGGCTGCTCCTCAATAACAACATAAACAATAGAATACTCATATACACGTGGAAGTTTAACAACACTCTACTCAGTGATAAGGAAGAAATAATGAAAGAAATTAAAGACTTTCTAGAGTTTAATGAAAATGAAGCCACAACATACCCAAACTTATGGGACACAATGAAAGCAGTCCTAAGTAGAAAACTCATAGCTTTAAGTGCCTCCAAAAAGAAACTGGAGAGAGCATACACCAGCATTTGACAGCACACCTGAAAGCACTAGAACAAAAAGAAGCAAATTCACCCAAGAGGAGTCGAAGGCAGGAAATAAGCAAACTCAGGGCTGAAATCAACCAAATAGAAATAAAAAGAACTATACAAAGAATCAACCAAACCAGGAGCTGGTTCTTTGAGAAAATCAACAAAACAGAGAAACCCTTAGCCAGACTAACTAGAGGGCACAGAGATAGTATCCTAATTAACAAGATCAAAAATGAAAAGGGAGACATAACAACAGACACTGAGGAAATCCAAAAAATCATGAGATCCTACTACAAAAGCCTGTACTCAACAAAAGTGGAAAACCTGGATGAAATGGACAATTTTCTAGACAGATATCAGGTACCAAAATTAAATCAAGATCAGATAAACCATCTAAACAATCCCATAACCTCTAAGAAATAGAAGCAGTTGCTAAATGGCTCCCAACCAAAAAAAGCCCAGGACCATATGGGTTTAGTGCAGAGTTTTATCAAACCTTCAAAGAAGACCTAATACCAATACTCCTCAAACTATTCCACAAAATAGAAACTGAAGGCACTCTACCCAATTCATTCTATGAAGCCACAATTACTCTTATACCTAAACCACACAGACACCTAACGAAGAAAGAAAACTTCAGACCAATTTCCCTTATGAATATCGATGCAAAATACTCAATAAAATTCTTGCAAACAGCCATCCATTAATCTGAGTACAGGGTCCCCAATGACGGAGTTAGAGAAAGGACAAAAGGAGCTAAAGGGTTTGCAGCCCCATAGGAGGAACAACAATATGAACTAACTAGTACCCTCAGAGCTCCCAGGGACTCAACCACCAACCAAGAACTATACACATTGGGACTGATTGTTCTGGCAGCAGGTGTATAGTAGAGGATTGCAATGTGAATCATCACTGGGAGGAGCGGCCCTTGGCCCTGTGAAGGTTCTGTGCCCCAGTGTAAGAGAATGCTAGGGCCAATAAGTGGGAGAGGGTGGGGTGGCAAGCATGGGGAGGAGGGAGGTAACAGGGGTTTGTTCCTGTTGTTTTTGTTTGTTTGTTTGTTTGTTTTTGGAGAGCTAACTGGGAAAGGAGAAATCATATGACATGTAAATAAAGAAAATAATAAAAAAAAAAAACCTAAAAAATAAAAAAAGAAATAAAGTTGAAATTGGATCTAAATGTTATAACATGGGATTATAAATTGTTTATGGTTAAGTACTATGATATTGATTTTTTAATTACTTACACCTGGTCCACAAAGTAAACTAAAATGATATAAAATTAATAAATTGTGAATAATATGATTAATTATTTTAAAAAATCAATTTTATTTTTCATATGAATCAGAATCACCTCAAACATCCAACAAGAAGTTAGCGTCTTGTTTATGTGTAAAAAGAATAGGATAGAGCCCTCTGGGCTGGTGTCCTAAGCAGAACTTGGGTGCAAGCTCTGCAGCCAGTCCCATAACACCCAGAGGAAGCTCCACTCCCAGGTGCTCTGACACTCTCAGGATCAGAGGCAAGGAGGAACCAACATCTGTCCCAACACTGGGAGTAACTGGGACCAGGGGGAGCAGGCACACAGGAACTTCGCCAGCAGAGGGCTTGCATTCCTTCCAGTCTCTTTAGGCTGGTATCCTGAGCAGACCTTGAGCCCAGGCTCCACAGCCATTCCCACAACACCCAGAGGAAGCTGCTGCTCTCCCAGGTGCTCTAACAAGCCCAGGGTCACAGGATCTCAGAATCACAGGATCACAGAGACAGCCTGACTTTGAGGAGTTCTGATACAACCAGGATCACAGGAAGGACTGTCTCCAGTTAGATTTACCAAGGGCAAGTAGCACTAGAGATAACCAGATGACTTAGGGCAAGCGTAAGAAAATAAACAACACAAACCAAGGTTACTTGGCATCATCAGAACCCAATTCTCCCACCATAGCATGTCCTAGACACACCATCATACAGGAAACGCAAGATTCAGATTTAAAATCACTTGCCATGATGATGATACAGGAACTTAAGAAAGATATAAATAGCACCCTCAAAGAAATACAGGAGAACACAGGTAAAGAGCTAGAAGCTCTTAAAGAGGAAACACAAAAATCCCTTAAAGAACTACAGGAAAACACAATCAAACAGGTGAAGGAAATGAGTAAAACCATTCAGAATCAAAAAATGGAAATAGAAACAATAAAGAAATCAGAAAGAGAGACAACCCGGAGTTACAAAACCTAGGAAAGAAATCAGGAGTTGGGCTGATGTGATGGCTCAGCGGGTAAGAGTACCAATTGCTCTTCCGAAGGTCCGAGTTCAAATCCCAGCAACCACATGGTGGCTAACAACCACCCATAATTAGATCTGACGCCTTCTTCTGGTGCATCTGAAGACAGCTACAGTGTACTTGTACCAACAGAATACATGAGATAGAAGAGAGAATCTCAGGGGCAGAAGACACCATAGAAAACATTGACACAATAGTCAAAGAAAATGCAAAAAGCAAAACGCTCCTAACCCAAAACATCCAGGAAATCCAGGACACAATGAGAAGACCAAACTTAAGGATAATAGGTATAGAAGAGAGTGAAGACTCTCAATGTAATGGGCTAGTAAATATCTTCAACAAAATTATAGAAGAAAACTTCCCTAACCTAAAGAAAGAAATGCCCATGAACATACAAGAAGCCTACAGAACTCCAAATAGACTGGACCAGAAAAGAAATTCCTCCTGTCACATAATAATAAAAACACCAAATGCACTAAAGAAAGAAAGAATTTTAAAAGCAGTAAGGGAAAAAAGGCAAGTAACATATAAAGGCAGGACTATCAGAATTACACCAGACTTCTCAACAGAGACTATGAAAGCTAGAAGATCCTGGGCAGATGTCATACAGACCCTAAGAGAACACAAATGCCAGCCCAGGCTATTATACCCAGCAAAACTCTCAATTACCTTAGATGGAGAAAACAAGATATTCCATGACAGAACAAAATTTACACAATATCTTTCTACAAATCCAGGTCTACAAAGGATAATAGATGGAAAACATCAACATAAGGTGCAAAACTACACCCTAGAAGAAGCATGAAAGTAATCTTTCAACAAATCCACACAGATCTAATTCCATCTTTTACAACAAAAACAATAGGAAGTGACACTCACCTTTTCTTAATATCTTAATGTGAAAATTAATATTACCAACATATCCTAAGCAATTGAAATCCAAAAATACGAGGAACTAAAAATTTGTTGATTGTCATCCAATGGTCTCTCTAATTTGGTAATTGGAGGAATAGGTCCAATATTGTACAATCTATATATACTTTCAGCTTGTTTGTGACAGTGTCTTGCTGTGTACAACATAAGGGTCTTGAAATCTTGCTTCTCTTATCTCAGCCTCTCTATTAGTAGTATTGTTTATTTCATGTCTTTACACTATATTATGTTTTTCAGAACAGCTTATATATTTCAAAAGTATATACCCAAAAGAAACACAGATGATTAACTAAGGAGGTGGCTTGTAAGAGAACAACAAAGAGTAAGACTGAATGCTTTGCTTGAGTTTGTAACTCTTGTTTCACGTTTGAAGAAGAAGACTTTATAAGTTACTCTTTCTCTGAGTTGAATGCTTTTCCAAATTATCACAGCAAATGAATCAAATTCTTACCCTCACCTAATGTCTGTGCCACCCTCCAAGCAGAACCATTGTTAATTGAAACAGTTGGTGAATGATTTTATAGATAGACCATCTTAATACCTACACCATTTCTTAAATGAATGTAACCTTTTCTCTGTGGGCTGAGAATAAAGTCACTCACTCAAGTCAAATAGCTTTGACCATAACAGGAAGTCTATATCCAAAATTTGAGCCTACAATTAATTTCTTGTTGCAGCATAACTATCAACTCTCAGCTTAGCTATGATGGAGGTAAAATCCTTTGGTGATGTGAGGGTCATTGAAGTACAGCCTTATTACAATGAAATCCAGTGTCTAAAAATTGTTCTTATTTTGGGCTTGTGCCACAGTAAGAGCCAAGATTTTAAACTCTACTAAATACAAAACAAACAAAAAGAGTTTATATATTTATGTTCATTTAAGCACATACTAGTAGTGATGTATTATTTTGAAGTATACGTTAATATGTTTGGAGTCATTTACAATTTATATTGAGAAAAATGTATTTTTATATTGCTGTAGATAAGCATCTACATAAGACTGTTAAATTGATTGTTGTTTTATATCAAACAACTTTTATAATACTCATTTTTATTGTTATAATGTTTTATAAATTTTAAAGAATATGACAAAAAAGGTAATGTAAGTATTGAAGGGGGTCTCTGGGAGGAGTAGGGGTACAAAAGGGAAACAAGAATGTGATTTAATTCTATTTACTTAAAATATGTTCTTAAATGTTAACAAATTCAGATAAATTGAAATCATGCAATAAAAGTTAAAAGAATAGGATAGAAACATTTAAAATGTTATATGTAAATATATTTTGATACTTAAAAGTTTATATAATTAAATATGATGATCTTATTTGTATAAGGATAATAATTGTATTAATGTATTGTACAAAAATGTCTTGAAAAGCTATTACGTACTGAAGGTATTATAACTGGTTGGTGATATTCAGGTACCTTTTATTTTATTCTTAGTTAGAACCAGATTTGATTTTGATTTTTCTCTACAGTGAGCACTTATTGCTTGCAAGGTCACTTCTAGCCCATATGGCATCTTTGTGCATTTTAGGATAGTCTTGTTTTTGCAGTCCCACAATAAGTGACACTTCTTGGATAAGAAAAGTTGCTTTTAATTTGAATTAAAGAGTTGACCATTTTCTCTGGAGAGATGACTCTCTTTATTTCAGCTCTTGTTGTGCTAACCCACTGAGCATATGAACCTGTTCTCTCTTCTGTTTACTTGGTCTACCCAAGTAATCAGTCCTCCAGGCTCCAGTCAATATTATCCTTCTTCTTGAAATCTTTCCCACACATTCCATTGCATATGACAGTTGGTTCTTGTTTGAACCTTTCTCCTTTTTTGGATATTTTATTTATTGGCATTTCAAATGTTATCTCCTTTCCTGATTTCCCCTCCCTAACCTCCATATCTCATTCCTCTTCCCCCTGCTTCTATGAGGGTGCTCCCCCACTCACCTCCCCACTCCCACCTCCCCACTCTGGCATTCCACACTGGGATATCCAGCCTTCACAGGACCAAGAACCTATCTTCCCATTGATTCCTGACAAGGCCATCCTCTGCTAAATAGGTAGCTAGAACCATGGGTCCCTCCATATGTACTCTTTGGTTGGTGGTTTAGTCCCTGGGAGCTCTGGTGGGTGTAGTTGGTTGATACTGTTGTTCTTCTTATGAGGTTGAAAACCCCTTAAGCTCCTCCATTTGGGACCCTGTTGTGCTCAGTCCAATGGTTGGCTGTGAGTATCCACTTCTGTATTTGTCATGCTCTGGCAGGGCCTCTCAGGATACAGCTATATCAGGCTCCTGCCAGCAAACACTTCTTGGCATCCATAATAGTGTCTGGGTTTGGTGTCTGTATATCGGATGGATCCCCAGGTGTGGCAGTCTCTGTATAGCCTTTCCTTCAACCTCTGTTCTATACTTTGTCTTTGTATTTCCTCCCATGAGTATTTTGTTTCCCCTTCTAAGAAGGACTGAAGCATCCATACTTTGGTTTTCTTTCCTTAAACTAGGTCAAGGACATAGACTGAGAATGTGTAATGTGATGATGAGTGGACTGCAGTCTTGACTACTAATTCCAGATGTCTGGCATGAAGAAAATGTTGAGAAAGAGCTTGAATTGTATATAGCCTCAGGGTGAAGAGGGTTGGTTTGATGAACGTTTGTCTTGTATGCACAAAATAGAAGACCAGGTAGCTTATATATGTTCCTACCTCGATTG
>NW_022196898.1:16934855-16947355 GCF_008632895.1 Mastomys coucha
AAGTTTGAGACTTGTAATAAATTCTATCATACAACATGTCCAGGGTGTTACCGAAACCTTTTGAAAGAACTCCTTATATTGTGGGTAAAAGAGAAGTTTTCTTCCATTGAAACATAGTTTAGGAGTCCCAAAAGTTTGATTTTTTTATTTGTTATCAAAATAAGAATTTGTGAGACTAAGAGAAATAAGCATTTGGGGTGTATATATGGGATCAAGTAGCTCAGTATGAGTGAAAACTAGATTCATAGTCTGTCTGTTTTGTCCCACAGAACTGTCAGTTCTGTGGGATATAGCTTTGACAAGATACATGTGTTAAGAAAACATACATTAAAAAGATTTCACTTTCTTATAGAAGCCACATTGACATTGAATAAGTCAGGAGCCATTAAGATCCATTTAAATGCTGATCCAGTGATTTCTGTGAGAAAAGAGGATGGTCAAATAAGGTACCTACCACCTGTGAAGCAGACACATAATGTGCTTAGATGGTAAGGACTAAGGGAGAGGATAGCCAAGACTCTGCTAGGTTACATGTTTACAGTTGGTAGTGAATGGAGGGGTGCCCCGGTAATAACTACTTTTCTGTCTGATGTGCCGTCTAAAAATCACACTTAAAAAACATCATGGCCAGTTGTGTTAACTCCTGCCAATAATAATCCCAACAATAAGGTGATAATGGCATGTGGATTTGTAAGTTTGAGGCCAGCCTGATATACATAGTAAGTTACAGAAAAAGAACTTGTCTCTGTCTTACTATGTCTCCAAATCTTCTTGATGTTCATCCCTTAGGCTGTGCTGCTTACAAAGTAAGTCAGAGCTTCTGAGGATGTTTACTCCCAGTCCAGCACACTGACAGTAAACTAGCACCTGTGCTGCCCAGCACTTAACCTTTATTCTCTTCTGCTACTTCTAGCACCCTTAGCAAAACTATACCATCACTTTGAAATGTAAGGATTAGTGAAACTCATTCTCTAATCTCCAGTAAGTGGCAAGAATAAATTACTGCAAAATGTAAGAGGGGAATCTGTGTATAATTACTTGTAATTTTATTATTTTAAATACTATGTATTTAGTTTTATCCAAATCTAAATCCTTGTTTTCACAAGGAAATTCTGTGATTATTTGTGTCACTCAGAATTTAAACTGCCTATAACTCCAATTCTAGGGGGAACAAAGCCCTGTTCTATGCTATTTAGGCACCTGCATTCACATGTGTGTGTGCACGCATGCACACACACATACACACACACCATTTAGCTTTATTTTTGTTTTAATTATAAGTATATATGTGGGGCATTTTCAGGTCCTCATGGACACCAGAAAAGACATTACATTGCCTAAGGTTAGAGTTACAGGTAGTTGAAAGCCAGTTGGTATGGGTGTTGGAAACCAAACTCAGATCCTTTGCAAGTTCAGCACACATTCTTAACTTTTGAGCAATCTATCCAACCCAAAATAAATCTTTAAAAAATTGGTAAGACCTTTAATCATCCTGATGCTAAAATATTGCTTGATCAGAGAAGGAAAGTCAAACTCCATTTGACACTAATACACTGATGTAGATTGCAATCTTCCAAATAATCCACCTGGTGACTAGAAAGATGGCTCAGCAGTTAAGAGCACTTACTAGGGATTGTAGAGGAGCCAAGTGACTTCCAAATGCCTTTACATTTTCCAAGGATTCTGACAGCCTCTTCTGGTCTCCATGGGGACTGCATGCATGTGGTGTAGATATAGTTATGCTGTCACACATACATATACACAAAACTTTAAAAATACAAACCTCTACCATGTATTTAAGACATAGGGCCAGAGGCCCCTAATTTGGAACTGAACTGAATGACCTGGCACCAGAAGTTACCAGGCATGCTTCTAAAGGAGTGAGACCGCCAGCAGCACTGAGTGTCAAAGAGTTTGCTGTGGAACTGTGACTTGTAGTAATGTCAGAAGCTATTCCCAGAGAGCTTTACAAGCATGACTGCGTAAACGGGCTGAACAAAGAAAACCAAAGACATGCCCAAGTGGATGGGAAAAGACCATGAGCCTTTAAGCTTACACAGACAACTACAGGCAACCAAGGAGTGCTCAAGAGAACACCAACCATTTAGTTAATACCTAGTGGTCAGCTCTATAATCATATACATATTACATACATACAGATAGACAGACATAGACAGAGCAGGTTATATTTTGAGATATAAATGAGTACACATCCAAATATAAGAATGTAAAATGATAAATGAACAAAAGAAATCATGAATTTGAAAATTGTTTGGGAGATTGTTTGGAGAACTGGACTGAGTAAAGGTAAGGAGGAATCAATGTAATCATTAAAATTGAAAAATAAAAGAAAAATATGTTTTTAAAAATCCATATATTTCCATCAAATGTCTAAATTGTCTTTGCAACTTGTATATATTTAATTTTAGTTCCACCAGCAGTTTCATCTATAGTCAAAAACAAGACATTAATTGTATTATATTTGATTTTTTTTGTTGACAAAATATAGTAATTACAGATCTTGCTGGTGAAACTAAATAGGTATTAAAATTATTTTGTCAATGCTTTATTATTTACCAGTGTACTCAGAAGTATACAATTTTAGAGTTTAAGTGGAAGATAGACTTTGTGGTTAAACACAGTCTGTGGTTTTATCATTTTAAGACATCAATGTAAGTAAACATATTGTGTGCATATTAAATTAATGGACTTGACAGTCTTGTTTTTGTTCTCCACTGAAAGAAAAAAATATAAAAATTTTTTGTTAGTTGAATGAAAGTTTTAAAGGTAATACTCCATTGAAAGAAAATGTTCTTTTTTTGGTGGAAATTTTCTCCTTAAAAACAGTTATTAGGGATGTTAGTAAAAGTAAATGAAAAATTATAAGGCTTTATAAAGCATTTTCAGGTAAAGATAAATGAGAGCAGACAAGGGTTTAGCAGCCATTTAGACCTTTTATTCTTCTCTTTTTTTTTTAGGGATTCTGGAAACATCAAAGCTGGATTAGAACATCTGGTAAGCTCTGAGTTCCTCTTGAACATTTGCATCGTCTTTGCTATCTGCATCCTAAATGAATACTTTTGGATGAGTTTTGAATACCTTGCAGTGAGAAAGTCAGCATTTCCCAAAGGCTCAGTCTACTGTTATTATGTGAAGGCACTTACCTTTTCATTTATCTTACTATTTCTAGGGAATTACATTTTTTTAAATTACCTTTTTTTGATGTAAAGATAAAGTAAAATGAATGACAGTCCTTGGATTGATGATTGCTTTAATTAGAAGCAAAATTTGGTGTAGAATTTTTGGCATTTCTTGATCTGACAAAAACAAGCACATGTTTTAAGAAAACCCCATCAAACATTGCATGTATATAGTGGATGTGTGTCAGCCATTTAACAGCTTGGAAAGAAGTGCACGGCTTTGTTTTTCCTAATGTCTTTCTTTATGAATAATGCATTGGCTTAACCTATATTCAGTTTTAGTATATAAAATAATTGAGATGCACAATTTTGTGTTGAGCAAGCATTTTAAAAGAACAAATAAAACTAAAACTGATTTAACATTAAAATCTGTCCATAGATTTAAAAAATTGGAAAAATCCCCTTTACAACAATTCACTAGATAAAGTGTTCACTATAACATTAAGTAGTTCATTTAAACAGAGCCTTATAAACTCATGCTCTGGTTTCTGGTCAAATCCAAATGTTGAATAATTAATGGTAGTGATCTTTTGTAAATACAGTCTAAGTACTTTTAAATTTGAGAAGCTTCATTCATATATCATACTCTAGCTTTGTTAACTATTAATGTACTTTTGATCTGCTTCCACAAAAGGAAAACAGTGGCAAGAGACAGCTTCATGTTTTAAAATTAATTTTGCTCTCTGACAGTTTTGTGTGTGTGTTTGTGTGTGTGTATGTGTGTGTGTGTAATGCACTATGATTACTCTCTCCTTACCTGGCAGCTTAATTTTCTCTACCAAAAATTTCAGAGTAAGAAATGTTTATTTTTAACAACTGAAGGGACCCAAGAAATCCTTAATCTTTTAAATATTCCTAAAAAAAAGAGAGAGATTGAGTTTTTTAAAATCTATGTAACTTAATTAGAAAACTTTTATAGTGTCATAAATAAATAAACAATATTGTGATTGTCATCAATGAAAAGTATTTCCAAGTTTCTGTTTATCACTTAATAATGATGTAATTTAAGACATCTAAATAAAATGTTAATTGAAACATCATGTTCCTGTACCAGTTGGTAGTTTATATAAAAGGTATATATAATACTACCATGTCAATATGAACTTTTGTAATTCTCTTTTAATTTATTTTCTAATTTAAAATTTTAGACCTCTGGATGGCTCAGTAGGCAAACACATTACCACAAGTCTTATGACCCAGCTAGACCCCAAGCACCTATTTTGTGGAAAGAGAGATCAGATTCCCAATTGTTTCTTTTTATGAAAGATGAATTTCCTCGCCTCCTTTTGTCTCTCAAAAAATAGTCAAAACAATTAAAAATGATAGTAAATAGCAAAAAATAAAATAGAAAAACAAAATGAAGAACACATAAAATATGGAGTTTTGTTTTGGTCAGCTATTTTTGAGACCCTACCCTAGAGTGTATAGATATACAATGTCACTCAGGGGAGAAAGCTGCTTTTCCCTTCCCCATCAGGCTTCCATTTCAAATAGCTTCTTGGTTATAGATAGATTCCTCAGGATGTTGTCAACAACCTGCAATAGTTTTAGTTAGAGAAAAAATACCTTGCAGTACTCTTTAGCTGGGAATCAAAAGAATCTTGGTACATTGCTAGAAAGTTACATAAAAAAATAAAAAAGTATCTATTGAAAAGATGCCTTCTTCTGAGGAATACCATACCCATTTCATTTAAGATTAGAAATCCAGGTTAAAGATACTGGAAGACTCTGGGACCCTTGGCTGCATTAGATACATCGGAGCCTCCTGAATTCAGCTTCCTGCTGGATGTCCCCATAATGTTACTCAAGGCAATAGAGAGATGCTTCTCGCCCTTTAGAGATCCTGGCCTTGTGTAAGCCTGATGACCTGAGTTAAATCCCAGGAGAGATCCAGTTCCACAGGGACCTTCACATGTGCAGTGACAGACACATCAGTGTGCACACTAAAGAATAAGAAATAAAAAGGTTTTTTAAAAAATCGTATAAATTAAATAAGATTGAATCCATTTATAGTTTAACTCACTTTATGAAAATACCTAGAGCTGCCAGTGAAGCACCAAGAAAAAGGAATTTAAAGGGAGGACTCAGGACTTTCTTACAAAGTCGTATTTCTTTGGTTTTTAACTGATAAGACCTCCAAAATGATAGTAGTATCTCTGATGTGTGAGTGAAAAAACAGCATTTGTACATTTATAGAGTACATTTATAACATGACACAAAAGTATTACAAGAAGCTAGTCATTGGGTTTGTATGGTGAAGGGCAAGACCCTAGAAGATGAAAGATTCAAAGCATCAAGCATTTTAATTTTTACCTCTAATAGATGTAGGAAATGAGGACTGTAGCTGGGTAGTCACTGTTTGGATAGATGTCAGGAGGCTCTGGGTTGTATTACTATTTCCACCAAAAACAGAACCAAAACCTGGATCAGTTGGCATAGCTTTGTCCTTTTAGAAAAGTAAGAGAATTATTCTCATAACCTTATGCCATTAGTTAACATAGCTGCTTGATAAAAAATCAGTTTGTTTTAAGATTTAAAAAAAAAAAAAGCCTTGTATGTAATAAATGAAAAATGTTAAAAGGATAATTACTATTCCCATTTAAATACACATTCACTTAGATACTGATGTAATTCCTGGATCTGAATCATCTTTTCAGAATATTTTAAAATATGGGAAAAAAAGATGCAGGGATAAAATGTGCATGTTAACAACAACTGTGTTGGTTTAATGAGTCAACACTAGAGTATTAAAATTTTACTATAGGACATTGGTCGGGTTTTCAAATACCCACAAATAGGAATTTTAAGAACCGTAAAAGTCTAATTAGACTCCTCATGAAAAGCAACAGATCTTCTTCCTTCTTTTCTATTTGTTCTGGCAATCTCCTCCTACTTATAGTATCAGTTCTTCCCACCCTCCTCTATCTGAACGTACCTTCTTTACTTTGCATACTTGAGTCAGAGCAAATGCTTTACTACTAACAGTACACAATCTGTGTATGATAGGTTTCTTGGCAACCCCAGCATCTTCCAAGACTATTAAAACTGTTGGGAGAGACAATTCAGAGTAAGCTGCTGTAAGATACATGGAAGTGCTGCAGAGAATTGTCTCTCTTAGGAACTGAAGCTTGGGACAGTGTGTGTGCTGGGGTACTGGTGTCCTCTCTCCCTTTGGCTCACCTCCTCAGGATGCTGAGGTCACTCCTACATTTCTCCCTTTGCTGGAGTATATTTTATATCCTACCGTTCTGTCTGTGCTCTCGTGCTGTTAGAATGGGTTGTAAAGTTAAGTATGTTGTCTTTAACTTCACTGTGCTGCAAACACCCTGTTTTCCTCTTGTTTTGAAGAAACTCATATTCTGGTCCAGTTGTCATGGAAGGCTCCTGACATCTTCTTTATTCCGAGCTATTTTTCTAGAGTCTTACCATTTGAATGATACTTTAGCTTTCCTTAAAATCCTGTCTTGGCATTGCATTACTTTGACTCTTAGCATTATTCCATCAATACCTTGTTTTATATTGTTTTCTTGATGTCTCATCTACCACCCTTATTTACTTTTATTTAATGATTTTATTTATTTTTGCCTTGAAATATTGTCATTTATTTTTCTTTGTCCTTTAAATTCCTCTCTTTTGTAAAATGAGCTTTGTCGTGTGTATAGATTTAAATTTTATCATTTCATGAAATTAATGTTTTAGATTATACTACTAAATATTTGCTCTGTTTCATTGTTTTATTGTCTCCATGTACTGTGTGTGTCTGTCTATCTGTGTATCTGTGTTTCTCTGTGTGTACTGTAACCTTTTACTTGTCTTTGCCTTTAGTCATAGTCATTGCTCATTTTACTCAGTCTTTCATTAAATTTTTATTGAAATGTATTATTCTTTACACATAGTATAATTTGTTCTTCATATCTAGAATAGCCTTCTATTTTCATTTTTATATTTTAAATTTTCATGTGAAAATTTCTTTAGTCATTTGGCCAAGTATTATGCTTTGGAATTAATTTTGGCTACAGAAATTTTATGCTACAAAAATGTTTTGATTTATATTTTCTGTTTACTTCTTATACAAGTCTTTATGGTGCTTATATAAATCTTTATGGTGAAATGACTTTATGTGTTCATTTTTAATCCTACACATTTTATAGACCCATTTTCTAGATCAAGGATGACCTTTCTGCAGTGTAGTGATGTGCTAGCAGATGAGAGAAACTAGAAGGCGGTCGGTCAGGTGCTGATTGAGCTATCCAGTTTGCATCACTGCTGCGTTCTGCTTCTGTAGTCTTTCTCTCAATGCCGTGGTCCCTCTGCTGCTGCTTCTGGTCCTGCTCATTCCCAAACCTTATTTTTCTAGGAAACAGGTTTTCAGTATTTTGACCTGTTAGTGTTGTACACTCACCCCCCTCCCAATCTTGCTCTGTAACCCCAGGGGTTAATTTTAGTTGTGATTTGGGTTATCCTTTATACTTAATGCTATCTTTATCAGTGAAAAGAAGCATGTGGATATTTTTACCTCAGAAAAAGAAGTTACTAATTAATAACAGAAAATGTTATAAATCACTTTTTAGAAAACTGTGATGTTGTGTCAGTCTTGTACATCCTAAGCACATGCCAATATGTGTTCTATCATTGAGTGGCAAGCACCACCTTTGAATAGCCCTTGAATTCTAAAAATTCATCTTGCAGGTATCCTGTAGAATCATCAGCAGAACTCACTGTAGACTATCTCAAAGAACCCAGTGCCCATACTATTACATACAAAGAATGAGTGAAAAGTCTACTTTTAATGTTTAGCGAGATCTTTTAATGACACTAGAAAGTAATGCTTTTACTTGATGATACATTGCATACAGAGGGAAGTCTTCTGACACTGACCTCAGAGTCTTGTCTTTTAGTACGTGTCTCTGCAGGCGTACAAGAGGAACTGATTGATTACTGATGCTGTTGTTTCTGAATTAATCATTTTTTTTTATAGAGAATTGACTCTTAGGTTCTTTGCATGTCAAGTTATTTTTCCTCCAAGTTTATATTTTAAAATCCTGGAGCATATAGTAAGTCATGCCCTGATTTGAAATCTCAAATTTACATGTTTACTTTCCTAGAAATCTTTAATTTAGTCCAGTAGATATTAATGATGTGAACATGCATTTTTATTATTCCTTTTATGAAAAGTTGCAAGTGGCCGGGCGGTGGTGGCGCACACCTTTAATCCCAGCACTAGGGAGGCGGAGGCAGGCAGATTTCTGAGTTCGAGGCCAGCCTGGTCTACAGTGTGAGTTCCAGGACAGCCAGAGCTACACAGAGAGACCCTGCCTCAAAGAAAAAAAAAAAAAGAAAAGTTGCAAGTGATAAAGCTTGCCATCGTTTACAACAAAGCCATCACTGTTAACTAGGGAAACTATATATAGAATGCTAGTGTTCCTCTTAGGAGAGGGATTAGAGTCAGGAGCTATTCATTAGTAGATGGAATGTGTGAAAAGCTGTTACTGTTTAACAGGAAAATTAGAGTTCTTTGTTGGTTTATGCTGGGAAGAAGTACTGATGTGCTGGTTCCCTGCAGTGGGCTATGAAGTCACTTACTCTCAGGATGCTAGCTCTAAGTCACATAAGTAAAATGGTGGTGGATCCCAGTCAACTGGAAATCATATGTAGGTGCAGATTCTAATTTTCAGGGTCTAGTTGATTTTCAGGGTCTAGTCAGGGATATGATATGCATTCCAGGAAGTCTGAAGTGAAGCCAGTGCTTTGAGAACCAATAGGAAGAAAAATATATTTAAAAGTTTTGTCTTGAAATGCAAGTGACATTTTCTGGATCAGGGAGAATCTAGACTTAGAGCCTGCAACTTATGAATACATTGTAAGCTGATTCATAAATCTGGAGAGGTGGTTATTCTACAGATTAAAGAGGGCCGAAAATATCCATCTTACTCTGTGAGAATAATGCAGGCAGTAATTCTTTGATTTTTTTCATCCTTTACTATATATATCAAGTGAGATGTTTCTCAGGACTCTTGCTGCATGATGATGATGATGATGATGATGATGATGATGATGATGATGATGATGATGATGATGTGTTCAACATGAGCAAACAATTGAAATAAGTGATAAGCAGTCTTTTGATAAAAGAGTTTTAAGGGTTTATAGCTTTAAGTGAGATTTACTCTCTGTTAATAGATAGATAGCAAGAGAACTCTGGAGCCATGCCTGTGGATTTCATCTCCCCACAGAGGTCTCATTTGTGTTTCTAACATTGTATAACATTTGAAAGTGATGACCTACTTGTCTTTGTGGTCACACAGTACAGTCTGACCCTTCTGAGCGTTAAAAAGCAACTATCATTAATAGCTTGTTTAGTCATCAGCGGTTTGTAAGACTATGCTGCTGCCTGGCGGCCCTGTAGATAAGTCCATTGCTATTAAATACTCATCAGTAATGCTACCAAGTCCTAATAAAATCCTCTCCCTCTGTTTTAGGCTATTTTACATAAAACTTATAAGTTTTACATAAAACTTATAAATCAAACTGCTGTATTTTCAGTTCTCAGAAGAATAGTTGCCTTTAACACCAACATAATCATAGTGTATATATTTGATACAGTTGAGTATTAAGTTAACCTATAAAATTAACAAGAGAATTAGAGGGACTAATTTCTCTCTCACTTTGTTCTTAAAAAGTATTTTTTTATAATTGTACAAATGAGTTAGAGGATATAACTACTTTAAATGTACCAGTGCTGTGCATACACTTTATAATGTGGTAACACCAGTTTAAAGTATTTATTGTCTCTTGTCTATATTTAAGGCAGTGGTTCTCAACCTATAGGTCACAACTCCTTTGGGAGTTGAATCATTCTTTCATGGGGTCCCCTAATCCCGTCAGAACACACAGATATTTACATTATGATTCCTAACAATAGAAAAATTACAGTTATGAAGTACCAATAAAAATACCATGGTTGTGGGTCACCACAATGCAAGGAACTGTACTAAACGGTCACGGAGTTAGGAAGGCTGAAAACCACTGCTTTAAGAGCTCCCCTAGATCTACCAGGGCTTTAGTTTTCTTACCTAAGCCAGTGTTTCTTGGATGCTCAAGATAAAATGCATGTAGAATAGATACTTTGCACTAACTGTAATTATAAAATGCAACTGCATGTTGTTTTCTTCTTCACAGAGGACCTTTTTAACCAAAATACCTATATTAGGAACATTTGCAAAAGTAATATGATGTGGATTCAGTGTTAATTCTTATTACAGTCATGGTTTTATAGACAGCTTATATGTCTTAGACCCAAGCCCAGCACAAATTCAAGCCAGAAATAGTGTCGTCATCAGTGGTTCATGTTTTCAGTTCTCTTTTGATCAGTTGCAAATTTGTCACATGTTACAGTAAATGATTAGTAACTATTATCCAATCTTCCAAATAACAAAACACAAGAGCCTTTCTCTGCCCACCTCACACCTTTCAACATGCCATACAGATGACTGCCTGTGCCATTTTTGAGAGCAAATGTCTTCTGAAAAAATACTGTCAAACTTGTGCTTTACCAAAACAAGAGATAAAATAGTGTTCAAGCTATTACTAATAGTGCTCTCACTGTGTTTGAGACACATGAATTTTTCTTAACTTTTATGTACCTATGCTTCCTAAAGTTTTAAAAAGTAAGCACTCTAAATATAGTGGGATAATCTCTATTTCCCATTAGCCACAGACATCAGAGTCATACCTTCTTGATTCTACATATAATACATAGTAACTGAATAGCTTTTCATGCTTTCTGTATTATAGTTCAGAACACTCTAGGTTTTACTTCTTTTCAGGGAATCCCAGGAGCTACTCCACTATTTGAGGGCTTTCTTAAGACCTAACCTATTTGCAGCAACAGAGGGAAAACCTACAGTCAGATAGCTTGCCTCCCCATCAAGTGTTATGAATCAGAGTAGAAAATGTCTGTACAGAACAATACATTTAGCTGTACTTACTGTTGTTTGTCACCAAAGCAGAGCTTTAACAAAGTGCAGCCTATGTGGCTTAGGGTTTTAGGACGAGCACACCATAAGGATCAGAAGACTGTGCTTTACTTTGTTACCTCAAGGAAGCACACAGCTGTTGATTCATTTCATTTATTTCCTCCTTTATGTACTGGGGTATCAAAATAATATGTGGATATTAACCAAAGCATAAGACTTTCTACAAGTATGGCATTGTTATATAGACTGGAAATTATAACTGTTTTAGTTATGTAAAATAGTATTGTAATTCCAGTGTACTTAAAATAGCCTATGAGAAAATACTATATTCCGTATGCTTATAACGTCTCTTTTAAAAGCATCATTGTGTACTTTTAAGTGCCTTGTAATAATACATGCTCATTGTAATGTATAAATAGTGATATAGAAAAATGATTCATAGTATCTAGCTGCCTTCAGTCCAATGGCTATTAGTATCTATCCTCCCAAGCTTCTCTCTGTGACAATACATGCATACATTAGTTAGCATTGTGTTTACTTAAACATGTGATATATGTGAAGTTTTTAAGTCAGTTTTTGTTTGATCATATACACATGAAACTGGTATTTGGTGCATCTATATCAAAATATTGTGAGTTAATACTACCACTGCCTTTTAACATTTTAGGGGAAGTTTCAGAGCCACAAAATTTATAATACTAGTGCACATTTAGTTTATTTCCAGTTTTGGTTACCTTGATTACAATATGTCCAAGAAGAGGTTAACAATAAACACAGTAATCAACAAGGGGACTAAAGAGTTACTTCATTTAAAAAAATCCTATTTAGTACTTTAAAACCCATCTAATTTCATTAGAAAAGACAAACTTAGAAAAGACAAATTGAGAGGGTATTTATATTTTTCAGGTTTATTAAACCAAAATTTTACAATTTAACCTCATAGTATTTAAAACAATCTCCAGTTTATTCAATATTAGTGTTCACTTTATCATGTAATATCAAGTAAAATACATTTTTGTTTTTATTTATTTCCTTATCTATTAAATAAAAAGGGACTTCTTTTTTTCCTAGTGAATAATAGATACTGAATTGCCTAGAAAAACAAGTCAATATCATTTGGTAGGTAAGTTATCATCATATCTTTTTTTAATAGGAAAGGGAGTCTGGACTCACTTTTGAAATCCTTTGTGCCTGTGGAGAGAATGAGAAAATGCAGATATTGGTACCTACAGCTTCTAGGGAAAATCATTAGTGGCTTCTCGCCTGTGACCTGAAAGAAAACAAGGTGTTTTCTTTCTTTCTTTTTTTCTTTCTTCCTTTCTTT
>NW_022196898.1:16952355-16967558 GCF_008632895.1 Mastomys coucha
AAAAAAAACCGAGGTAAGATTCAGAAAGTGAGAAAGTACCTTTGTTTCTTTATAATGTGTCTGTTGGAGAGAGCTGACGTGAGTAAAAGGGTCTCATAATATTGGAGAGTACCTTCTAATTTGTCATGTGAGACAACCCAGCTATCACTGAAAAAGTAACATACTTACAGTACTTAATGAATAGGAATGATCAGTTTTGGATATTACTAAATGTGGCCTAAGATGGTATTTGTTCTAATGGAAAGTACACAGGCAAGCACACTACATACTATCCCACAGGTGTTTGTTAACATCAGCCCCTATCAGTTAGGTGAATGCGGGCAGAGTAAACTACACTAGGAGGGATGGTCTTGTCTTCTCCCGGTATGATCTAATGAATAGAAGAGATGGGCATTGAAGACATGTGGTGCTGATTCTTAAGAATATATTTTAAGGATATAAACAGTACAAGTTGTTACAAAACTATAAAGTGGATGAGACTAAGGCAACAAGGCACACTGATATAAGCATAATTAAAAGTAAAACATTTTAGGATTATTTTCAAAGGACCTAAAAATATGCATTGTTTTTACCATGACTCTTGACTTTTCATTGCTCCTCTACAGTGTCTATTTAAGCACCTGTTATCAAAACTGTATCTTCCTGTCCACCCTTGGTTTCCACTGCTTTTATTTATTTTGTTGTTTATTTTCTGTACTACTCAGAGTAGCTTTGGTTTTGGCTCCCTACCTTAATTCTTAGTCCATTTAAATTTATGCTCACAAAAGTTGTTCCTGAGTAAAGGTTTCTCTTCCTTCCTGAAAGAAAGCATTGAAGTTAGCTGAAATACTTAGTCTAAGGAGGTTATTTAGCAATGAAAAGCAAAACATGCATTCCAAAGAGAGACTGGACTGGGCTGTATGAAGGAGGGAGCCGCACATTGGGTTCTGCACCATGGATTTTAAAGATATTTTTAATGGATATCTGGAGTAGATGGCATGTTCATGGAGTAAGGTGAGTCTTAACACCTCTCATGTTATAGACTGCATCTAACTTTTGTGGTATTTCTTCCTATGTTCCTCTAGTGGTTCTCAACCTTCCTAATGCTGCAACCCTTCAATATTTCCTCAGGTTGTGGTGACCCCCACCATAAAATTACTTCATTGCTATTTATAAGTGCAATTTTGCTACTGTTATGAGTCATAATCTAATCATCTGATATGCAGGATATCTGATATACCCAAAGTGGTCACGATTCACTCTTAAGACCATTTGTTGTAGAAAAATTCACTGAAGGAAGGGCCTTAAAAATTGCAATGTAGATGGCATAAGGAGACCTTTTGAAGATTCTGATACTTCATTACTGTGCATGTCTGGCAATAGGGAAACTACCCTGATGCTTTATTCCCTGATATATCAAGAAGACTGTATCTGCATCTTCAAGAATGTTTAATCACAAAGGAACGTTCTGTCTAAAGACACAGCTTTCCAAGGCACAGCTTCAGTTTACCTTGGTTTTCTCACACCTCACCCCTTGCCACTGCTATGGTGAAATCTTTCTTTCATGTTGCTTGGACCAACTATATAAAGCAACTTTGTTGGAGTCCCACCCTCAGTCTTAGCAATATAGAAACTCAGGGATGCTCAGCTCCTGAAGTGATTTTTGCAAACTGTAAATTTGCTCAAATTATTTCCCTATCACACACCTTTACTTGATCTCAATCATAGGAAGGAAAGCCCAGATTTCTTAACAATAGCTGACCCCTCTAGTGCTGTAGACCCTACCGCTCCTACCATGTTTACGTCTTGCTGAGTCATAAGTTCCAAGTTGTACCTCTGTTCTCTTAGATTTGTCCTTAGGAGTTCATTTTTCCTTCCTTTCTAGGCAGTTACAAACTTCCTTTCTAGTACCATCTCCGTTACAAACAGGTTCCCAGATCCACTTTCCTCTGAGGATGATCCTCTGTGTTTCACTGTGGATATTTACATTGATAATTCTACTTATCATTTGACTGTAATTATCAGAAATTAGAAGATAGCTTCTTGTTTATATTCCTAGTGCCTCATAGCTAGTGTCTCAAAACATTCAGATGTTTTTGTAAATAACTAAATGCCATTCCTTAGTTTGATCTGTCTTATTCTGTAAGTAGTAAATACAAGTGTGTTAATTTTATTTGTAATATGTGCTCCCCATTAAAAGAAAAAAAACAAATTCAGTGATTTGAGCAGATAGTTGGTCTTAATAATATGTGTCTGTTGAATAAGTCCTCTATAAGGTCTTTGTTACCTAGTGGGAACAGTGCCATCTATTGGCTATTATCCAAATTGTATCAACTGTTAGATCTAGAAGGGAAACCAGTATATTGGAATGTTTTGGGGAGGCACATAGACAAAAGCTTTATTATCAGCTTGCACAAAATGCCAACATATGCTTGACAAAGAAACCCTAATTAAGTAATTTAATTCTAGTAACCCTGTAAAAGATAATAATGCTGACATAGTAACAGAAAACACATACTTTGGGGATTTGGAATTGTTTATATCCTACTTTATTCTTAAAGAAATTAGGATGATTATTATTGTTTTATAGAAAATGGAACTAAACATTTATTCCTATTCTTCTTAGATGTAATTGATACTTGTGATTAAGATAACATTTTATTTTTAAATAATTTTAAAGTTTTGTAGAATTCATAAAAACTATGCAGAAAAAGATTCTAAACCATGGACAACTTACTTTTAATGGAAATCCACAATAAAGTGTGAAATGTGATTCTGGTATTTCCAAGAAAATTGTATCATAGTATCAAAGATAAGAATATACTTATATCTTAAATTCCATAATTAAGAATGTTTTTTCTTAAGCAATATTAAAAAAAAACAGTAATGACATTTTTCAGTTCTGTTTACATAATGGACATGTACTTGATGCATGCTCATAATTAATTTTAATTTAACCTGTTAAATAAGGCATATATAGTGGATAAATGGAACCAAATGGAAATAAAATCCACACTCAATTTGGCTACTGTCAGTCCCACCAATTCATGGGCAAGAATAGTTTTTATAGTGTTTTGTAAATAAAACCATTTCAAATGGAGGTATGCTACTCAAATATTAGTAAGCTTTTCCAGCTTGTCACTTTTCTTACAAACTTTAGAAATTGTTTTCTGTTTTGACTAAAACCTACATAGCTTAGGATATGTGGTGTGATGGAGATATAATTTTTCAAAAATGAATGTCTAATATTTTAGTCATATGGTTAACTTTCTGTAAGTAGGAATAAATATTGTTATCCTATTATGTTGTAGAATCTTACACTATTTCATAATGTATATCTATGAAACTAAATATAAATTTCTATAGTAAAACCATAGTAATATGAAATTTTAGTACTCATAACAGTAAGCAACATGAACAACTCTTACTGTATACTTAGCAGTTAAAATGGCTTCCATAGTTAATGGTGCACACACACATTAAACTCTGAGGCACTCACAATAAAGTCTTGCAATAATACATTGTTCAAGAGGGATGAAGGAAAATTCTATCATAAAACTCAGGAATGATGGCATTAAAGCTCAAACTTTTAATTTTGGGGGATCCCGATTGCAAAATTATTGAAGCTTCAGAACTCCTATTTTCATGATTTTCTAGATAAAGATATTTGAGGTGCAGAAAGACTAAATGCCATTTTCAATATCCAGCAAATAATTGATGTCAGCCCACACTGTTAAAACTCACTCACTCAGCAGCCTGTGTTTTTAGTATACTACTAGATCATCTTTCAAACAAATCTCAACACCTGCGTTTACATACTAAAGCCATATTACAAAATAAATGAAGTGTAGTAATTAACAGAAATGATTTAACAAGCTTAATAAACAAGATATTGTTTTACACATGTTGACTATCCAATGTTTAACTTACTACATATATTTTTGCTTGTTTTCAAGTTTCATATCCTACCCAACTGAAATTTCTGTAATTAGATTTTAGTTATAATATGTATATTATCACTTAAATTCTCTGTTTTGACTACAAGTAAAACCAAAAATGCTTTTTTTAAAAAAATACTATCTTTTATTATTTGTTTTATTTTGTATTTGTTTCTGTTATAAAATAGATTTTCACTGGGTAGACAGACCACAATGGTCTGTACCTCATGCTCCTCTTGCCTCAACCTCCTATGTGTAGGGTCACTGGTATGTGTCACCATGCCCAGCTCACAGCAGTCTTAGACAGTCTATGCCTTTATGCACTGTGCTGTTGCCATTGCAGGCAGCCATATGCTAAGATAGCTTCTTCCCAGTTTAGATGTGAAGCGTAGAGGATTGGTTGTTACAGCCCAGGCTTTAGAGGTGCAGTCCTAGCTACTGTGTGACATGCCTCATTCTCCTACCAGTGCTTTTCTATCCCATTTCTTGCAAATACTTTGTATTGAGTGTATTGAGTGCTGTGGCAAGGTTTAACATGTTCTGGGTACAAAGAGAGCAAATAGAGGTGCAAGTGGGAAAAAAAGTCATTTTTTTCTCATTTTTATTTTTGAGTCAAATACTAGTTTTGTCTACCCTTTATAAAAATTACACATCAAAGTAATAATAATATTACAAATTTCAACTAACAGTATGACTTAAAAATTAAAGACAATTTTGAAAATCCTTTACCTGTCAATTTGGCTTTATAACTCCCTAGATATTTTGGATAAAAGTACCAGGAGAAGGTTCAGGGTCATTGTTCCCCATAGCAGCATGTTTGGATAGAGTAAAAGTAAATATTGGTAGTTGGGGAGATCACATGGTACCAAACCTAATTATGAGCATGCATCAAGTACATGTCCATTATGTAAACAGAACTGAAAACTGTCATTACTGTTTTTTTTTTTTAATATTTTCTCTGACCCCACTAGGTTGTGCCAGAGATACAAGGCAGTCTCTGTGTCCTATGTGATATGATGCTCTTCCTGCTTGAGTCAGAGATTGAGGAAGAAGTCTTATTGACCTGCCCTCCTTAATATCACAGTCTGTTAAGGCTGCTTTGTACCCCAACATCTACTTTGACTTTCCTCTTTGCTTAATATGTATGTGTAAGTACTAAAGCCTGAGGTGGAAGATGGTAAAGGTTGGAAATTTGGATCAGAGGAAACTTGGAGTAATAGATACCAGTTCAGAATTTGGTTAATGCTTGTCTGACAGTGCATGAGTGTGAGGATCTGTTTACCTGCTTTAACTTCATCTTCCCTCAGAGAGGACTTTTCTTTTCTGTGTTTTCTTTCAGTTTAATAGCAGGTTTCTTCAAGGTTAAGCAAGACTACATAAGCTACCTTTATTTTATAGGCTGATGAAAAGAATATTGAGTGGTTCAAATACCTCCAGGGGCATAAATTATAAAATTATACCCATCAATTTTAATCAGAATAGCATCCTTTTCTACCTTAACCATTACAAAAGTTTGCCTCATTTCTCCTTATTCAGTCAGTTTTGTTCTTTATTTTTATTAACAAGTTCAGATTTAAAATTATTTTACAGTAAATTGTATTTACAATTTTCACTGTGTCTATCTACTTTAATTCTTTACCCCTCATGATTGAGACCCCTTTTTTGTTCAAGCAGGAAAAGATAAATGAGTGACTCCTTTCTTTTGGAAGGAAATATTTGTCCACAGTATGGATTGATTGGCAAAACAAATCAATCTGAATACCATGTTTATGATATCCTTTATATATAATATCATATACTATAAGTTTATAGTTTTAAATAACTTTTTTCTCAAGAATTTTAACACTATATAAAAACTTAAATGAGAAGATTTTGGAAATGATCAAAATGGCATTATTTTTTAGAAATTAATATTGTTTTCTCTTATTTGAAAAGAATAAAAATCTTAGTATGATTTCTCTGAGTTACCTTGATACTGTCATTTAGGAGTCAGTATTGCTGACTCAAAGACTTACCTTAAGAAATCACTTGAGGACCTGAGTTCAGATCCCTAATGCCCATGTAAAAAGCCTGACTTGGTGCCACACACCTAGAAAGAACCCCAGTGTTGGAGAATCGGGGTCAGGATAAGAGGATCTTGTAGACTTTGTGGCCACATGGGTTTAGTAAGAGATCAGCTCAGAAGCCTAGGTGTGGGCTTGAAAGATGGTCAGTAAATTTTTTTTTTCTGCCAATCCAGATGATGTGAGCTCAATTCCTAAGAAACACATAGTAGAAAGAGAATCAACTTCTACACATTGTCCTCTAATTTCCAGATAGGCACCATGGCATTTGTACAATCATATATACATATTTTAAATAAATATAACTATCAAAAAAAAAAACAAAGTGAAAAGCAATATAAAAAGGTATCTGAAGTTGACTTCTGGTTACCTCACATCTTTGGATTCCTCCTCCCATTTTCATTCTCTATCTGTCTGTCTGTCTGTCTGTCTGTCTGTCTGTCTGTTTATTTATCTCTATCTCTGTCTATCTCTCTCTCTCATACACACACACACACACACACACACACACACAGAGAGAGAGAGAGAGAGAGAGAGAGAGAGAGAGAGAGAGAGAGAGAGAGAAACAGAGACAGACAGACAGAAGGTTAGACAGACAGAGAGACAGAGAAGAGATCCTTTAAATGACATATTAACTAGTAGGAATTTGGAAAGATGCCAGAGATAGAGAGCGCTGGGATACTTAGGCACAACTAATTCAAGTATATAAACTAGGTATTTACCACTTTAGGAATGTAAGAATTTTGTGTTTAGTTGTTAGATGTACTATATAGGTAACATTCAATTTTGGTTGATTTTATTATTTATATCTATGCAGTGAAAAAGAAAATTCATTTATTCAATAAATTGTTTGTTAAGTGTCTTTTGTGTTCCAAGACCGGCTTTGAGTGCTTGGGATACAGTTCTGGACTATTCAGAGGAGTCACTTTTAACCTATATGATCATTATAACTACCTAAAAATTATTTTTAAAATCATACAGTATCAGGTCCCAAAAGCCAACAGTGAGGTATGTTCTTAGACACCTATAGTTCTGTCTACTGGAGAGGCTAAGGCGTGATACTACTTCAACTTACAAACCACAAGGAATCCTAAATATCATAGAGGAACCCCCATCGCAAAAGGAAGCTTCCAAAGTTAATAAGCAACCAGCAGTTCTCCCAACATGATACTGACAAACCACATCAAAGCAGCATGGTGCAATAGTGGCACTCACACATTGACGGTAATTCAACAACTCTCTAATTTGACATAAGAGGGAAATTACCAATAAGAGGGAAAAGTAGCCAACTACACAGTGCTAGTAAAGTCATAGATCTTAAAGGAGGTAACCAATAATTTAGTAACCACACAATCCCAAACTACATTCTAAATATTTGTTTTTCATATGAGTGATCCTTAGTATTCATCAAAAACTTCTCTTTGTAAGAGACAGAGACCATTACAAAACAAATAAACAAAGCAAAACCAGCAACCCCCCCCCCCAAATTATCAAAATTCAGACTTGTGAAGCCCAGTCCCTGTGGAAACATCTACAAAAAAGTTCTATACAAAATAAAATATAGTAAGAATTAGCCAAAATCATTAATTGAGACTGGACAAGGAAACCAAATAACAGGCTCAGAAATCAGAGACCCACTCATTCACATACTCAGAAGTCCAATAAAAGTGCTAACCTGAAAGCTGCGGTATACATAGAGAATCTGGTGCAGTCCTGTGTAGGCCCTATGCTTACTTCAGTCTCTGTGAATTTATGTGAGCTTTGCATAACTGATTTGGAGAGTCTTGTTCTCCTATCTCTCCTGGCTCTTATATTCTTTCAGCCTTCTTTTCCATGGGGTTCTCTGAGCTCTGAGGAGAGGGATTTTATGAAGACATTCCATTTTAGAACTATTGTGTTCAAAGGACTCGTTCTATGTAATGTCGGACCGTGGGTCTCTGCATCTGTTCCATCAGCTTCAGGAGGAAGCCCCTCTGATGATGACTGAATAAGGCACAGGACTATGAGTATAACTGAATATCATTAGGAGTTCTTTTATGGATACTTTTTTTTTTTTTTTGACCATGGGTATTTGTTTTTTCCTGAGCTCTCTGGGTTATCTAATCTCTGGTTCTTGATCACTCAAGCAGTATTGGGTATGGGTTCAACTCATGGAGTGGGCTACCAGTCAAATCTGATATTGGTTATCTGCTCCCACAACTTTTATACCACATTGTTTTAGCATAACTTACACAGAGGGCAGATTGTAAGTCAATTTGTGGCTTGGCTGGTGTTTACACTTTTCTTTTGGTATCCTACAAAGTATCTTCCAGCACCAAAGAAACTAGAATATAGGAATAAAGGCTCCATGTTCAACCATAATGGGTTCCACCTGTCAGTTTTCTGACTTTCCCATTTTTCCTAGCAACAACCTAGGTTGTTGGAGATTTCCATGGAACTCATTTGGCCAACAACTTAACTCAGTGTTAACTAGTCCTGCTACTGGAAGTTTCAGTTGGTGATAAGAGATGGCCAGATGGGACTCCATATACCCCACTATTAAGAGACATCATTTAGGACCACCTTTCTATATTTGTGTAAGTTTCCATAGCATGAAGTTCCCATATCAGCCCCTCAGTTCCATCTGTCTCTCCCCAATTTCCTCCATCAAACCTATCTCCTTTTCCCTCCCCACTTGATCAACTCATTCCTGTCCCTACCTGCCCCCAGTACATTTTAAAATCTTTTCTATTTTCCCCTCCCCAGGAGATTCATGTTTTCCCATGTCCCTTCCTCTATGCCCAATCTCTCTAGGTCTTCATATTTTAGTTGGTTATCATTTATGTAAATGTCCACAATAAGTGAATATATACCATATTTATCTTGCTGGGTTTGGGTTACCTAACTGGGGATGATTTGTTCTAGTTTTATCATCCTTTTTCCTACAGATTTCATGGTGTCATTTTTTTTTTAACAGCTGAGTTAAATTGTGTAGCTTGATTATGTAAATTACCCAAATTTTCTTTGAGAGATATCTAGGTTGTTTCCAGTTTCTGGCTATTATGAATAAAGCTACTATGGACATAGTTGAGCAGGTATCATTTTAGATCATTTTGGTTATATGACCAAGAGTGGTATATCTGGGTCTTAGGTAGATTAAGTCCCAATTTCCAGAGGAACCACTATATTGATGTCCATAGTAGCTGTACAAGTTAGCTCTCCCACCAGCAGTGGAAGAATATTTCCCCTTGCTCATATCCTCTCTAGCACAAGCTGTCACTTGTTTTGTTGTTCTGAGCCATCCTGACAGGTGTAAGATGGAATCTCAAAGTAGTTTTGATTTGCATTTCCCTGATGGCTATGGATGTTGAGCATTGTTTTAAGTGTTTCTGAGCCAATTGAGGTTTTCTATTGAGACTTCTTTGTTCAGATCTGTACCTCATTTTTAAATTGGATAATTTGGCTTGTTGATGTCTAGGGTTTTTTTAGTTTTTTTTTTTTTCCTGTATTTTAGATATTATCCCTCTATTGGATATGGAGTTGATGAAAATCTTTTCCCATTGTACAGGCTACCTTTTTGTCTTATTGACAGTATCCTTTGACTTACAGAGGTTTACAGTTGCATGACATCCTGTTTATAATTGTTCTTAGAATCTATGTTATCAGTTTTTCCTTCAGGAAATCTCCTTTGCTAATGAGTTCAAGGCTATTCCCCACTTTCTCTTCTATCAGGTTCTGTGTATCAGGTTTTATGTCATGGTCTCTGAGCCATTGGAGTTGAGTTTTGTGGAGGGTGCTAGGTATGGATCTATTTGCATTTTTCTACATGCAGGCATCATGTTTGCCCAGCACCATTTGTTGAAAATACAGCCTTTTTTTCCAGTATGTATTTCTGACATCCTTATAAAAAATCAGGTGTCCATACATATGTGGATTTAGGTCTGAGTCTTCAATTAGATTTTCTTGATCAATGCCTATGTTTTTATTCCAAATGTGATTTTGTTACTCTAATTCTGTAGTACAGATTGAAATTGGAAATGGGCACAGGATTGTTATTAGCAGCTATGCTGGATTTTTTTTTCCATATGAAGTTGATAATTGTCCTTTCAAGATCTGTGAAGAGTTGTGTTGAAATTTTGATGGAGATTACATTAAAATGTATAGACTGCTTTTGGTATGATGGCCATTTTTACTATGTTAACCCTACATGTTAACATAGATCCATGATAATCCCAGCACTTGGGAGGCAGAGACAGGTAGATTTCTGAGTTTGAGGCCAGCCTGGTCTACAGAGTGAGTTCCAGGGCAGCCAGGGATATACAGAGAAACCCTGTCTCGGGGGGTGGGGGGGGTGGATATAGATCCATGAACATGAGAGATCTTTTTGTCTTCTGATATCTTCCTTAATTTCTTTCCTCAAAGATTTGAAGTTCTTATCATATAGGTCTTTTACTTGCTTGGTTAGAGTTACACCAAGATATCTTTTATTATTTCTGGCTGTTGTGAAAGGTGTTATTTCCTTAAATTCTTTCTCAGCCAGTTTATCATTTCTATATAAGAGAGCTACTGATTTTTTTCGAGTTAATTTTATATCCAGCCTCTTTGCTGAAAGTGTTTATCAGCTTTAGGAGTTCCCTAGTAGAGTTTTCAGGGTCACTTACATATACTGTCATATCATCTGCAAAAAAAAAAGATACTTTGACTTCTTCCTTTTCAGTTTATATCCCTTTGATCTTCTTCAGTTGTTTTATTGTTCCAGCAAAGACTTCAAGTACTATATTGAATAGGTATGGAGAGAGTGGACAGCCTTGTCTTGTTCCTGATTTTTGTGGAATTGCTTTGAGTTTCTTTATTAAGTTGATGTTGGCTATGGACTTGCCTTTATTATTCTGAGACGTGTCCTTATATCCCTAATCTCTCCAGGACTTTTATCATGAATTGTTGAATTTTGTCAAGGGCCTTCTCTGTATCTGATGATTTTTTTTATATGGTAGGCTACATTTATTAATTTTTGTATACCAGATCATCCCCATATCTCTCAGATGAGGTCTACTTGATCATGGTGGATTATCTTTTGAATGTGTTCTTTGGATTCAGTTTACAAGTATTGTTTTAACAAGTTATTTTTTCTCTTTTTTAAAAAAAATTGTTCTATTTATTTACATTCCAGATCTTGCTTTCATTTTTGGTACCCCCTCCCAAAGTTATTCATCTCATTTCCCCTCACTTGGGCCTACCATCTTGCTAAAGTTCTTACAGTCTGTGGGTTGTATCGTAGGTATTCTGTGCTTTTGGGCTAATATCCATTTATCAGTGAGTACATGCTATGCATGTCCTTTTAGGTCTGTGTTACCTCACTCAAGATGATATTTTCTAGTTCCATCCATCCATTTGCCTGCAAAATTCATGATGTCCTTGTTTTTTATTTCATTTTTTTTATTTTTTTTGTACTTAAAAATTTTAAATTTAATTAAACAAAAATATGGGGTTTTTTGTGGGTGACTGATTATTTTATTTTTTTATTAGATATTTTCTTTATTTACATTTCAAATGTTCTCCCCTTTCCTGATTTCCCCTCTGGGAAAAAACCCTATTCCTTCCCCCCTCCCCCTGCTCACCAACCCACCTTCTCCCACTTCCTGGCCCTTATAATTCCCCTACACTGGGGCATGGAACCTTCACAGGACCAAGGGCCTCTCCTCCCATTGATGACCGACTAGGCCATCCTCTGCTATACATGTGCAGCTGGAGCCATGAGTCCCACCTTGTGTACTCTTTGGTTGGTGGTTTAGTCCCTGGGAGCTCTGAGGGTACTGGGGATACTAGTCCTTGTTTTGAATAGTGGAATAGTATTTTCTGTATACATTCTTCAGTTGAGGGACATCTGGGCTGTTTCCAGCTTCTGCCTATTATGAATGAGGCTGCTATGAACATAGTGGAACATGATTCCTTGTGGTATGTTGGAGCATCTTTTGGGTATATGCCAAGAAGTGGTATAGCTGAGTCTTCAGTAGAACTATTTCCAATTTTCTGAGGAACTACCAGATTATTTCCAGAATGGTTGTACCAGTTTGCAATCCCACCAGCAATGGAGGAGTGTTGCTCCTTCTTTAAATGCTTGTCAGCATGTGTTGTCACTTGAATTTTTGATCTTAGCCATTCTGATTGGTGTGAGATGGAATCTCAACATCATTTTGATTTTCATTTACCTGATGACTAAGCATGTTGAACATTTCTTTAGTGCTTCTTGGCCATTTGAGATTCCTCTGTCAAGGATTCTGTTTCGCTCTGTACCCCATTTTGTGATTGAGTTATTTGGTGTTTTAGAGCTTAGCACCTCTGAATTCTTTATACATTTTGGATATTAGCTCTCTGTTGGATGTAGGGCTAGTGAAGGTCATTTCCCAATCTGTAGTTTGCTGTTTTGTCCTATTGACAGTGTCCTTTACCTTACAGAAGCTTATCAGTTTTATGAGATCCCATTTTTCAATTATTGATCTTAGTGCCTGAGCTATTGGTGTTCTGTTCAGGAAATTTTCCTGTGTGCCAATGAGTTTGAGGCTCTGTTGTGGGAAATATTAAAAAAGTGGACCGGCCAACTTTTAGCGGAGCCAGGCCACGTTTCCATGCTCCTGATGCCACAGCCAACTTTTGGGGGCTAGCCACCCCATGAGGCCACAGGCTCATGGCTGAGCTATTTTTTGGAGGGGGGGGGGACAGATTCGTCTCATTTCCACACAATGCCCCACACATCCCACGATCAGCCATTTTAACACCTAATTATCCAGTAGAAACATGGCTTTTAAAGCTTAATTATTTAGTCAGATTTATATAACAATGAGATCACAATTTACAAGATGCCCATATAATAATTTGAGAGCCAATTGATAATGATAAAAGCTTTACCCCGATTATTCTAACCTTATGATAATCTTAGCTACTTGTGGCTGTTTAAAACCACGCGGGATCAGGATATTCTTCCTGTCCTGTTGGTTTCTCTTCCTCCTTCTCCTCCTGTGACCTCTCTATCTGTCTCCCCAACTCCTAGCTCCACTTCCCTTTTCATGTCTAGTCACAGGCCTGACACTACCCTAATGTGATTGGACAGGAAAAATCCTGCAACAAGACTCTTTCCCACTTTCGCTTCTATTAGATTGAGTGTATCTGGTTTTATGTTGAAGTCCTTTTTCCACTTGGCCATCAGCTTTGTGCAAGGTGATAAATATGGATCTGTTTTCATTCTTCTACATGCAGACCACCAGTAAGACCAGCACCATTTATTGAAGGTGCTTTCATTTTTCCACTGTATGTTTTTGACTTATTTGTTAAAGATCAGGTGTCCTTAAGAATGTGGGATTATTTCTGGATCTTCAATTATTCCATTGATCAACCTATCTGTCTCTATATCAGTATCAATTGCTGTATAGTACAACTTGAGGTCAGGGATGGTGATTCCCCCAGAAGTTCTTTTATTGTTGAGAATTGATTTGGCTATCCTGCTTTTGTTTGTTTGTTTGTTTGTTTTGCTATATGAAATTGAGAATTACTCTTTCAATATCTGAGAATTGTTTTGGAATTTTGATGGGGATTGCATTGCATCTGTAGATTGCTACTGGTAATTTGGCCATTTTCATTATGTCCAATCCATGAGCATGGGAGATACTTCAAAATCTTCTCAGGTCTTCGTCGATTTTTTTTCTTCAGGGACTTGAAGTTCTTATAATACAGATCTTTCACTTGCTTGGTTAAAGTTACACCAAGATAATTTATATTATTTGTGGCTTTTTTGAAGGGTTTTGTTTCCCTAATTTCTTTCTTAACTTGTTTATCATTTTTATAAAGGAGCATACTAATTTGTTTGAGATCATTTTGTATCCAGCTACTTTGCTGAAGCTGTTTATGGGCTGTAGGAGTTCTCTGATGGAATTTTGGGGGTCACTTATGTGTATTATTGTATCATCTGCAAACAGTGATACTTTGACTTCTTCCCTTCCAATTTGAATCCCCTTGTTCTCTTTTTTTTGTCTAATTGCTCTAACTAGAACTTCAAGTACTATATTGAATAGGGAGAGATTGGGTTGTCTTGTCTTGTCCCTGATTTTAGTGGGATTGCTTCTAGTTTCTCTCCACTTAGTTTGATGTGGGCTGTTGATTTGCTGTATGTTGTTTTTATTATGTTTAGGTATGTGCCATCAATTTTGATCTTTCCAAGAATTTTAGCATGAAGGGTGTTGTATTTTGTCAAAGGCCTTTTCAGTATCTAATGAGATGATCATGTGACATTTTTCTTTGAGTTTGTCTATATAGTGGATTACGTTGATGGATTTTTGCATATTGAAGTATCCCTGCATCCCTGGGATGAAGCCTTGATCATGGTGAATGATGCTTTTGATCTGTTCTTGGATTTGGTGTGTGATAATTTTATTGGATTTTTTTTAAGTTTTATTGCATTATAATGAGAAAAAGTTACATGATTTCAATTTATCTGAATTTGTTAACATTTAAAAACATTTTAAGTAAATAGAATTAAATCACATTCTTGTTTTCCTTTTGTACCCCAACTTCTCTCAGAGACCCCCTTTAATACCTACAATATCTTTTTTCTCATATATGTTAAAATTTACAAAATATTATAACAATAAAAATGAGTATTATAAAAGTTGTTTGATATAAAACAACAATCAATTTAACAGTCTTATATAGATGCTTGTCTACAGCAATACTGAAAATATGTTTTTCTCAATATAAATTTTAAATAACTCCAAATGTCTTAACTGTATATTTCAAAATAATACATCACTACTAATATTTTCTTAAATGAATATAAATATATAAAGTGGTTTTTGTTTGTCTTATATTGAGTAGAGCTTAAAATCTTGGCTCTTACTGTGGTAACTTGATACAAGAGTTATAAACGTCAAGCAAAAGCATTCAATCTTATTCTTTGTTGTTCTCTTACAAACCCCATCCCAATTTAATTGTCTACATTTCTTTTGGGTATATAAATACTTTTAAAATATGTAAGCTATTCTGAAAACCACAGTATAGTGTAAAAACATGAAGTAAAAAATACTACTAATAGAGAGGCTGAGATAGGAGAAGCAAGATCTCAAGACCACAAGACACTGTCATGAACAAACAAGCTGAAAGTGTATATGGATTGTAAAATATTGGATCTATTTCTCCAATTACCAAGTTAGAGAGACCATTGGATGACAGTCAATAAATTTCTAATTCCTCATAT
>NW_022196898.1:16968184-16972205 GCF_008632895.1 Mastomys coucha
CACTCTCTTCTATACCTATTATCCTTAGGTTTGGTCTTCTCATTGCATCCTGGATTTCTTGGATGTTTGGGGTTAGGAGCTTTTTGCTTTTTGAATTTTCTTTGAATGTTGTGTCTTCTGCCCCTGAGATTCTCTCTTCTATCCCCTGCATCTGTGACTCCTGATTTCTTTCCTAGGTTTTCTATCTCCACGGTTGTCTCTCTTTCTGATTTCTTTATTGTTTCTATTTCAATTTTTAGATTCTGGATCTTTTTGCTCATTTCCTTCACCTGTTTGTGTTTTTCTGTACTTCTTTAAGCAATTTTTGTGTTTCCTCTTGAAGGGCTTCTAGCTGTTTACCTGTGTTCTCCTGTATTTCTTTGAGGGTGGTATTTATGTCTTTCTTAAAGTCCTGTATCATCATCATGAGAAGTGATTTTAGATCTGAATCTTGCTTTTCTGATGTGATGGTCTGTCCAGGACTTGAAATGGTGGGAGAAATGGGTTCTGATGATGCCAAGTAACCTTGGTTTGTGTTGCTTATATTCTTAGGCTTGCTCCGCATCATCTGGTTATCTCTACTGCTACCTGCCCTTGCTAAATCTGATTGGAACTTGTCCTTCCTCAGATCCTGATTGTATCAGAACTCCTCAGAGTCAAGCTGTCTCTGTTATCCTGTGATTCTGGGATCCTGTGACTCTGGGCATGTTAGAGCACCTGGGAGTGGAGCTTCCTCTGGGTGTTTTGGGACTGGCTGCAGAGTTTGTGCCCAAGGTCTGCTCAGGGCACTGTCCAGCCCAGACACACAGGAAGCAACCCGAGCCATTGGGCTGGTGGAGTTCCTGTGTACCTGGTCCTGCTGGTCCCAGTTACTCCCGGGATTGAGACAGATGTTGTGTCCTTGTCACCTCTGATCCTGGGCGTGTTCTTTATTGGATATTTTTGCATCAATATTAATAAGCAAAGTTGGTCTGGAATTCTCTTTGTTGGATCTTTGTGTGGTTTAGTTATCAGAGTAACTGTAGCTTCATAGAATGAATTAAATAGTATTCCTTCTGTTTGCATTTTTTATGTATAATGTATAAATAGTAGGTATTTGAGGTGTATTGATATTAGCGCTTCTTTGAATATCTGGTAGAGTTCTGCATTAAAACCATCTGGTCCTGGGTCAGAGAAAACTTAATTTTAGAGTCTGACTTCCCAGACATACAAGACTTCAGTTTATTTAAATTTATTTAAATTCAGATAGGTCGTTTAAATGTTTCTATTTGCAAGGAAGTAATACAGTTTGATAATCTGTGTTTAAATACGTGGTTTGTGCCTTATTATTAGGCTTACAGTAATTTGTGTTATTGCTTAATCATACAGTTAGGTAGTAACCAAAGAGCTTCATATTTCTTTGATTTTATTAATTAAAAGGTAATTTGACTATTGTGACTGAATTTAGATAGATAGCGATAGTGACTGTGATAGGCTTTTTAAGTTCTTATACATAGTAGTGCTTTAGTTTAAAACTCTATTTGTTAAAACTGACCTGTGAATATCTTTTGTGGTTGATTTTTAGCCTCCAGCTGAGCAGGCCAAAGCCAGACTACAAATGGTCCTTGAAGCTGCTGGTATGTTTTAAAAATTAACTTTTATGAAATAAAAAGGTACATCTACTCTGCATGCTACATATAAGTCAAAAAATTATAAATTCTCACATATTAATAAAATCTAGGTTCTATGTTTAGGTATATATTACCTAGTTATAGTTGACATATAAAGTTTCTAAAAAGTCATCCTTTACATGTTTATAGATAAAACAGGTATTAGTTTTAGTCTTTAGTTGTTAAGAAGTCCATGTTGACTTTATCTTTTATGGATTATAGTTACAGTGAAATGGAAAGAATTCTAGATCATGATTTTTCTGACATTTTCCTTTGGTCGTTTTATAATTTTGATGTTCTTATTTAAGACTGTGGCCTGTTTTTACTTAAATCTTTATAGGTTACATTTGATTCAGGTTTTCATTGCTTTGGTGAAAATTAGGCCAGTAATATTTAAAATTCCTCTAATTATAATAAACTAGTTGATACCTCTTTATATATATCTAAAAATCCATGCTGTGACTTTTCCATATTGATAATTTAAGTCTTAATATACTCCTGAAATATATATAAATTATTAATCTTTTAAAGGGGTACTAAGAGCTTATGTATTCCAGTTTGGCAAACTAAGGATTGAAAGATAATCGTAGACCACCAAATGTCAGTTATTATACTTTTGAGAGATATTTTGCATTAGCTATTTATTATTATAAATCACTATAGAAATGTGGTTTGAGATTGTAGTGTATATAGAGAATTGCTACTTTTCATTACTGTTTTTTTACTAAGCTGTTTTTTTTTTCCATGCTTGTACTGTGAATATATTGATATGTAATGATATAATGTTTTGTATTTCTTTGAAAAATGCCCAGGATTTTTTGTTTGTTTGTTTTTGTTTTGTTTTGTTTTCGAGACAGGGTTTCTCTGTGTAGTCTTGGCTGTCTTGGAACTCACTCTGTAGACCAGGCTGGCCTTGAACTCAGAAATCCGCCTGCCTCTGCCTCCCAAGTGCTGGGATTAAAGGCATGCGCCACCACCGCCCGGCCCAGAATTATTTTTAAGGATACCTTATTTCCTCAGAGAGAACATAGATAGCAAGATGGTATGGAATAAGTAGGCACATTATCATAATTTCTTTGTTCCCAGAGGTAAAATTTTTATTATCAATAAATATACAATTAAAAAGGGGATTGGAATAACTTTAGACTAGCCCAGTTAAGACAACCTCTTACCTCTGAGTAAGTTTTCCTCATCTTCCTTTTTTCTAACCACCATCCATCTGCCTCTGTCTCTGAGACTTGATATGACTGTATAGTCATATAGAATATGTGGGCTTTTATATTTGTCATGAGGAGTTTTAGAAGTATATCCATGTTATAACCCCTCATTAGTTCATTTATTTTTTTGGTTGGATAATGTTGTATACAATTAGTATATATTCATTTAGTGATAAAAATTTTATTGGTGAATAATATTGTTGTGAGGACAGATGGACTAATTTTAGCACCTGCTTTTAGATCCTGAGACTGCTTTTGTAAAGGGATAATTGTGTGATCTTTTGATCAATCTTCAACTCTTTAAAATCCCAACAATTTTCCATAGTAGACAAATCATTTTGTATTCTCATCAGCAGTATACAAATGGTTTCCTATTGTAACAATTAAAGCTTATTACACATTTCAGTCATCTATTTGAAAGTCTTTAGGTTGAAGATATTTTGTGTCATCAATCCATCATCAATGAGAGGTAAGGATGGTGACTGTCTTTCAGGACTATTGTGACAACATATATAGGAAGTGCCTATTCCTACTCCATTCTAGTTACTAGAGTGTATCTTTTTGCATGATCATTTCTCAGGCAACATTTGATAATGCTGTTTCTTTGCTAAAATGTATTGAGTGTCTCTCAATACAAAAACATTTTTTTATCTGTTTATGACTTTTAAGATTCCATCCCGTGGGTCCACATACTTTCAGTCTTTGAAAACATTTTTGTACAATTTCAGTTTCCTCTTCCTTATCTCTTCTCAGATCCTCCCCATCCAGTCTGGTGTGCTCTCTTGCTCTCTCTCTCTCTCTCCCTCCCTCCCTTTCTCTCCCTCCTTCCTTCTCTCCTCATCCTCTCTTTCCCTCTCTCTTTCTTTCTAGAAAACAAGCAAATTTTAAAAAACTAGCAAACTAAATTTAAAATTTTTTAAAAATGGTAAACAAAGATAAAGCATGAAAAACTAACACACACCACAATATCCAAAATCATTATATATAAGACAAATACCAAGGTAAGGTTAAAAAAACAAACAAGTGAGCTGGGTGGTGGTGGTGCACGCCTTTAATCCCAGCACTTGGGAGGCAGAGGCAGATGGATTTCTGAGTTCGAAGCCAGCCTGGTTTACAGAGTAAGTTCCAGGATAGCCAGGGCTATACAGAGAAACCCTGTCTCAAAAAACCAAAAAA
>NW_022196898.1:16972215-16973363 GCF_008632895.1 Mastomys coucha
AAAAAAAAAAAAAAAAGTTATTATGATATAAAGCAAAACAGAAACAACCCTCCAAAAATCCCATTGAGTTAATTAATCCCACTGAGTTAAGAGGAAGACACTTGGAGACAGCTTCTGGGTTTGGGGATAGAGACTTGTGTTCACTTCCTCTGTCAGTGCTGGGGTCCCATCTGGCTTAAATCTATGCAGGCCCTGTGCATCCTACAGTAGTCTCTGCGGCCATATGCACAGCAGTTCATTTGTATCTGAAAGCCTTATTTCCTTGGTATCTTCCGTTTCCACCTACTCCTAAGATCTTTTTACATGAGGAAGGTTTAGTGAAGATCATATATGAATACATATATATTTTTTTTCACATTGTCCAGATGGTTGTTGGTTTCTGTATTACTTCACATCTCCTATAGTAGGAAGTTTCTCTGATGATGGCTGAGCAAGACCCTGATCTATAGGATATCATTAGGAGTGATTTTATTTAGTAGAACAATAATATTTGTTTTCTCTCCTATGGCCTACCCAGTCAGGCTTTTAGCCACCCTTGCAGTACAAGACATAAGTTCTATCTCATAGAGTTGGCCTGAAATCCATCCAGATATTTGTTGGTTAGTTGGATAGGCTTTGAACCACTGTTTTACCAGTGTACTTTACACACAGGTCACCATTGTAGATCAAAGAGTTTGTAGCTGGGTGTTATTTATCTTTCTCCTTCAGCATCAGCACCATGAATGCTAGTTAGTAGGGATGAAGGCTCTAGACACCAGAACCACTTCTCTGTGTTCAATGAGATGTGTATGTGTTCTCTTCAACAGCAGGGCTTCCCATTAGTTTGTGTAGAACAACCATTAGTCTTGGCAGTCACCTGAGTTGATTGGGGGTTTCCATGAGGTCTCCTTTAACCAACAACTCAATTAGATGTAACCTGTTTCTGGCACTGGGAAGATTTACTTGATGGTAACAGATGGGTAGTTGGAGATTTCTCTCCCCTGTTATTTGATGATTCTACTTATATTTATTTCATATAGGTATGTATTTCAAGCAGCTTCCACTGTAGTAGGTTTCTATATTATCTCTCAAATGACCCTTATTTTTAGCTGTCACTCTCTCTATTCCTCCCTTACCCGCTTCTTTGTTCTCTCTCTCTCTCTCTCTCT